>NC_138299.1:100907500-101462500 GCF_965601325.2 Salmo salar | reverse complement strand
GTTGTCTCTGATTGGAAACCATACTTAGGCAGCCTGTTTTTCCCTTTGTTTTTGTGGGTAGTTGCTTTCTGTTTAGTTTGTATAACCTGACGGAACTGTTGGCTGTCATTTTGTTATTTTGTCTAGTGTTCGTTTCTATAAAAATGTATAACGATGAGCACTCTACACGCTGCGCCTTAGTCCCCTTCATATGACGCTCGTAAATATAAGGGCTCTGACTGATCTCTCTCTATCATTAAGCCCATGGTAAATTAGTAAATAGTCAATAGTAAATCAACAGCCTATGGGTTTCAGCACCATCTGACAGTATCAATATATCAGTGTTTTCTTATTTTATGCCAGTTTGCTTGATCGGTAGTTCCACCAATTATATCAAAGCTTTGTGTGCTAAAACCTGGCTAGAGGGCAAAGGTCCCTGTTGCCAAAACCAAACTAGGCCATCCAAAGAGGGACCATGGAGATATGATGGCAGTTGCTCTGCTTGTTATAGCAAGAACAACTTTCAGGTTATTATTAGAATTTATGATTAGAATTTATGCTAACACTATACTTTAAAATGTTATTTATTTAACTTGTATTTATCCAGGAAGTTCCATTGAGGTCTCTTTTTACAAGGGAGACCTGGACCAAGGGGAGACTTAAAGTCTGCAGGTATAATGCAATGTGATGCAGTTGTGATGTATTGTAACACTTGTCATGAGGACCAGTCTTTGCTTAAAGTATGCAGCGCCACTAAATTGCTGGCTAAATAACACACTTTTTTAAACGTTTTATTTTATTTTAGTATCAAGAAATATTCCAAAAGTTTGGAACGTTTTCTCTGCCACTCCATAAGGACAGGTATAGTAGTGATTTCTTATTAATGATTAACCCATTTCCAGGCTGCCTTGTCTGGTGAAAATACTAGAATCATTGGTCAACAAACAGCCATGTTATTATCTATCTGTAAAACGGTATCCTTAATATGAATCAATCCGGATTCAGACTTAAACACAGCACTACTATGGCTGCCATGCTTGTTGTAAATGATATTGCAAATGCCTTGTGCTGTCATGTTTGTAGACTTGACAAAAGCTTTTGATACTGTAGACCAGGTTATTATATTGAATAATCTGTCCTGATAGGGTAATGTAGACCATGTTATTATGTTGAATAAGCTGTCCTGATAGGATACTGTAGACCATGTTATTATATTGAATAATCTGTCCTGATAGGGTACTGTAGACCATGTTATTATATTGAATAATCTGTCCTGATAGGGTAATGTAGACCATGTTATTATGTTGAATAATCTGTCCTGATAGGGTAATGTAGACCATGTTATTATATTGAATAATCTGTCCTGATAGGGTACTGTAGACCATGTTATTATATTGAATAAGCTGTCCTGATAGGGTACTGTAGACCATGTTATTATATTGAATAAGCTGTCCTGATAGGGTACTGTAGACCATGTTATTCGGTTGAAAAAGCTGTCCTCTCAGTGACAGAACTCAGGCCATCACGGTAGATGGATTAAATCGGAGTTCCTTGAGTTACATAAATGGGTGCCCCAAGGTTCAATACTCGGCCCACTAGTGTTTACAATCAATATAAATAACATTGGTAATGCTGTAAAAAAATATATATATTGATTTGTATGCAGATGATACAGTGTTGTACTCCATTACTCCATCAGTGGACCAAGCCTTTTCACATTTGAAGTCTGATTTTCAACCACAGCAGCGATCACAATTGGATCTAAAGTTAGTGCCAAATGCAAACAAACCAAAATGCATGTTTTTTTTTTCTAGGTCCCAAATGGATGCAGATTTAAATGCATTTGTAACGACTAGTTTGAACGGTACACAATTTGAGTGATTTCCTTTCTAAAAACATTTTGGTATCTGGCTTGATGACAATCTGTCATTTAAAAAACATTTCACTGAGCTGGTTAAGAAGTTGAAGTTCAAGGTTAGTTTCTTTTACAAAAACAAAGCAAAATGTCTGACTTTAGTTAATAGGAAGCATATTGTCCAGGACACTTTAAAATAATTTTTCAATTTTCGCCTAAAATGACATCCAAATGTAACTGCCTGTAGCTCAGGACCTGAAGCAATGATATGCATATTCTTGATTCCATTTGAAAGGAAACACTTTGAAGTTTGTGGAAATGTGAAATGAATGTAGGAGAATATAACATATTAGATCTGGTAAAAGATAATACAAATAAAAATAAAATAAAAATTGTCTTTTTTTTTTTTAGCCATCATTTTTCAAATGCAAGATAAAGGCCATAATGTTTGGCCACTAGATGGCAGCAGTGTATGTGCAAAGTTTTGGACTGATTCAATGAACCATTGCTTTTCTGTTCAAAAGTTTCTGTCAGGACTGCCCAAATGTACCTAATTGGTTTATTAATAACTTTTCAAGTTCATAACTGTGCACTCTCCTCAAACAATAGCATGGTATTATTTCACTGTAATAGCTACTGTAAATTGGACAGTGCAGTTAGATTAACAAGAATTTAAGCTTTCTGCCAATATCAGATATGTCTGTGTCCTGGGAAAAAATGTCTTGTTACTTACAACCTCATGCTAATCGCATTAGCACACATTAGCTAAACCATCCCGCGGGTGGGACACCGATCTGTAGAGATCCTTAAGAAGTTTTTATGGTCTATTATAGATTATGGGGATATTATATATATATATGCATGCAGTAGCAACTACACTTAAAACACTAGATGCTGTTTTCCATTGTGCCCTTAGGTTTATTACTGGTGATGGTTCTAGAACTCACCATTGTGTCATTAGGTTTATTACTGGTGATGGTTCTAGAACTCACCATTGTGCCATTAGGTTTATTACTGGTGATGGTTCTAGAACTCACCATTGTGTCATTAGGTTTATTACTGGTGATGGTTCTAGAACTCACCATTGTGCCATTAGGTTTATTACTGGTGATGGTTCTAGAACTCACCATTGTGCCATTAGGTTTGTTACTGGTGATGGTTCTAGAACTCACCATTGTGTTTTGTATCAAAAAGTGGGTTGGACCTCTTTGTATGTAAGGAGAGAGCAGCATTTTCTTGTGTTTATCTGCAAAGCACTCATGCAGAAACTTCCTGTGTATCTATCATCATTCATTCAATTTAGACTTACAAATGACCAAACCCAGTCTCAGGCTTGGATAACACTGGAGGCCCCTTCGGTCTCCACAGAGGTGGGTGAAGCTGCTTTCTTTTTTTTTTTTTGGGCCCCCTTCGTGTGGAACAACTTCCAGAGCTCTCTGAAATGAGATGTTCTGCTCCCCCTTAGTCAGTTCAGAGTGATGATCAGAAACCACTAAGTTGATAAATGTGTCTGTTATTCTTAATATGTTTTGTAATTGTATATATTGTATGTGTTTGATTTATTTATGCAGGGCTCATCTGTAAAAGAGACTGTAGTCTCAATACGACTTCCGTATAATTTGTGACCCCTTTTTTAATGTCAAACCTGGCAAGACATCTTAAATAAATAATACACAACACCACACAGCTGTACAACACTGGGGTTAAATGTAGATGTCTGAGGAACTGTCTTCCATAACGGTTAGCTTTTCAAAGTTATTTTGAATAAATTCCAACAATTTACATCCTATCACTAACATATGAATTTGTTATTCATGTCCCACTGCATTCCAGCCCTACCCATCTGATCTCTGAGCATTTACAATAAGCTTTATAGGAGATGTAGACAGCCACAGCACATTGGTTAGGAGGTAATAAAGAGAGTATCAATCTACCTTTCATTTCCCCTCCCAGCGCCGTTATTTAATATCCATCTCAGAGATTATGCACAGCTGTGTTCAGAAGCGTTCCGTGAATGCCTTATGAAAACACTATCTGCATAGGAACAGTGCTAGTATACTGTCTTGAGAATAGATCTATAACTACTGTATTAAAACTTTACAATAGAGACATTTTACATTGAGATGGTGGTGACATCCAAATGCCATAATAGCATCTCAAAAGTAGAAAAAAATAATATTAAATATTTTTTCAATATTTAATTTAACTTGTTTGGAATCAGCCAGAATAGCAACATGTTTTATTGTTGCATCCTATGATCTTATTTGACAATTTTTCAACCAGAGAACTTTCCAACTCTCCTTCTATTGTCTAGCCTAGTGGTTAGAGACAACAAGGTGAACCATTCTGTCGTTGTGCCCTTGAGCAAGGCACTTAACACTAATTGACTGAACCCGAATTGACTGAACCCTAATTGACTTAACCCTAATTGACTGAACCCTAATTGCTCCTGGAAGTTTCTCTGGATGACTAAAATGTCAAATGTCATTCTTCCTGATGAAGAACTCAGGTGAGACTCATTATAGGGTTCGGTTTAGACTCATTATAGGGTTAGGTTTAGACTCATTATAGGGTTAGATTTAGACTCATTATAGGGCTTTAGGGTGAGACTCATTATAGGGTTAGATTTAGACTCATTATAGGGCTTTAGGGTGAGACTCATTATAGGGTTAGATTTAGACTCATTATAGGGCTTTAGGGTGAGACTCATTATAGGGTTAGGTTTAGACTCATTATAGGGCTTTAGGGTGAGACTCATTATAGGGTTAGGTTTAGACTCATTATAGGGCTTTAGGGTGAGACTCATTATAGGGTTAGATTTAGACTCATTATAGGGCTTTAGGGTGAGACTCATTATAGGGTTAGATTTAGACTCATTATAGGGCTTTAGGGTGAGACTCATTATAGGGTTAGGTTTAGACTCATTATAGGGCTTTAGGGTGAGACTCATTATAGGGTTAGGTTTAGACTCATTATAGGGCTTTAGGGTGAGACTCATTATAGGGTTAGATTTAGACTCATTATAGGGCTTTAGGGTGAGACTCATTATAGGGTTAGGTTTAGACTCATTATAGGGCTTTAGGGTGATACTCATTATAGGGTTAGGTTTAGACTCATTATAGGGTTAGGTTTAGACTCATTATAGGGTTAGGTTTAGACTCATTATAGGGTTAGGTTTAGAGTCATTATAGGGTTAGGTTTAAACTCATTATAGGGTTAGGTTTAGACTCAAAATAGGGTTAGGTTTAAACTCATTATAGGGTTAGGTTTAGACTCATTATAGGGTTAGGTTTAGACTCATTATAGGGTTAGGTTTAAACTCATTATAGGGTTAGGTTTAGACTCATTATAGCGTTAGGTTTAGACTCATTATAGGGTTAGGTTTAGACTCATTATAGGGTTAGGTTTAGACTCATTATAGGGTTAGGTTTAGACTCATTATAGGGTTAGGTTTAAACTCATTATAAGCCTGTTGGGTTAGAAAAACATGGCTGACGGTATCTACATGACACACATCTATTTGAAGGTGACTCTCTGCAGTATGGATCCCAATATAACAATGTTGTGATGTCATATGAATGAGACACTGCATGGGGGTTGTGATTTGCTTGACTTTGAAGTTGGCACTTTTCCTAGAGAGAAAGAAGGCTTCATTACTATTCACAATGCCACGTGTGAAGACGAGTCCAAGGCTGAACCAAGCCATGGATAATGATAACATTCTCTTCAAAACTATACATTGGATCTAATGGGATTGAGCAATGAGCTTCAACTTTTACAATTGCAAAACATGTACAGTTTGGCAACAAAGACTTGGGAAAATAATGTAGAGAGAAAATTTGAAGTTTCAATGTCAATCAAGCAGAACATCTTTCCATGCAAACATTTCACTCGATTCCAGAAAAAGTTATTTTGATCCGTAGACAAGAGGTTTAATCCAGCAGACAACTCTGCTTCTCTCCTCTCTCTAGAGACAGAGCTGAGCAAGGGGGGGGGGGGGGGGGGGGGGGGCTTGTAGCAGACAGCTCCTGGATCACTTTACATGACAATATGATAGACAGGCCAGTCGGGCAGTGTAGTATTATCAGACTGACCTGTGGAAGAGGAGAGAGGGGGGGAAACACCTTCACCTTCCCAAAGAATCTATTGATCTGGCATCTTAAACGGAAGTTTGATGGAGTGACTCCAGAAATGGAGTAGCAGCAAAAAACTTCTCTATCCAAAAAACTGTGATGTGAGTTTCCATGGATATACAGTACCAGTCAAAAGTTTGGACACACGTCATTGCAGGGTTTTTCTTTATTTGTACTATTTTCTAGAGATTGCCAAGAGTGTGCAAAGCTGTCATCAAGGCAAACGGGTGGCTAATTTGAAGAATCTCAAATATAAAATATATTTTGATTTGTTTAACACTTTTTTTGGTCTCTACATGATTCCATATGTGTTATATCAGTTGTCATGTCTTCACTATTATTCTACAATGTAGAAAATAGTAAAAATAAAGGAAAACCCTGCAATAAGGTGTGTCCAAACTTTTGACTGGTACTGTACATTAAGAGATATTTCTTAATGCATTGCAAGCTGGACTTGCAAAGGGACACAATCTTGGCAACGCCAGGCTCTATCTCTCCTGGTTCCATTGATCGTCTTGGTAACGCCAGGCTCTATCTTTCCTGGTTCCATTGATCGTCTTGGTAACGCCAGGCTCTATCTCTCCTGGTTCCATTGATCGTCTTGGTAACGCCAGGCTCTATCTCTCCTGGTTCCATTGATCGTCTTGGTAACGCCAGGCTCTATCTTTCCTGGTTCCATTGATCGTCTTGGTAACGCCAGGCTCTATCTCTCCTGGTTCCATTGATCGTCTTGGTAACGCCAGGCTCTATCTCTCCTGGTTCCATTGATCGTCTTGGTAACGCCAGGCTCTATCTCTCCTGGTTCCATTGATCGTCTTGGTAACGCCAGGCTCTATCTCTCCTGGTTCCATTGATCGTCTTGGTAACGCCAGGCTCTATCTCTCCTGGTTCCATTGATCGTCTTGGTAACGCCAGGCTCTATCTTTCCTGGTTCCATTGATCGTCGACAGACTGGCAGACAGACAGGTTTATTGTCAAGATCTATTCAGTCTCCCTTTAAAAGATCTACAGCCTGGAAGTTTCCTTATCTAGTTGTCACAAGAGGAATAATGGTAGATTTCTCTTGACTGAGTAATGACTTTGGTCTTCATAGCTGGGGCAGATGAAATTCCAAATGCCAAAGGGGTTCCTACTGATAAGAATGAACCATTGTAAAATAGCTAAATCATATTTACTCTTCGTTATTTGTGTTCAGCTAAGACAAATACCTTGTCCATATGTCTTAATTCTTCAGTCAAATTTGTGAAAAATCTAATTTAGGACCCAATGTACAGTAAATGCTTCAATCATATATCAATCCCAAGGGAAAATAAATCAAACATTTCACATTTCCTTTGCATTATTTTCTAGTTAGAAATGTCAACACGACGAAATAATAATCAAAAATAATATCTATTTAATAAAAGAAAGAAGACATCAAGATATTCCATACATCATTACAGTCACCAACACAGACGTGATAACTTCACATAAATTGGCATGAAAATCCTTCACATCTTGTCACGTCAGTTAATCTGATATTACTGTAAATCCCTCTAGAGGGCAGTAAAGGGACATGTTAGTTAACTACACATAGAATACAACCAGAGCCAATATAAAGATCATTATCATTTGACCTCTCATTTGACCTCTATTCAACCGTTTGAAATTCAAACGTTTGATTGGATAGTCGAATAACTCTTGGTAGCTATCGAGAGTTGTGAATAGTATTAGTTCAATATATATATATATATATATATATATATATATATATATATATATATATATATATAAAAATACTGGTTACCAAACAAAGGGTTTCTCGAGAATTCTAGGAAAGGGCACAGCAAGCAAACGATATATATATTCCTTTCCTAGAATTCTCGAGAAACCATTTGTTTGGTAACCCATATTTTTTACATCTATGCATTCGGAGAAAAAAATTGTTGAGTGCAGCAGGATTAAATAAAGCATGTTCGTTGTGTTAGCCAAATAGTCGGGGAAGACTATACTGTTAAAATAAATACATTTTACACAATTGATACCATAATTGTTCATGTGTTTGATGGTGGCCATGCTCTATGATACAGACATTACATTACGCAGGTGCAAATTATTCTGTATCGTTCTGAATCATTGTGGAAGTTAGGCTACTGAAACATAATGTGTGTGACAATACAATTCAAATACAATGATAGTTAAAATTGTATTGTCACATGCACAAGTTCAGTGAAATGCTTAACTTGCATGCTCTACCCAACAGGGCAGTAATTAATATCAACACAGGTATAACTAATAATAATAATAATAATAATAATAAATATATATATATATATATATATATATATATATATATATATATATATATATATATATATATATATATATATATATAAGAAAAACACAACAAATAATTAATAAAATAGAATAGGGTCAGTGCCAATACCAAATGTACAATGTGCAGGGATAATGGAGTATTTCAGGTACATACATATAAGAGGATATTAGGAGAAAGTGATTGGTGTTATTAATCATAATATTAAAAAATATCTTATTAATAATATCATAAATATAATAAAGGGGAAAGAGGAGAGCCATTCATAACTACATTTTGAAGCATGTGACTGAAGTATCATTGTTTTGGACACTATTGCAATAGCTTCAGCATCTATAAAACCATAATGCAATGTAAAACCAACTGCTTATCAATTAGTGGACGTGTAAGAGGCAACACCAGTCACATATAAAACTGCACATCCAGGTGAAATACTCAGGTGTCATACTTAATTAGCAGAATAATAGTTTATCATTCAACTAAGCAATGGTTAATTACCACAACTAAGGACTACTAAGCAGTGGTTAGTTACCACAACTAAGGACTAGTAAGTAATGGTTAATTACCACAACTAAGGACTACTAAGCAATGGTTAATTACCACAACTAAGGACTACTAAGCAGTGGTTAGTTACCACAACTAAGGACTAGTAAGTAATGGTTAATTACCACAACTAAGGACTACTAAGCAATGGTTAATTACCACAACTAAGGACTAGTAAGTAATGGTTAATTACCACAACTAAGGACTACTAAGCAATGGTTAATTACCATTGAAGAATAGTTTATCATTCAACTAAGCAATGGTTAATTACCATTTGAAGAATGGTTTATCATTCAACTAAGCAATGGTTAATTACCACAACTAAGGACTACTAAGAAGTGGTTAGTTACCACAACTAAGGACTGCTAAGCAGTGGTTAGTTACCACAACTAAGAGCTACTAAGCAGTGGTTAGTTACCACAACTAAGGACTGCTAAGCAGTGGTTAGTTACCACAACTAAGGACAACTAAGCAGTGGTATAGGCCCACATTTGAATGTATATAAAACTAAGATTATGAACACTTTTAAACAAGTTTAGATCTAAGCACAACAGCCTTATCAATCTCTGTTAGCCTATACTGCAATCCATATCAATTATCAGAAAACATTTTTCTAAGAGTAAATTCAGGCATGTCATCTAAGTCAGGAAATCATTAACCAATCAATCTGGATAACATCCGTGAATAAAATATGAATAGCCTCCATTGTATCATAAAAGGTAAAGGCAGGCCTATGGTTACTTAGATAATAACATCGAAAAAAGCTTCAATAACAGTATGTCATCGCCTGCTGTTTTAGAGGCTATGTGGAGAGATGGAGACTGACGGATCTGTTGACCTGTGAATCCCCTCAATAAAATTAAGCACCGGGAACGTTGAGCATGAATATGGTGTCTTAGCTTCCCTTATAGCCTATTGCATGTAGTTTTCGAGCATGGAGCGTATGGATACTGTGTTTAGTATACAGCATATGTGTTCATCAAGAGCACTAATCAGTCCAATATCAAATAACGGACCTATTGGCAATGCTAATGGTAAAGAAGATAATGCCCCCCGAAGTTGAAAGCTGCCTGCCAGTCTCTGTGTGCATTATCCATAATGCTATTGGCCAGGGAGTTCTGGCTTAGTTAGGATACTCATTAACTGTCATGTGGGTTAGCAGCGTGGTTAAGGTTAGGGTTAGGTGACTGTGCCAGCTAGTGACCGTTCTGCGATTCCTGACGAAAAAACGCTAACTTGCTTAATAAACATGCAGTCAAAAAAACGCACCTGTCGAATAGTATGCACTAGCCTAGCTTGCCCATATTAAACATTTAATTTGAAAACAATGTAGCTATATTGACCATGCACGGATTGAATAACTCATGACCGACCGACAATAATGGTCATGCGACAGCTATGGTTGAAAAGTATAGTCAGTAATACCCTATAGGCTGCTTGAAGAAAATATAAATGTTTTGAAATAGGTCGTGACCATAACTATAACGGCGTCCACTACAGCTAGGATGAACTGAATGTTAATTGCACTATGGATGATGTGACTGACCAAATCCGATGCGTAAAGACATGGCGCAATGGGGGTCCTCTGTTTTAACACTGAATGCGATTATTGTGATTTTATCTATAAATGATTTGATAACATTACGGTGGCATGCATGCAACCCCAGTTATCGAGGGATGCGAATCAACTGCGATGCGGCAGATGGTCGGCAGGTTTGCGTAAATTGGTGGTCCATTCGGATTCCTTTAGCGATACCGACATCATAAAGTATTTTCCTCTATATAGGTTGAACAATTTCCTCTTAAAATGTACATAACATTTCCATATGACATGAGACATTGATAACTTGTAGGCTGGTATTGAGAATTAAATAAACTGATACTATAAATTAATGTTGTTTCCTATTTGTTTTTTACTTGACTGTAGTGAGGATAATAATAATGCTTACCTTATATCCCTTGAAACAGAATATGTAAAATCAATCGCAATTCCCGTCACGTAGCGACATCACTGCTTTAGAAGAAGTGCCATATAATTACACTGAAGTGGAATAGGGGAGAGAAAAATATCCTCTTCGGGTAGCTGGAATCAAATAAAACGCAAATCAATAGGGTTATCCGCTACAGAAAATGATCCATGTCCTAAAAAAGTCTATGGTCCACATTCGAAAGGCAAAACAAGCATTGCTTGCAGAATAACTTTGTAGCACGAAGAGCGCGACGTAATTCCTCTTCAGATATCTTGAGTTAAGCGTGGGTTCAATTACGGGCGGCAGGAGAGATGCTGATGGTCCAAGTTGATTGATTCACATGAAATAGCCCTGGCCCTACGTGTGTGTTAAAAAAATAATAATAATGTTTTCTCCTGATATTAAATGGTGAAAACCGCTTGTATGAAAGACCGTTTCACTGAGCATGTGTTAAAGCTTTTTACAAGCGCAAAAACTTCCATCCAAGAGCGCGCAAAAAATGAAACAGTTTGGTACGATGTCTGAAAACTTCAGTTCTGACAGCACTGTTTTCATTTTTGTAAATGTTATTATACAGCAACAACAAAAAAGAACACATAAATGAACTGTAGCCTGGGTAGTGTTCTGTCCCCCAACGGAGTTTGGGTGAAAGTGTTCCTTAGTGCGGCATCACTTACAGCAGGGCTGACGGTATGCTGTATCAGTGTGCTAAGCTGTGCCTAGTTGTCTCAGTAGCATTGTATGAACCCGATCCCTCAGTACTGCCCACCTCTCTGCCTCCGACTGACATCACTGTGAGAGGAGGAGCCTACAGTAAACAATACAGCTCCCATCTTCTCCCATCCTCTTAAAGCTGCACTGTAAACAGGAGATCCCTGCATTGTTTTAGCTGGGTGTGTAGAGTAGTGTTGACCACCACAAGCACAACAAGATGCATCGGCTCTTCTGTAGCCTAGCCTAGCCTGGCTCCAATAACCGCCTGAGAAAGAGGGGGCACTGCACCAGCCTAGCCTAGTCAATCTGGCTCCAATAACCGCCTGAGAAAGAGGGGGCACTGCACCAGCCTAGCCTAGTCAATCTGGCTCCAATAACCGCCTGAGAAGGAGGGGGGCACTGCACCAGCCTAGCCTAGTCAATCTGGCTCCAATAACCGCCTGAGAAGGAGGGGGCACTGCACCAGCCTAGCCTAGTCAATCTGGCTCCAATAACCGCCTGAGAAAGAGGGGGGCACTGCACCAGCCTAGCCTAGTCAATCTGGCTCCAATAACCGCCTGAGAAAGAGGGGGCACTGCACCAGCCTAGCCTAGTCAATCTGGCTCCAATAACCGCCTGAGAAAGAGGGGGCACTGCACCAGCCTAGCCTAGTCAATCTGGCTCCAATAACCGCCCGAGAAAGAGGGGGCACTGCACCAGCCTAGCCTAGTCAATCTGGCTCCAATAACCGCCCGAGAAAGAGGGGGCACTGCACCAGCCTAGCCTAGTCAATCTGGCTCCAATAACCGCTTGAGAAAGAGGGGGCACTGCACCAGCCTAGCCTAGTCAATCTGGTTCCAATAACCGCCTGAGAAAGAGGGGCTGCACTGTTCACTTTTCAAATAAACGTTACTTCTTAACAGGGGAGGTCATGACCATGCCCATATTAAATCATTAGTGGCTGAAAACGATCCGAAGGCATCATGTATTCCCAAGTCCAAATGATTTGCTGACTTGTGTCACGTTTTAAATGCAAAGCCAACGTGATAATGCCTTAAATCCTTATGGGAAACACTTAGCATAAAGTTGCTCTTAAAGTTGTTCTTATACCTAAGTTATAACAATGTGATGACATTATAGTAATATGTTGTTACGTAGTAAATGCTCTGTTATTGCAAATCCAGGTAGTGTAGTGTTTTTTTTTAATGCTATTAAAATGTAATAACTGTCCTAAATCCACTTGGGTGAAAACAAGTTGTGGGTATTTCATATGTGAACGAGTACAAATTGGGGAATGAAATAGATCTCCATTTGGACAGTTAGGACACTATATGTATGTTTTATGGGGCATCATCCAGAAGTCAGTGGTCAAAAAGGGATGTTAGTGAGCCTTCAGAGGTCATCAGAGGTCAATGTCCCCTCCACCATGTAACAATTGATCACCTCTGTCAGTTTAACTCTGCCTTCCTGCAACAAATCACCTTGTTTTGAACCTGTTAACCCCCAGGCAAGGTTTCCTAAACAACAGCCAGCCAGCCAGCCTGCCAGCCAGCCTGCCAGCCAGCCTCCACCTGTGTCTCCTCGTCCACCCCCATCTACCCAACCACTTAGTGTGCATCCCAGATGGCACCCTATTCCCTACTGCATTACTTTTGACCAGAGCCCTCCGAGAAATGGGCTTCCATTTGGGATGTAGACAATCTATCCCCCTCCTATCCTCCATCTATCCCCCTCCCTCCCTCCCTCCCACCCTCTATCTATCCCCCTCCCACCCTCCATCTATCCCCTTCCCACCCTCCATCTATCCCCTTCCCACCCTCCATCTATCCCCCCTCCCACCCTCTATCTATCCCCCCTCCCACCCTCTATCTATCCCCCTCCCACCCTCCATCTATCCCCTTCCCACCCTCCATCTATCCCCCTCCTACCTTCCATCTATCCCCCTCATACATTCCATCTATCCCCCTCCTACATTCCATCTATCCCCCTCCTACATTCCATCTATCCCCCTCCTACATTCCATCTATCCCCTTCCCACCCTCCATCTATCCCCCTTCCTCCTACCTTCCATCTATCCCCCTCCCACCCTCCAGCTATCCTCCTTCTACATTCCATCTATCCCCCTCCTACCCTCCATCTATCCCCCTCCCACCCTCCATCTATCCCCCTCCTACCTTCCATCTATCCCCCTCCCACCCTCCATCTATCCCCCTCCTACCTTCCATCTATCCCCCTCCTACCTTCCATCTATCCCCCTCCCACCCTCCATCTATCCCCCTCCTACCTTCCATCTATCCCCCTCCTACATTCCATCTATCCCCCTCCTACCCTCCATCTATCCCCCTCCCACCCTCCATCTATCCCCCTCCCACCCTCCATCTATCCCCCTCCTACCTTCCATCTATCCCCCTCCCACCCTCCATCTATCCCCCTCCTACCTTCCATCTATCCCCCTCCTACCTTCGATCTATACCGCTCCTACCTTTCATCTATCCCCCTCCTACCTTCCATCTATCCCCCTCCTACCTTCCATCTATACCACTCCTACCTTCCATCTATACCGCTCCTACCTTCCATCTATACCGCTCCTACCTTCCATCTATCCCCCTGAAGTAGGTGCCACACTCCTCACCCACTAAGACAGAGGGAACCAGTAGGGCAGGTGATCGGTGTTGTTCAGTGCAAATAGTGTTTCACACTATTGTTTCCCAAGTGGTACCCTCTTCCCTAAATAGTTCACTTATTTTGACCAGAGACTTGTAGGTCCTGGTTTAATGTAGTGCACTACATAGGGAATGGGGTGCCATTGGGACATAGCCAGGAGGAGGAAAGTAAAATAAAGTATTAAAAAGAGACAGAACAAGCCTAGTTTACAATTCAAGTGTGTACTTTGATTGGTAGAAAAAAAATGATAAAGTAATGAACTTGATGTGTAGACCTTAAATCCAGCACTGACCTGGATATGCAAGAGAGAGTTATTGTTGCTATATTATCTCAGGAACACTATATAGCATACAGATTTGCCATAACTCCTTTACAACCTGTTCCATTCTATAAGGCCACAGCTAGAGCTGTCTGTGGTAGACCTGAAGGGCTTTGATCTACGTATTCTTAATTATACTGTTTGTCAATGTAGGACTTCTTCAAGGCATGTTTAAGAAATGCTAATGTGAAAGCCTTCAAGCGTTATAAAAAAGGCACAAAACTCCTCATGCATTATTCAAAGGGCTATTTTGCTCATCTACGCCCAAAACTAACTTTAGGAGGGACAAGCTGTGCGTTTTTTGATCGATCAGGACAATCCTCACTGTAAGAAGAGGGTGTATGGAGGGACAGGTCCTGAACTTGTCCATTTTATTTTCCATCAATGCACCAATTGTCAATGCATCAAAATACATTATTAAGGGATCTATGGGAAGGTCCAAGTTATGTACGTACAGCATATGTCAAAGTAGGATTTAGCTCAAAGTGTGTAGCAGGTTAGCATTTTTTGTTGTTGTCATGAATGTTGTTCTGGAGGCAGCTTTGCAGAGTGGTGGTCACTAGCTGGCACTGCCACAAAGTCATAAAATCTCATTTTAAAACTAACCCTAACATTAACCATAATGCCTAACCCTAACCTCCAATTTAGACCCAAAAGCTCATTTTTGTTTTCATAAATTTTTATAATGTAGACAGTTTTGGGGCTCCATTCAAGCTGAAGCGTTACATATTCCGCAGTATAAATTTAAAGGCAATTTCATATTGAGCCAACTGATATGCATAATTTACCTTGGATGCTGTCCCTGCTAAAGTGGGAACATTGCCTTTAAATTTCAATCACGCTGTACCTCTGAACTTCCGCCATGCAGATTGAATAGAACCATTTTGACATTGCAGCTGGCCACATCTAGCAGAAATCACTCAGTTCTGCCTCCAGGGTAATACTCATGACAACAAACGTCAACCTGCTAGTGTTTATCCTGGGGACTAGTGAATGTATGTTCTGATTGATTACGCATGGCTGTAAGGAAACATAGAAAACAGTTTGCAGATATGTCAGATCAAACCTGAACATTAGTGCATGTTTCACTATTCCTTATCAGACGCCGGCATTTCAAAAATAAGTTTGCGTATATATTAAAAACGGTAGGTTCTGATGATCAAAATAGGAAATAAATGCGATTGATAATCCAAAGACATCAAATCAAACTTTATTTTAAATTGCATTTACAATCGCGACACACAGTAAAACAATCCCTTTTAAAGTAGTAAGAAGCAACAGGAAGCAATAAAGGAGAGGAATAAAAAAAAATCATCAATCCTCTGTCAATACTTACAATCAAAATTGGTTTCACTACATGCCTGTGGTATGACTGGTCAAAAGTAGTGCATTACAGGAACAGGGTGCCATCTCAGCCACAGCCTCTGGTCATTTCCTGCTAAATGTAAATCACGAGAACCTGTAGAGAGTAAACTGGGATGCAGCCGGTCTACAGATAGACAGGGATACAAAGCTTTTGTTTCCTCTACAGATATGATCAAATGGAGTTTTCCTCTAACGCTGACTTCAATCTGCATGTTGTAGGCTTCTCCGCTGGATCCATGACTCATTACCTACACTTTAGTCCGCATCCCAAATGGCAACCTATCCTTATGGGCCCCGGTTAAAAGTAGTGCACTACATAGGGAATAGAGTGCCATTTAAGACGTATCCCTTGAAGAGAAATTATTGGAAGAAAAAGCACACACTAATATACCTTATCAGTGGACTACAGCTGGGCAAGGATCGGGAGGGTTGGAAGGGTAAGGGAGGTAAATTGCAAGGTATGCCTCCCGTATATTAGCATTTCAGGTTCTTTATAAAAATAAAAAAATGATTCATCGTTTCACACCGTTTTAGATGACCACGTTGGTATATTATCCTTTTAACTTTACAGCTCAACCCATCTGAAGAGAAGCACAATGCATTTGCCAGTTTTTTTCCCCCTTCTTGAATCTTTCCTGTTCAACAACCATTCAAAATCCTCGCTATTGATTTCCTGGCTTTTGATCACTTCACCTCAATTGTTAATATTGGTATTACAATATTATGCTTTTTCTGATGACATATGAGGGTTGTCTGGGTGTCAAATACATGACTGGGCTAAAGAAAGTACTAAAGAGACATTTTAAGTTAGATAAATCCAGACAAACCCTTCTTTATCAACCCTTATGGGCTGTGTAAGTATCCATGGCAAAGTACTCCATGCATTTCTCTTTTTCTTTAGCTCCCTCTATTACTCTCTCAAGGATCTCAAGAGATAGAAGCTGTCATTTGAGAGACAGTGAAGTGAAAGAATGAATAAAGCTATAGCTGTTATTTTATTGACAACAGAAATGGGCTTGTTGAAAGATGGCCAGAGAGAGTAATAGTAACCAGGCTTGACCTTTGTCATACAAACATGCACCATTCAGTTTCTATCCAATAAACCGGTTTGGCATTCAAAAGAGAAAGGGCCTTCATGCATGACCATCATTGGCTTGTCTCAAAATGGACGACGCTAAACAAAAGCTTCAGAGAGCTGCCTCTATTTTACAGACGTGATAGTGAGCTCGATGGAATATGTAAGATTTCAACAGTGGTGGAAGCTACTCTGAAAATATGGTTGACCAAGTAACCAATTATTTCACACTGAAGTATGTTAAAGCTACCCTAAGAGAAATACACACTACATGACCAAAAGTGTGTGGACAGCTGCTCATCAAACATCTCATTCCAAAATCATGGTAATTAATATGAAGTTGGTCCCCCTTTTGCTGCTATAACAACCTCCACTCTTCTGGGAAGGCTTTCCTCTAGATGATGAAACATTCCTGCGGGGACTTGCTTCCATTCAGACACAAGAGCATTAGTGAGGTCGGGCACTGATGTTGGGCGATTAGGCCTGGCACGCAGTCAGCGTCCCAAAGGTGTTTGATGGGGTTGAGGTCAGGGCTCTGTGCAGGCCAGTCAAGTTCTTCCACACCGATCTCGACAAACCATTTCTGTATGGACCGTTTCACTTCACTGGAACTAAGGGGGCTAGGCCGAACCATGACAAATAGCCGTAGACCATTATTCCTCCTCCACCAAACTTTACAGTTAGCTCTATGCATTGAGGCAGGTAGTGTTTTCCTGGCATCCGCCAAACCCAGATTTGTCCGTCGGACTGCCAGATGGTTAAGCGTGATTCATCACTCTAGAGAAAGTGTTTCCACTGCTCCAGAGTCCAATGGCGGCGAGCTTTACACCACTCCAGCCGACACCTGGCATTGCGTATGGTGATCTTAGGCTTGTGTGCGGCTGCTCAGCCATGGAAACCCATTTCATGAAGCTCCTGACGAACAGTTATTGTGCTGACGTTGTTTCCAGAGGCAGTTTGGAACTCGGTAGTGAGTGTTGCAACCGAGGGCTGGAGATTTTTCCACGCTATGAGCTTCAGCACTTGGCGGTCCCTTTCTGTGAGCTTGTGTGGCCTACCACTTCATGTCTGAGCCGTTGTTGCTCCTAGACATTTAAACTTCATAATAGCAGCTGTACAGCTCTAGCAGGGCAGAAATTTCTATCCTATGACAGTGCCACGTTGAAAGTCACTGAGATCTTCGGTAAGGCCATTCTACTGCCAATGTTTGTCTATGGAGATTGCATGGCTCTGTACTCGATTTTATACACTTGTCAGCAATGGTATGGCTGAAATAGACGAATCCACTAATTTGAAGGGGTGTCCACATACTTTTGTATATATAGTGTATATAGTTTACTTAACTAAAGTTACTACATCCAAACTATTTTGTGCAAAATTATCATATGTAAGTCTAAAATGGCATACACTACAACTTGCAAGGACAGATCATGTTGGGGTCATACAGTGCCTTCATAAAGTATTCATACCTCTTGACTTATTCAACATTTTGTTGTGTTACAGCCTGAATTCAAAATGGATTTCATATTTTTTTTCTCACACCCATCTAGACATAATACCCCATAATGAGAAAGGGAAACATGTTTCTAGAAATGTTTGTAAATGTATTGAAAATGAAATACAGAAATATGTCAAGTATTCACACCCCTGAGTCAATACATGTTAGAATCCCCTTTGGCAGCGATTACAGCTGTGAGTCTTTCTGGGTATGTCTCTAAGAGTTTTACACACCTGGATTGTACAATATGTGCACATTATTATTAAAACAATTATTCAAGCTCTGTCAAGTTGGTTGTTTATCATTGCTAGACAGTCATTTTCAAGACTTGCCACAGATTCTCAAGCCAATTAAAGTCAAAACTGTAACTAGGCCTCTCAGGAACATTCAATGTTGTCTTGGTAAGCAACTCCAGTGTATATTTGGCCTTGTGTTTTAGATTATTGTCCTGCTGAAAGGTGACTTTGTCTCCCAGTGTCTGTTAGAAAGCAGACTGAACCAGGTTTTCCTCTACAATTTTGCCCGTGCTTAGCTCTATTCTGTTTCTTTTTGCCGATGACAAGCATATCCATAACAGGATGCAGCCACCACCATGATTGAAAATAGGAAGAGTGGTACTCAGTGATGGGTTGTGTTGGATTTGCCCCAAACATAATGCTTTGTATTCAGGACACACAATTAATACGTTTGCCACACTTTAGTGCCTTATTGCGAACAGGATGCGTGTTTTGGAATATTTTTTTTTCTGTACAGGCTTCCTTCTTTTCACTCTGTCATTTAGGCTAGTATTGTGGAGTAACTACAATGTTGTTAATCCATCCTCAGGTTTCTCCTATCACAGCCATTCAACTCTGTAACTGTTTTAAAGTCACCATTGGCCTCATGGTGAAAATCCCTGAGTGTTTTCCTTCATCTCCGGCAACTGAGTTAGGAAGAACGCCTGTATCTTTGTAATGACTGGGTTTATTGATACACGTTCCAAAGTGTAATTAATAACTTCACCACTCTCAAAGGGATATTCAAAGTCTCCTTCGTTTTTATTTTTTTTACACATCTACCAATAGGTGCCCTTAGTTGCAAGGCATCCGAAAACCTCCCTGGTCTTTGTGGTTGAATCTGTGTATGAAATTCACTTCTCGACTGAGGGACCTTACAAATAGTTGTATGTGTGGGGTACAGAGATGAGGTAGTCATTCAAAACCATGTTAAACACTATTATTTCAGTAGTTAGCTACACCGCTACATGGTAAAACAGTAGTGTGTAGTTCCAGTAGTTAGCTACACTGCTACATGGTAAAACAGTAGTGTGTAGTTCCAGTAGTTAGCTACACCGCTACATGTTAAAACAGTAGTGTGTAGTTCCAGTAGTTAGCTACAGTGCTACATGGCATAGTAATTAACTACTGAAAACACTACCTACATTTAAATTTAGTAAAGCTATTCCCAAGCTACTGCAAAATATAGCTTAATTTTGAGGTGAACTGCATATGGTTTACTAATCCCCAACACAAGAATTCAAACATCCTCATTATTTTGATAAAAATATAATTAGTACGTCATTCTGAAAGTATTCATACCACTAGACGTGTACCACATTTTGTTAAGTTACAGCCTTATTCTAAAATGGATTAAAACCTTTTTCCCATCAATCTACACACAAAACCCCATATTGACAAAGCGAAAACCGTTTTTTCAAATTTTTAGAAGAAAAAAAATGAAATAAAAAAAACTGAAATTCCTTACATAAGTATTCAGAGCCTATGCTATGAGACTCAAAATTCAGACACAAGAGGAAACCTGGCACCATCCCTATAGTGGTGGCAGCATCATGCTGTGGGAATGTTTTTCAGACGCAGGGACTGTGAGACGAGTCAGGATCGAGGGAAAGATGAATGGAGAAAAATACATAGAGATCCTTGATGAAAACCTACTCCAGAGTGCTCAGGACCTGATAATGGGGTGAAGGTTCACCTTTCAACAGGACAACGAGCCTAAGCACACAGCCAAGAAAATGCACGAGTGGCTTCGGGGCAAGTCTCTGAATGTCCTTGAGTGGCCCAGCCAGAGCCTGGACTTGAACCCGATCGAACACAGCTATTTTCAAAGACCTGGAAATAGCTGTGCAGCGCCCTTACCCATCCAACCTGACAGAGGCTGAGAGAATATGCATAGAAGAAGGGGAGAAACTCCCCAAATACAGGTGTACCAAGCTTGCAGCATCATACCCAAGAAGACTCGAGGCTGTAATCGCTGCCAAAGGTGCTTCAACAAAGTACTGAGTAAAGGTTCTGAATACGTACACTACCGTTCAAAAGTTTGGGGTCATTTAGAAATTAACTTGTTTTTTGAAAGAAAAGCACATTTTTTGTTGTTGTCCTGATTAAAGAAGCAATAAAACTGGCCTTCTTTAGACTAGTTGAGTATCTGGAGCATAAGAATTTGTGGGTTCGATTACTGGCTCAAAATGGCCAGAAACAAATAACTTTCTTCTGAAACTCGTCAGTCTATTCTTGTTCTGAGAAATGAAGGCCATTCCATGCGAGAAATTGCTGAAGATCTCGTACAATGCTGTGTGCTACTCCCTTCACAGAACAGTGCAAACTGGCTCTAACCAGAATAGAAAGAGGAGTGGGAGGCCAAGGGGCACAACTGAGCAAGAGGACAGGTATATTAGTGTCTAGTTTGAGAAACAGATGCCTCACAAGTCCTCAACTGGCAGCTTCTTTAAATAGTACCCGCAAAACACCAGTCTCAACGTCAACAGTGAAGAAGTGAGTCCGGGATGCTGGCCTTCTAGGCAGAGTTGCTCTATCCAGTGTCTGAGTTCTTTTGCCCATGTTAATCTTTTCTTTTTATTGGCCAGTCTGAGATATGGCTTTTTCTTTGCAACTCTGCCTAGAAGGCCAGTGTACCGGAGTCGCCTCTTCACTGTTGACGTTGAGACTGATGTTGTGCAGGTACATTTGCAAAACTATCTAAAAACCTGTTTTTGCTTTGTAATTATGGTATATAGATCAATTAGGGGAAAAAACAATTGAATCAATTTTAGAATAAGGCTATTACGCATCAAAATGTGGAAAAGGTTAAAGGGTCTGAATACTTTCCGAATCCACTGTGTGTATATATATATATATATATATACTGCTCAAAAAAATAAAGGGAACACTTAAACAACACATCCTAGATCTGAATGAAAGAAATAATCTTATTAAATACTTTTTTCTTTACATAGTTGAATGTGCTGACAACAAAATCACACAAAAATAATCAATGGAAATCCAATTTATCAACCCATGGAGGTCTGGATTTGGAGTCACACTCAAAATTAAAGTGGAAAACCACACTACAGGCTGATCCAACTTTGATGTAATGTCCTTAAACAAGTGAAAATGAGGTTCAGTAGTGTGTGTGGCCTCCACGTGCCTGTATGACCTCCCTACAACGCCTGGGCATGCTCCTGATGAGGTGGCGGATGGTCTCCTGAGGGATCTCCTCCCAGACCTGGACTAAAGCATCAGCCAACTCCTGGACAGTCTGTGGTGCAACGTGGCGTTGGTGGATGGAGCGAGACATGATGTCCCAGATGTGCTCAATTGGATTCAGGTCTGGGGAACGGGCGGGCCAGTCCATAGCATCAATGCCTTCCTCTTGCAGGAACTGCTGACACACTCCAGCCACATGAGGTCTAGCATTGTCTTGCATTAGGAGGAACCCAGGGCCAACCGCACCAGAATATGGCCTCACAAGGGGTCTGAGGATCTCATCTCGGTACATAATGGCAGTCAGGCTACCTCTGGCGAGCACATGGAGGGCTGTGCGGCCCCCCAAAGAAATGCCACCCCACACCATGACTGACCCATCGCCAAACCGGTCATGCTGGAGGATGTTGCAGGCAGCAGAACGTTCTCCACGGCGTCTCCAGACTCTGTCACGTCTGTCACATGTGCTCAGTGTGAACCTGCTTTCATCTGTGAAGAGCACAGGGCACCAGTGACGAATTTGCCAATCTTGGTGTTCTCTGGCAAATGCCAAACGTCCTGCACGGTGTTGGGCTGTAAGCACAACCCCCACCTGTGGACGTCGGGCCCTCATACCACCCTCATGGAGTCTGTTTCTGACCGTTTGAGCAGACACATGCCCATTTGTGGCCTGCTGGAGGTCATTTTGCAGGGCTCTGGCAGTGCTCCTCCTGCTCCTCCTTGCACAAAGGCGGAGGTTGCGGTCCTGCTGCTGGGTTGTTGCCCTCCTACGTCCTCCTCCACATCTCCTGATGTACTGGCCTGTCTCCTGGTAGCGCCTCCATGCTCTGGACACTACGCTGACAGACACAGCAAACCTTCTTGCCACAGCTCGCATTGATGTGCCATCCTGGATGAGCTGCACTACCTGAGCCACTTGTGTGGGTTGTAGACTCCGTCTCATGCTACCACTAGAGTGAAAGCACCGCCAGCATTCAAAAGTGACCAAAACATCAGCCAGGAAGCATAGGAACTGAGAAGTGGTCTGTGGTCCCCACCTGCAGAACCACTCCTTTATTGGGGGTGTCTTGCTAATTGCCTATAATTTCCACCTGTTGTCTATTCCATTTGCACAACAGTATGTGAAATTTATTGTCAATCAGTGTTGCTTCCTAAGTGGACAGTTTGATTTCACAGAAGTGTGATTGACTTGGAGTTACATTGTGTTGTTTAAGTGTTCCCTTTATTTTTTTGAGCAGTGTATATATATATATAGGTGTTGGTCTGCCAATATGTGAACAATGCAACCTACCCTCCATGGTTGCTGTGTTGTGGGTTCTTGTGTGTTTGTGGGTAAGTAAAAAGTCCAACAGCAAATTCATCTTAGTGCCAAAGAATATCAATGGAGGAAAAGTCATTAAGCTGTTAGGGCTAGGGGGCAGTATTGACACGGCTGGATAAAAAACGTACCCGATTTAATCTGGTTACTACTCCTGCCCAGTAACTAGAATATGCATATAATTATTGGCTTTGGATAGAAAACACCCTAAAGTTTCTAAAACAGTTTGAATGGTGTCTGTGAGTATAACAGAACTCCTATGGCAGGCCAAAACCTGAGAAGATTTCAAGCAGGAAGTGGCCTGTCTGAGAAGTAGTGTTTCATCTTGGCTCTTTTTATTGAAGACTCAGGATCTGTGCAATAATGTGACACTTCCTACGTCTTCCATAGGGTCTCAGAGCCCGGGAAAACGTTGAACGATATCGAGGCAGGCTCTGGCTGAAACACTTTATCGCTTTTGGCAAGTGGCCACTCAGAGTACTATGGGCTTAGGCGCGTGCCCGCTTCGACCGAATGCTTTCTTTTCCTTTGTCTGTTTATCTAAACGCAGATTCCCGGTCGGAATATTATCGCTTTTTTATGAGAAAAATGGCATAAAATTTTATTTTAAACAGCGGTTGACATGCTTCGAAGTACGGTAATGGAATATTTAGAATTCTTTTGTCACGAATTGCGCCATGCTCGTCACACTTATTTACCCTTTAGGATAGTGTCTAGAACGCACAAACAAAACGCCGCTGTTTGGATATAACGATGGATTATTTTGGACCAAACCAACATTTGTTATTGAAGTAGAACTCCTGGGAGTGCATTCTGACGAAGACAACAAAGGTAATAACATTTTTCTTATAGTAAATCTGACTTTGATGAGTGCTAAACCTGCTGGGTGTCTAAATAGCTAGCCCTGTGATGCCGGGCTATCTACTGAGAATATTGCAAAATGTGCTTTCACCGAAAAGCTATTTTAAAATCGGACATATCGAGTGCATAGAGGAGTTCTGTATCTATAATTCTTAAAATAATTGTTATGCTTTTTGTGAACGTTTATCGTGAGTAATTTAGTAAATTCACCGGCAGTGTTCGGTGGGAATGCTAGTCACATGCTAGTCACATGCTAATGTAAAAAGATGGTTTTTGATATAAATATGAACTTGATTGAACAAAACATGCATGTATTTATTGTATAACATAATGTCCTAGGAGTGTCATCTGATGAAGATCATCAAAGGTTAGTGCTGCATTTAGCTGTGGTTTTGGTTTTTGTGACATATATGCTTGCTTTGAAAATGGCTGTGTGATTATTTTTGGCAGGGTACTCTCCTGACATAATCTAATGTTTTGCTTTCGCTGTAAAGCCTTTTTGAAATCGGACAGTGTGGTTAGATTAACGAGAGTCTTATCTTTCAAATGGTGTAAAATAGTCATATGTTTGAGAAATTGAAGTTATAGAATTTTCTAGGTATTTGTATTTCGTGCCACGCGATTCCACTGGTTGTTGAATAGGGTGGAACGCAAACGTCCCACTGGCCCAGAGAGGTTAAATTACACTGCGTACAACGTTCACCAACTGTCAACAGTTAAGCATTGACATACATAGCATACTCCCATGCCCATTAAAATCACTTAGTACAACTCTTGAAGCTAGCATCAACCCATGTGTATAAGATAAACATTCTTTAGGTAATAATATACACTGAGTATACCAAACATTAGGAACACAGAACAGCCTTGATCCGTCTGGGCATTGACTCTACAAGGTGTTGCGAGCATTCCACAGGGATGCTGTCCCATGTTGACTCCAATGCTTCTCACAGTTGTGTCAAATTGACTGGATGTCCTTTGGGTGGTGGTCCATTCTTAATTAATGCACACGGTAAACTGTTGAGCGTGAAAAACCCAGCAGCGTTGCAGTTCTTGACACACTCAAATTCGTGTGCCTGGCACCTACTACCATACTTCGTTCAAAGGCACTTAAATATTTTGTCTTGCCCATTCACCCTCTGAATGGCACACATACACAATCCATGTCTCACTTGTCTCAAGGCTTAAAAATCCTTCTTTAACCTGTCTCCTCCCCTTGATCTACACTGACTGAAGTGGATTTAATTAACATCAATAAGGGATCATCACTTTCACCTGGATTCACCTTGTCAGTCTGTCATGGGAAGAGCAGGTGTTCTTAATATTTAGTACAGTCGGTGTATAACGGTATGATGATATGACTATTCAAGGTTTCTTAGAACTGTACTTATGATTAACAGGGATGTGAATAGAGAAAACAACATGACCTTTTTATTTTTTCCTGTATCTTGTACAGTTCTTGGATTTCTGGCAACTTAATGCAGGTGTCTAATGTTTGCCTGTAAGGTTATCAGGGTGTATTAGCTCAGCTGTGTTTGTTTGTTGTGTAATGTTTGTTTGATTTCCTCTAGGCCTTGGGAATATGTGGGTTAAGACATGGCCACAGGCTTCACACCAGCCTCCATTGCCCTATGCTGACTGACTTTGCTTAGGCTTCCAAGACAAGAAAATAAACAATAGAAAGCTTAACAACACCCTCCAAGGCTGAGTAATGAAGAAAAGAAGAGAGGAAGGAGAATCAGAAGAAAACCACGGAGTAAAAAAGGGAATCATTCAATAAATTGCAAGGTATAACCTTGGCTATTTTGTATACCACTGGTCAGGCCACTGCAGTTAATCACAAATAAAAGCCAGTGAGTGAAATTATATTGCTGTTTTCCAAGGGGAGAATTCCATGTTTCCAGAGCTGTTGTTCCTGGCTGAAAACCTAACATTTGAAGCTAGCATCAGATGATTAGGTTCCATATAATCCCTCGTGGACAGATTCTCATGTACAGATAAAACAGTGAGAAGGCTCAAGTATAATTATGTGATTACGAGCAATAGTAGTTCCTGGTTTGGTGTTTATGTTACTTTTTATTTGGATGAATCAGGATTGGGCGAAGATGGTGCTTAAACTGGTGCTGTGATTTTCAACCCCATGTCCAGATGATGAACGATTTCCACTAAATTCCACAACCTCAAAGTCAAAAATGGCTGTATCATAAAAATTCATGAAAACAAAAATGTCCTTTTTGGCCATCATAAACACGGGTGAAATTAGCGGAATCAGAGGGAGGAGACTTTGTTTCCTTCCTTTGCACAAGAGTAATCACAATTGTTAATGACAATTGCCCCAGAAGTAAACAGGAAATTACAAACTTCATTTGTCATTTCAGTGCTGGCCATTTTTTTTGTTAAATTTTATTTTTATTATTATTTTCATTTTTATTATGGGGGAATCAGCTTTAATATTGAGGATAGATTGTCACTTCCATCAATGTATTCTCTGCATTATTTCCAATCCCCCATATATTTTTTGGGTGAATATATATATACACACATACATACATACACATACCCACATATATATATATATATATATATACATAAACATGCATACATATATACACATCTTTTTAGAATATACACTGCTCAAAAAAATAAAGGGAACACTTAAACAACACAATGTAACTCCAAGTCAATCACACTTCTGTGAAATCAAACTGTCCACTTAGGAAGCAACACTGATTGACAATAAATTTCACATGCTGTTGTGCAAATGGAATAGACAACAGGTGGAAATTATAGGCAATTAGCAAGACGCCCCCAATAAAGGAGTGGTTCGGCAGGTGGTGACCACAGACCATTTCTCAGTTCTTATGCTTCCTGGCTGATGTTTTGGTCACTTTTGAATGCTGGCGGTGCTTTCACTCTAGTGGTAGCATGAGACGGAGTCTACAACCCACACAAGTGGCTCAGGTAGTGCAGCTCATCCAGGATGGCACATCAATGCGAGCTGTGGCAAGAAGGTTTGCTGTGTCTGTCAGCGTAGGGTTCAGAGCATGGAGGCGCTACCAGGAGACAGGCCAGTACATCAGGAGATGTGGAGGAGGCCGTAGGGGGGCAACAACCCAGCAGCAGGACCGCTACCTCCGCCTTTGTGCAAGGAGGAGCAGGAGGAGCACTGCCAGAGCCCTGCAAAATGACCTCCAACAGGCCACAAATGTGCATGTGTCTGCTCAAACGGTCAGAAAAAGACTCCATGAGGGTGGTATGAGGGCCCAACGTCCACAGGTGGGGGTTGTGCTTACAGCCCAACACCGTGCAGGACGTTTGGCATTTGCCAGAGAACACCAAGATTGGCAAATTCGCCACTGGCACCCTGTGCTCTTCACAGATGAAGCAGGTTCACACTGAGCACATGTGACAGACGTGACAGAGTCTGGAGACGCCGTGGAGAACGTTCTGCTGCCTGCAACATCCTCCAGCATGAACGGTTTGGCGGTGGGTCAGTCATGGTGTGGGGTGGCATTTCTTTGGGGGGCCGCACAGCCCTCCATGTGCTCGCCAGAGGTAGCCTGACTGCCATTAGGTACCGAGATGAGATCCTCAGACCCTTTGTGAGACCATATGCTGGTGCGGTTGGCCCTGGGTTCTTCCTAATGCAAGACAATGCTAGACCTCATGTGGCTGGAGTGTGTCAGCAGTTCCTGCAAGAGGAAGGCATTGATGCTATGGACTGGCCTGCCCGTTCCCCAGACCTGAATCCAATTGAGCACATCTGAGACATCATGTCTCGCTCCATCCACCAATGCCACGTTGCACCACAGACTGTCCAGGAGTTGGCGGATGCTTTAGTCCAGGTCTGGGAGGAGATCCCTCAGGAGACCATCCGCCACCTCATCAGGAGCATGCCCAGGCGTTGTAGGGAGGTCATACAGGCACGTGGAGGCCACACACTACTGAGCCTCATTTTCACTTGTTTAAGGACATTACATCAAAGTTGGATCAGCCTGTAGTGTGGTTTTCCACTTCAATTTTGAGTGTGACTCCAAATCCAGACCTCCATGGGTTGATAAATTGGATTTCCATTGATTATTTTTGTGTGATTTTGTTGTCAGCACATTCAACTATGTAAAGAAAAAAGTATTTAATACGATTATTTCATTCATTCAGATCTAGGATGTGTTATTTTAGTGTTCCCTTTATTTTTTTGAGCAGTATATTTTCCTTTATTATTCCCCACAAACCCTACCACCCCTCCCCCAATTGGAGTAAACTAATAAACAATAACACTTAGGCTTCTACTTCCAGCTTATACATACTATATACATTTGACAGAGCCCTATTGGCCCAGATCAAAAACAGTGCAGTATAAAGGGAACAGGGTGCCATTTGGGATGCAGCCTGGGAGATCTATACAGAATCAACACAGTCCTTTAGGGATACGGTAATGTCTGGTACTTGGGCCAACGGGCACTAGGACCGGGGAGAAACATAACGAACCTAAAGGCTACCATGAGGCCAACAAGTTCACATTGTGGTAAACAGCAGAAGTGAAGGGGAAAAAAAACAAATGACTCTCGAACTCAGATCTCCCAAGCCTGTAGGGAAAACTTCCTAACCACTGCTCCAATAACCAACCCACTTGGAGGAGATTGTAACAACTAGGCAAGGATCGTTACAATATGAAATATCCACAGGTTTTTATCTTTGTAGCTACATGCAAATGTAATTTTTCACATGGAATAAGACAGGAACTGACTGGCAGAGTATTGAAGGTCTTCTATTGATTGGCATGTATTTATAAGCGACTCATTTATACCCAGGACTGTGTATATATCCATTATTGTCTCAGTTGACACTATCTGACTATCTGGAAAACTAATGGCCTGATGAGGTACACTGTTTAATATCTAGGGACGGATTCAAATGAGTGTTGATACATTGAATAAGAGAGTTAATTGAAAGCACTAGATTCATACAGATGCATATAGATACATAGTATACACAACGTTTTAGTGGTCCTGACACATCTAAAGATCTTGACAGATGATTGAAGTCAAATAAAATCAAATGTTATTTGTCACATGCGCCGACAACAACAGGTTTAGACTTTACAGTGAAATGCTTAGATACAAGCCAACAAATGCAGTAAAAAAAATACAAATAAATAAAGAATAAGAATAAGAAATAAAAGTAACAAATAATTAAAGAGCAGCAGTAAATAACAATAGCGGGCTATATACAGGGGGGGTACCGGTACAGAGTCAATGTGCGCTGGCACCGGTTAGTCGAGGTAATTGAGGTAATATGTACATGTGAAGAGGGCACGACAAAACCTATTCCCCCTCAAGAGACTGAAAAGATTTGGCATTGGTCCTCAGTGGCCTCCGACTGCAAGGCACTACAGAGGGATGTGCGTACGGCCCAGTACATCACTGGGGGTCAAGCTTCCTGCCATCCAGGACCTCTATATCAGGCGGTGTCAGAGGAAGGCCTTAAAAATTGTCAAACACTCCAGCCACCGTAGTCATAGACTGTTGTCTCTGCTACTGCACGGCAAACAATACCGGAGCACCAAGTCTAGGTCCAAGAGGCTTCTAAACAGCTTCCACCCCCAAGCCATAAGACTCCTGAACATCTAATCAAATGGCTACCCAGATTATTTGCATTGCCCCCCCCCCCAGGAGAGACGCCATCAATCAGTAACATTACTGCAGGAGTGATGTCATCAATGAGTAACATTACTGTAGCAGTGATGTCATCAATCAGTAACATTACTGCAGAAGTGATGTCTTCAATGAGTAACATTACTGCAGGAGTGACATCATCAATAAGTAACATTACTGCAGGAGTGATGTCATCAATGAGTAACATTACTGCAGGAGTGACGCCATCAATGAGTAACATTACTGCAGGAGTGACGTCATCAATCAGTAACATTGCAGCAGGTGTGATGTCATCAATGAGTAACATTACTGCAGGAGTGACGCCATCAATGAGTAACATTACTGCGGGAGTGATGTCATCATATGTACCTCTATTTGTTTAATATACACTGCTCAAAAAAATAAAGGGAACACTTAAACAACACAATGTAACTCCAAGTCAATCACACTTCTGTGAAGTCAAACTGTCCACTTAGGAAGCAACACTGATTGACAATAAATTTCACATGTTGTTGTGCAAATGGAATAGACAACAGGTGGAAATTATAGGCAATTAGCAAGACACCCCCAATAAAGGAGTGGTTCTGCAGGTGGGGACCACAGACCACTTCTCAGTTCTTATGCTTCCTGGCTGATGTTTTGGTCACTTTTGAATGCTGGCGGTGCTTTCACTCTAGTGGTAGCATGAGACGGAGTCTACAACCCACACAAGTGGCTCAGGTACTGCAGCTCATCCAGGATGGCACATCAATGCAAGCTGTGGCAAGAAGGTTTGCTGTGTCTGTCAGCGTAGTGTCCAGAGCATGGAGGCGCTACCAGGAGACAGGCCAGTACATCAGGAGACGTGGAGGAGGCCGTAAGAGGGCAACAACCCAGCAGCAGGACCGCTACCTCTGCCTTTGTGCAAGGAGGAGCAGGAGAAGCACTGCCAGAGCCCTGCAAAATGACCTCCAGCAGGCCACAAATGTGCATGTGTCTGCTCAAACGGTCAGAAACAGACTCCATGAGGGTGGTATGAGGGCCCGACGTCCACAGGTGGGGGTTGTGCTTACAGACCAACACCGTGCAGGACGTTTGGCATTTGCCAGAGAACACCAAGATTGGCAAATTCGCCACTGGCGCCCTGTGCTCTTCACAGATGAAAGCAGGTTCATACTGAGCACGTGACAGACGTGACAGAGTCTGGAGACACCGTGGAGAACGTTCTGCTGCCTGCAACATCCTCCAGCATGACCGGTTTGGCGGTGGGTCAGTCATGGTGTGGGGTGGCATTTCTTTGGGGGGCCGCACAGCCCTCCATGTGCTCGCCAGAGGTAGCCTGACTGCCCTTAGGTACCGAGATGAGATCCTCAGACCCCTTGTGAGACCATATGCTGGTGCGGTTGGCCCTGGGTTCCTCCTAATGCGAGACAATGCTAGACCTCATGTGGCTGGAGTGTGTCAGCAGTTCCTGCAAGAGGAAGGCATTGATGCTATGGACTGGCTCGCCCGTTCCCCAGACCTGAATCCAATTGAGCACATCTGGGACATCATGTCTCGCTCCATCCACCAACGCCACGTTGCACCACAGACTGTCCAGGAGTTGGCGCATACTTTAGTCCAGGTCCGGGAGGAGATCCCTCAGGAGATCATCCGCCACCTCATCAGGAGCATGCCCAAGCGTTGTAGGGAGGTCATACAGGCACGTGGAGGCCACACACACTACTGAGCCTCATTCTGACTTGTTTTAAGGACATTACATCAAAGTTGGATCAGCCTGTAGTGTGGTTTTCCACTTTAATTTTGAGTGTGACTCCAAATCCAGACCTCCATGGGTTGATCAAATGGATTTCCATTGATTATTTTTGTGTGATTTTGTTGTCAGCACATTCAACTATGTAAAGAAAAAAGTATTTAATAAGATTATTTCTTTCATTCAGATCTAGGATGTGTTGTTTAAGTGTTCCCTTTATTTTTTTGAGCAGTATATTTATATTTAGCATAGCATATTTTGGTATTGGTACTTCATTAATTTCATATTCTCTTTCGTGTCTGATTTCATTTAATACCAGTTGGTTCTTGTATAACGGTGCAGGTGGAGAAATGACAGTTTTGTTATCATTATGTTTGCTCATCTTGCCATGAATGGGAGCCACTGTTTGTTCTTTGCATTAAATTTGAATAAGAAATTATATTAACATGCAGCAATCTTCCTGTTCTTTCACATACATCATTGCATACAGCATCTGCTTTGTGACAGTACATTGCACGATCAATTTGTCATTTGCATGTATAGCAAATGTCCCACAGTGCTGTACAAACAGTTACAGTAGACACATACCCAGACACACAAATACATGTGCACACCAAGAATATAATATTTTAAGAACTAGGATAATGTTGATACTGTAACCTTTGAAGATCAACTGCTGGTCCCATTCTTCTGAGTTTCCAATGATGCTTTCTCAGAATTAGTTCTTAGAATTGATTTTGTTTTCCATGTTCAGACTTAAATGTGGTTGACAGACACTTTTCTTTTGGTTGTTCTAGACAACTGGACACAGTGATTTCAACTCCAGCTGTGTTCTGAGTAGATGAAACCAAGGCAGGACACTGATGCTGTTGGTCCACTCAGAGAAAGTGTTCAGCACTTTTCTTTGAGTTTCTTTCGTCACTTGTCGAGCAGATAACTGTGATTACGTAGTACTGTTGGTAGGATTTTTTACAAGCAAATGTCAATACACAACCAATGACACCTCCCTCACACAATCAAATAAAATGTTCTTAAAATATGTATACATATACAGTGGCTTGCGAAAGTATTCACCCCCCTTGGCATTTTTCCCTATTTTGTTGCCTTACAACCTGGAATAAAAATAGATTTTTGGGGGGTTTATATCGTTTGATTTACACAACATGCCTACCACTTTGAAGATGCAAAATATTTTTTATGGTGAAACAAACAAGAAATAAGACCAAAAAAAACTGAAAACTTGAGAGTGCAACACTATTCACCCCCCCAAAGTTAATACTTTGTAGAGCCACCTTTTACAGCAATTACAGCTGCAAGCCTCTTGGGGTATGTCTCTGTGAGATTGACAAATCTAGCCACTGGGATTTCTGCCCATTCTTCAAGGCAAAACTACTCCAGCTCCTTCAAGTTGGATGGGTTCCGCTGGTGTACAGCGATCTTTAATTCATACCACAGATTCTCAATTGGATTGAGGTCTGGGCTTTGACTAGGCCATTACAAGACATTTAAATGTTTCCCCTTAAACCACTCAAGTGTTGCTTTAGCAGTATGCTTAGGGTCATTGTCCTGCTGGAAGTTGAACATCCGTCCCAGTCTCAAATCTCTGGAAGACTGAAATAGGTTTCCCTCAAGAATTTCCCTGTATTTAGCGCCATCCATCATTCCTTCAATTCTGACCAGTTTCCCAGTCCATTCCAATGAAAACATCCCCACAGCATTATCCTGCCACCACCATGCTTCACTGTGGGGATGGTGTTCTCGGGGTGATGAGAGGTGCTGGGTTTGTGCCAGACATAGCGTTTTCCTTGAAGGCCAAAAAGCAACATTTTAGTCTCATCTGACCAGAGTACCTTCTTCAAAATGTTTGGGGAGTCTCCCACATGCCTTTTGGTGAACACCAAACATGTTTGCTTATTTTCTTTCTTTAAGCAATGGCTTTTTTCTGGCCACTCTTCCATAAAGCCCAGCTCTGTGGAGTGTACAACTTAAAGTGGTCCTATTGACAGATACTCCAATCTCCACTGTGGAGCTTTGCAGCTCCTTCAGGGTTATCTTTGGTCTCTTTGTTGCTTCTCTGATTAATGTCCTCCTTGCCTGGTCCATGAGTTTTGGTGGGCGGCCCTCTCTTGGCAGGTTTTTTGTGGTGCCATATTCTTTCCATTTTTTTATAATGGATTTAATGGTGCTCTGTGGGATGTTCAATGTTTCTGATATTTTTTTATAACCCAACCCTGATCTGTAATTCTCCACAACTTTGTCCCTCACCTGTTTGGAGAGCTCCTTGGTCTTCATGGTGTCGCTTACTTGGTGGTGCCTCTTGCATTGTGGTGTTGCAGACTCTGGGGCCTTTCAGAACAGTTGTGTATATATACTGAGATCATGTGACACTTAGATTGCACACAGGTGGACTTTATTTAACTAATTATTTGACTTCTGAAGGTAATTGGTTGCCACAGATCTTATTTAGGGGCTTCATAGCAAAGGTGGTCAATACATTTGCACGCACCACTTTTCTGTTTTTTTTTTTTTTGAATTTTATGAGACAAGTTCTTTTTTTTCATTTCACTTCACCAATTTGGACTATTTTGTGTATTTCCATTACATGAAATACAAATACAAATCTATTTCAATTACAGGTTGTAATGCAACATAATAGTAAAAACGCAAAGGGTGGATGAATACTTTTTCAGGGAGATCTGCAAAAGGTGAAACAGCACCACCCAGGCACCTGTGTTATTGTTGTTTTTGTTTTGAGGAAATGAGCGTCCTGCATTGTGGGTAAAAATAACTCCGCTGTTCTATCGAGCGTGCAATGATGTCAGAGGTAACATCTTGTTTTTGTTTGTTGTTTGTTTGTTGTTTATTGTTTGTAGTCTTTGCTGTTGTAATGTTGCAAACGGACGTGGTGGTTTCACAGCTATGGATTCCAACTTTAAAAGTTTGCTATCAAGTCCGGAACAAAATATCTCCAGTTTATTTTATCTCGTTAATGTCACTCAGCAAGAACTGATTAATTCAGCCATGCAACACTCGTATAACGCAGCGACTCAGAGTTTGATGGGCTTGACACTCCCTTCCTTTGCATGTGAAGGTCATATAATTGATTTGAAATAAATTTTTATGTGGTGAAGATTTCAATCTTAATGACTGTCCTTTGTAAGGTCAGGGACTAGACTGGCCCTGCTGGGAACAAAAGCAGGTAGACTGAATTGCATTGGAAAGTGACTGGGGAGCCCTCAATCACCCAATGCCAACGACTAGAAGCTCTCTCTTCTTTCTGTTAAAACATTTCACAGTGTCTTTTCTTTGGTTGTAGGAGGAGATGGCCAGGGCTACTGAAACAAGCAGATGATCTTGTAGGAGGAGATGGAAGCTCACCATGGCTACTGAAACAACCAGATGATGTTGTAGGAGGAGATGAAACCTCACCATGGCTACTGAAAAAAACAGATGATCTTGTAGGAGGAGAAAGAAGCTGACCATTGCTACTGAAACAAACATAAGATGTTGTAGGAGGAGATGGAAGCTCACCATGGCTACTGAAACAAGCAGATGATGTTGTAGGAGGAGATGGAAGCTCACCATGGCTACTGAAACAACCAGATGATGTTGTAGGAGGAGATGGAAGCTGACCATGGCTACTGAAACAAACATAAGATGTTGTAGGAGGAGATTGAAGCTCACCATGGCTACTGAAACAAGCAGATGATGTTGTAGGAGGAGATGGAAGCTGACCATGGCTACTGAAACAAGCAGATGATGTTGTAGGAGGAGATGGAAGCTCACCATTGCTACTGAAACAAACAGATGATGTTGTAGGAGGAGATGGAAGCTGACCATGGCTACTGAAACAACCAGATGATGTTGTAGGAGGAGATGGAAGCTGACCATGGCTACTGAAACAAACAGATAAGTGGAAATATGGATAGATAAATGGCCACAGATACATCTCCTTTATTCTGTTTTGACTGTGACAAGGACATAAATAATAACACTCAAATAGATAATCACTGAGAGTCGTTATTTGGCTCTAGCTCTTCTTTCCCAGATGGTCTAAATGTTTGATGGTCTTGTCACGTTGTTTTGCATGTTGCCTGCCGTGAATGGGGCTGTGTACACAACCATTGTTTGATGAGTAAATTCAAGAGAAACCTTGTAAACTGTGGGTGCCCAGTGCCAAAGACAAATCAAATCAAACTTTATTTGTCACGTGCACCAAATACAACAAGTATAGACTTTACTGTGAAATGCTTACTTACAAGCCCTTAACCAACAGTGCAGTTCAAGAAGATTTTAGAAAATATTTACCAAATAAAATAAAAAATAATTTAAAGTAACACAATAAAATAACAATAATGAGGATTTATACAGGGGGTACCGGGGATACATGTTAGAGGTAATTTGTACATGTAGGTAGGGGTGAAGTGACTATGCATAGATGATAAACAGTGAGTTGCAACAGTGTAAAAACAAATGTGGGGGCTGGTGTCAATGTAAATAGTCCAGTGGCCATGGGGAATGGAAAGGCTGAGTGAGCAGGAATACTTTTTGTTTTAAGACAATCCTAGGTCCTTAGCTTTGGGTTCTAAAGAGAAAAGAGGCATGGCTTTTGTGGAATACTCCATGCTAGGATATGTTGTGGAAGACTCCAAGCTAGGATATGTTGTGGAACACTCCAAGCTAGGATATGTTGTGGAAGACTCCAAGCTGGATATTTTGTGTATGGTAAGAATCTACAAGGAAACGTGGGTATATGTCAGATGTTTGGTAATCCTGACCAATGTCCCTTCTTCTTCTTCGTCTTAAAAAAGAAGAAGAAAAAAAAACGAGCTCCATAAAATTTAACCATACTCTACATTCAACCCTTTACTACCTCCATTGAAGATAGTTATTACGCCTCTGTCCTGTTTTGTGTTGCTGTGGCCTGGGATATGAACCTGCATAGAGAACAGCCGCTGGTTATAACTTAGTGAAATGTATTATGACTGTCTTTACGTCATCCTGTCTCCAAAGAAACAAACACATTAAAATACAAACAACTGTCTTTACGTCCTCCTGTCTCCAAAGAAACAGACACATTAAAATACAAACAACTGTCTTTACGTCCTCCTTTCTCCATGGGAACAAACACATTAAAATACAAACAACTGTCTTTACGTCCTCCCGCCTCCATGGGAACAAACACATTAAAATACAAACAACTATCTTTACATCCTCCTGTCTCCAAATAAACAAACACATTAAAATACAAACATGTCACGCCCTGACCATAGAGAGCCTTTTATTTTCTATGTTGGTTAGGTCGGGGTGTGACTAGGGTGGGTAATCTAGGTTCTTTATTTCTATGTTGGCCTGGTATGGTTCCCAATCAGAGGCAGCTGTTTATCGTTGTCTCTGATTGGGGATCATATTTAGGCAGCCATTTCCCCACTGTGTTTTGTGGGATCTTGATTTGTTTATGTGTAGTTGCCTGTGAGCACTTCACTTGCTTCACGTTTCGTTTGTTCGTTTATTGTTTTGTATTTGCTGAAGTTACACTTTATAATAAAGATGTGGAACGCTATGTACGCTGCGCCTTGGTCCAGTTCTTACGACCGAGCGTGACAGAAGATCCCACCGCAACAGGACCAAGCAGCGTGCCCAGGAGGAGAGAGTATCCTGGACGTGGGAGGAGATTTTGGATGGGAAGGGATCCTGGACTTGGGAGGAAATCCTGGCAGGACAGGATCGCCTTCCTTGGCGGCAGACGCAAGGAGAGAAGGGAGGACAGCGACGACGCCGGGGTTCGCAGCCACAAGGAAAGCCCATGGGGTGGTCGGCGGAGCCGAGGAGCGAACCAGAGCCTATCTGGGAGAAGAGGGAGAAATTGGAGGAGAGTGAACGGAGAGAGTCAGAGAGTTGATGGAGAAATTGGAGGAGAGAGAAATGAGAGAGTTGTTGTGTTGGTGTATGATGCACGACATTCGCCCTAAGGAGCGTGTTATCGTTTGATGCCACCTGAGTCAGCTCTCCGTACTCATCCTGAGGAGCGTGCTAGCAGTCTGGTAAAAACTGTGCCAGCTCCACGCACCAGGTCTCCAGTACGCCTCCACAGCCCTGTACATCCTGTGCCAGCTCTCCGCACTCGCCTTGAGGAGTGTATCATTTGTCCGGTACCATGTGTGCCGGTTCTACGCATCAAGTCTCCAGTACGCCTTCACAGCCCAGTACGTCCTGTACCAGCTCCCCGCACTCGCCGTGCGAAATGTGTCATCGTTCCGGTACAATTTGTGCCGGCTCTACGCACCAGGTCTCCAGTGCGCCTCCACAGCCCAGTACGTCCTGTACCAGCTCCCCGCACTCGCCGTGCGAAATGTGTCATCGTTTCCGGTACGATTTGTGCCAGCCCTACGCACCAGGTCTCCAGTGTGCCTCCACAGCCCAATACGTCCTGTGCCAGCTCCTCACACTCGCCCTGAAGAGCGTGTCACCAGTCCGGTGCAACCTGTGCCGGTCCCACACATCAGGCCTCCAGTGCACCTCCCCAGTCCGGCATATCCTGTGCCTGCTCCCCGCACTCGCCCTGAAGTGCGTGTCACCAGTCCTGTGCCACCTGTACCGACTCCACGCACTAGGCCTCCAGTGCGCAACAACAGCCCAGAGCTTCCGGCGACGGTCCCCAGTCCAGAGCTTCTGGCGATGGTCCCCAGTCGAGAGCTTCCGGCGACGGTCCCCAGTCCAGAGCTTCCGGCGATGGTTCACAGTCCAGACTTTCCGGCGATGGTTCACAGTCCAGAGCTTCTGGCGACGGTTCACAGTCCGAAACCGTCTACGACGGTCTACAGTACGGAACCTCCTGCGATGGTCCACAGTCCGGAACCTCCTACGACGGTCCACAGTCCGGAACCTCCTATGACGGTCCACAGTCTGGAACCTCCTACGACGGTCCACAGTCTGGAACCTCCTACGACGGTCGACAGTCTGGAACCTCCTACAACGGTCCACAGGCCAGAGCCCTCCTTTGCGCCGTTGCCCAGTCCAGGCACGGCGTCCAGTCCAGCTCCAAGGCCGGAGCCTTCCTCTGCGCCGGTGCCCAATCCAGGCACGGCGTCCAGTCCTGCTCCATGGCAGAAGCCTTCCTCTGCACCGATGTCCAGTCCAGGCACGGCGTCTAGTCCCGCTCCAAGGCCGGAGCCTTCCTTTGCGCCGGTGCCCAGTCCAGGCATGGCGGCCAACTCAGCTCCATGGCCGGAGCCTTCCTCGGCGCCCGTGCCCAGTCTGGGTGCGGCGTTCAACCCAGCTCCATGGCCGGGGTCCTCCTCTGCGCCGAGGCCCAGTCCGGGCACGGCGTTCTACCCGGCTCCATGGCCGGACCCGTGGTCTGGGAAAAGTCTCGCACTAGTGCCGCCACCGATGCTGCGGATCAGCGAGTGGAGTGGGTACTTCGCCCCGCACCAGAGCCGCCGTCAACGCTAGATACCCACCCGGACCCTCCCCCTATAGAGTCAGGTTTTGCGGCCGGAGGCCGCACCTTTGGGGGGGTACTGTCACGCCCTGACCATAGAGAGCCTTTTATTCTCTATGTTGGTTAGGTCGGGGTGTGACTAGGGTGGGTAATCTGGGTTGTTTATTTCTATGTTGGCCTGGTATGGTTCCCAATTAGAGGCAGTCTTTTATCGTTGTCTCTGATTGGGGATCATATTTCGGCAGCCATTTCCCCACTGTGTTTTGTGGGATCTTGATTTGTTTATGTGTAGTTGCCTGTGAGCACTTGCTTCACGTTTCGTTTGTTCGTTTATTGTTTTGTATTTGCTGAAGTTTCACTTTATAATAGTCCAGTTCTAACGACAACCCTGACAAACAACTGTCTTTGTGTCCTACTGTCTCCAAAGAAACAAACACATTAAAATACAAACAACTGTCTTTATGTCCTCCTGCCTCCATAGGAACAACACATTAAAATACAAACAACTGTCTTTACGTCCTCCTGTCTCCAAAGAAACAAGCACATTAATATACATACATCTGTCTTTACGTCCTCCTGCCTCCATGGGAACAAACACATTAAAATACAAACAACTGTCTTTACATCCTCCTGTCTCCATGGGGACAAACACATTAAAATACAAACAACTGTCTTTGCGTCATCCTGCCTACATAGGAACAACACATTAAAATACAAACAAATACATACAATCAGACCACTAGATTATATCCAAGACTTCATCCCTTTCCTATGTGTAAATGGTTTGATTTTATACTACATTTTAGACTAAACCTTCCCTACTTGTGTTTATACGATTTCCTTTACGTTATCGTTTCTCTATAGGGATGCTGCAAGTGTACAATACTATTTATTGAACCCTTTCCTACTTGTGTTTAATATACAATGTCCTTTACATGCTCCGTTCTACGTCGGAAAACTAAACATGATTCATCTGTAATTAAAATGTTAGACGTTGCCTAAAGGAGGCTGCCCTTTGGCACTTAAATGGCCTCAGAGTAAATCTTCTAGACCTTGGAGTTGTAGCCAACATCACTACAACTAACCACGAGAAAGCACACAGCCTATCTAGAAGCAATACTGTATACATGCATATATGAATACAAAGTAGCTGCAATAACCGTCTAATATGCATGTCTGAAAACAAGCCTACAGGACGTTCTTGTAATTTGTAGGGCAAGAAAAACAGTCTACTGTGAAAAAAATTAAAATATGAAATGAAAATTAATTGTTCTTGATTTGACCATACAACAAGCTTAGCTGCCTGCCTAGTTCCTGCTGTGTCTAGGCAGCCAACAGTCAAAGGAAACTCTTGTTATTGAGGATGTCTCTTGCAGCATTTCTCTCTCAGTTCCTGAAAATTATGCAAATGTATCCCTCTCAAAATTAGTAGAAGCACTGTAAGTGACCAAAATATCAAATGTCTGGTCTCAGATCAATGCAAAATGAATGTGGTTTCATGCAAATTGCATCTTCCAATGGAAAACAGAATCCAAAAACGAAGGAGACAACCAGGAAAATAGTTTAGTAACTCATGAATGGCCCCAAATATTATTCAATTCTTACAATCCTTTGGCTTGTTTCCTAAAACCGTCACAAGTTTTTACAGATGCACAATTGAGAGCATCCTGTCAGGCTGTATCACCGCCTGGTAGGGCAACTGTATCGTCAACAACCGCAGGGCTCTCCAGAGGGTGGTGCGGTCTGCACAACGCATCACCAGGGGCAAACTACCAGCCCTCCAGGACACCTACAGCACCCGATGTCACAGGAAGGCCAAAAAGATCATCAAGGACAACAACCACCCGAGCCACTGCCTGTTCACCTCGCTACCATTCAGAAGGTGATGTCAGTACAGGTGCATCAAAGCTGGGACCGAGAGACTGAAAAACAGTTTCTATCTCAAGGCCATCAGACTGGTAAACAGCCATCAGTAACACAGTGAGGCTGCTGCCTACATACAGACTTGAAATCATTGGCCACTTTAATAAATGGATCACTAGTCCCTTTAATAATGCAAATGTAATAATATTAACATATCTTGCATTACTCATCTCATATGTATATACTGTCTTTTATACCATCTATTGCCTCTTGCCTATGCCACTCTGTCATTGCTCATCCATATATGTATACACTGCTCAAAAAAATAAAGGGAACACTTAAACAACACAATGTAACTCCAAGTCAATCACACTTCTGTGAAATCAAACTGTCCACTTAGGAAGCAACACTGATTGACAATAAATTTCACATGCTGTTGTTCAAATGGAATAGACAACAGGTGGAAATTATAGGCAATTAGCAAGACACCCCCAATAAAGGAGTGGTTCTGCAGGTGGGGACCACAGACCACTTCTCAGTTCTTATGCTTCCTGGCTGATGTTTTGGGCACTTTTGAATGCTGGCGGTGCTTTCACTCTAGTGGTAGTATAAGACGGAGTCTACAACCCACACAAGTGGCTCAGGTAGTGCAGCTCATCCAGGATGGCACATCAATGCGAGCTGTGGCAAGAAGGTTTGCTGTGTCTGTCAGCGTAGTGTCCAGAGCATGGAGGCGCTACCAGGAGACAGGCCAGTACATCAGGAGACGTGGAGGAGGCCGTAGGAGGGCAACAACCCAGCAGCAGGACCGCTACCTCCGCCTTTGTGCAAGGAGGAGCAGGAGAAGCACTGCCAGAGCCCTGCAAAATGACCTCCAGCAGGCCACAAATGTGCATGTGTCTGCTCAAACGGTCAGAAACAGACTCCATGAGGGTGGTATGAGGGCCCAACGTCCACAGGTGAGGGTTGTGCTTACAGCCCAACACCGTGCAGGACGTTTGGCATTTGCCAGAGAACACCAAGATTGGCAAATTCGCCACTGACGCTCTGTGCTCTTCACAGATAAAAGCAGCATGACCTGTTTGGCGGTGGGTCTGTCATGGTGTGGGGTGGCATTTCTTTGGGGGGCCGCACAGCCCTCCATGTGCTCGCCAGAGGTAGCCTGACTGCCATTAAGTACCGAGATGAGATCCTCAGACCCCTTGTGAGACCATATTCTGTTGCGTTTGTCCCTGGGTTCCAGTGCTAGACCTCATGTGGCTGGAGTGTGTCAGCAGTTCCTGCAAGAGGAAGGCATTGATGCTATGGACTGGCCCGCCAGTGATTTTGTTGTCAGCACATTCAACTATGTAAAGAAAAAAGTATTTAATAAGATTATTTCTTTCATTCAGATCTAGGATGTGTTGTTTAAGTGTTCCCTGAAATATGACATTTACATACGTATTCAGACCCTTTACTCAGTACTTTGTTGAAGCTCCTTTGGCAGCGATTACAGCCTAGGGTCTTCTTGGGTATAATGCTACAAGCTTGGCACACCTGCATTTGTGGAGTTTCCCCCAATCTTCTCTGCAGATACTCTCAAGTTCTGTCAGGTTGGATGGAGAGTGTCGCTGCACAGCTATTTTCAGGTCTCTCAAGAGATGTTCGATTGGATTCAAGTCTGGGCTCTGGCTGGGCCACTCAAGGACATTCAGAGACTTGTCCCGAAGCCACTCGTGCATTGTCTTTACTGTGTGCTTAGGCTCGTTGTCCTCAGTCTGAGGTCCTGAGCGCTCTGGAGCAGGTCTTCATCAAGGATATCGCTGTACTTTGCTCCGTTCATTTTTCCCTCAATCCTGACTAGTCTCCGAGTCCATGCCATTGAAGAACATCCCTACAGCATGATGCTGCCACCACCATGCTTCACCATAGGGATGGTGCCAGGTTTCCTGAAGACATGATGCTTGGCATTCAGGCCAAAGAGTTCAATATTGGTTTCGTCAGACCAGAGAATTTTGTTTCTCATTGTCTGAGAGTCCTTTTGGTGACTTTTGGCAAACTCCAAGCGGGCTGTCATGTGCCTTTTACTGAGGAATGGGTCCTGTCTGGACACTCTGCCATAAAGGCCTGATTGGTGGAGTGCTGCAGAGATGGTTGTCCTTCTGGAAGGTTCTCCCATCTCCACAGAGGAACTCTGGAGCTCTGTCAGAGTGACCATCAATTTCTTGGTCACCCTGACCAAAGCCCTTCTCCCCCGATTGCTCAGTTTGGCCAGGGGGCCAGCTCTAGGAAGAGTCCCGGTAGTTCCAAACTTCTTCCATTTAATGATGGAGGATGCTGTGTTTTTGGGGACCTTCAATGCTGAAGAAATGTTTCGGTAGCCTACCCAAGATCTGTGCAATGACAAAATCATGTCTCATAGCTCTACAGACAATTCCTTCGACCTCATGGTTTGGTTTTTGCTCTGAAATGCATTGTCAACTGTGGGATCTGGATAGTTATGTAAAGAAGGCATTTCTGTTTTTTTATATACATTTGCAAACATTTCTAAAAACCTGTACTAGCTTTGTAATTATGGGGTATTATCTGTAGATTGATTCGGATTTTTATTTATTTAATCCATTTTTGAATAGGCTGTACCGTAACAAAATGTGGGAAAGGTCCAGGGGTCTGAATGCTTTCCGAAAGCACTGTAGACTGTAATGTGATTAGACATACTAAATTCAGCAAAAAAATAAACGTCCTCTCACTGTCAACTGCGTTTATTTTCAGCAAACTTACCATGTGTAAATATTTGTATGAACATAACAAGATTCAACAACTGAGACATAAACTGATCAAGTTCCACAGACATGTGACTAACAGAAATTGAATAATGTGTCCCTGAACAAAAGGGGGGGGGGGGGTCAAAATCAAAAGTAATAGTCGGTATCTGGTGTGGCAACCAGCTGCATTAAGTACTGCAGTGCATCTCCTCCTCATGGACTGCACCAGATTTGCCAGTTCTTGCTGTGAGATGTTACCCCACTCTTCCACCAAGGCACCTGCAAGATCCCGGACATTTCTGGGGGGAATGGCCCTAGCCCTCACCGTCTGATCCAACAGGTCCCAGGTGTGCTCAATGGGATTGAGATCCGGGCTCTTCGCTGGCCATGGCAGATCATTGACATTCCTGTCGTGCAGGAAATCAGCCATACTGCTCATTCTGTGCGTGGTGGCATTGTCAAGCTGGAGGGTCATGTCAGGATGAGCCTGCAGGAAGGGTACCACATGAGGGAGGAGGATGTCTTCCCTGTAATGCACAGCGTTGAGATTGCCGGCAATGACAACAAGCTCAGTCCGATGATGCTGTGACACACCGCCCCAGACCATGACGGAGCCTCCACCTCCAAATCAATCCCGCTCCAGAGTACAGGCCTCGTTGTAACGCTCATTCCTTCGACGATGAATGCGAATCCGACCATCACCCCTGGTGAGACAAAACCGCGACTCGTTAGTGAAGAGCACTTTTTGCCAGTCCTGTCTGGTGTAGCGACAGTGGATTTGTGCCCATAGGTGACGTTGTTGCCGGTGATATCTGGTGAGGACCTGCCTTACAACAGGCCTACAAGCCCTCAGTCCAGCCTCTCTCAGCCTATTGTGGACAGTCTGAGCACTGATGGAGGGATTGTGCGTTCCTGGTGAAACTCGGGCAGTTGTTGTTGCCATCCTGTGCCTGTCCCGCAGGTGTGATATTCGGATGTACCGATCCTGTTACACGTGGTCTGCCACTGTCCGTCCTGTCTCCCTGTAGCGCTGTCTTAGGCATCTCACAGTACGGACATTGCAATTTATTGCCCTGGCCACATCTGCAGTCCTTATGCCTCCTTTCAGCATGCCTAAGGCATGTTCACGCAGATGAGTAGTAACCCTGGGGATCTTTCTTTTGGTGCTTTTCGGAGTCAGTGGAAAGGCCTCTTTAGTGTCCTAAGTTTTCATAACTTTGACCTTAATTGCCTACTGTCCGGTTCCACAGGTGCATGTTCATTAATTGTTTATTGTTCATTCAACAAGCATGGGAAACAGTGTTTAAACCCTTTACAATGAAGATCTGTGAATTTTTTCTAACTATCTTTGAAAGACAGGGTCCTAAAAAAGGGACTTTTCTTTTTTTGCTGAGTTTAGTTAGGTAGACTGTAATGTGATTAGACATACTAGTTAGATAGACTGTAATGTGATTAAACATACCAGTTAGATAGACTGTAATGTGATTAAACATACCAGTTAGATAGAATGTAATGTGATTAAACATACCAGTTAGATAGACTGTAATGTGATTTGACATACCAGTTAGATAGACTGTAATGTGATTTGACATACCAGTTAGATAGACTGTAATGTGATTAAACACACTAGTTAGACAGACTGTAATGTGATTAAACATACCAGTTAGATAGACTGTAATGTGATTAAACACACTAGTTAGATAGACTGTAATGTGATTTGACATACCAGTTAGGTAGACTGTAATGTGATTAAACACACCAGTTAGATAGACTGTAATGTGATTAAACACACCAGTTAGACTGTAATGTGATTAAACACACCAGTTAGATAGACTGTAATGTGATTAAACACACTAGTTAGATAGACTGTAATGTGATGTGATTTGACATACCAGTTAGATAGACTGTAATGTGATTAAACACACTAGTAAGCACATCTATGTAAGAGGATGATACATTGGGTGTTGCATAACTTTGTTTATGAAATAAATTAAATAAGTATTTAACTGTTGTGTTAGTTGTTCACTCAGGCTCTCTTTATCTAATATTAGGTTTTAGTTGAATATCTGATAACATTCAGTGTCAAAAATATGCAAAAGTATAGAAAATTAGAAAGGGGGGCAAATACTTTTTCACGGCACTGTAAATTCGAAGTAGTCGTTTTTAATGGAAATATGCCACAACAGCAACAGGGTGATTAAGTATTCAGTTAAACACACACATATGTCTTAAGTTAGGATCCTCCCCTATAACACATAACCAATCAGTGAGTGGAATAGCCAATAAGCAGCTCTTATGGAACAGCCAATAAGCAGCTCTTATAGAACAGCCAATAAGCAGCTCTTATGGAACAGCCAATAAGCAGCTCTTATGGAATAGCCAATAAGCAGCTCTTATGGAATAGCCAATAAGCAGCTCTTATGGAATAGCCAATAAGCTGCTCTTATGCAACAGCCAATAAGCAGCACTTATGGAACAGCCAATAAGCAGCTCTTATGGAACAGCCAATAAGCAGCTCTTATGGAATAGCCAATAAGCAGCTCTTATGCAACAGCCAATAAGCAGCTCTTATGGAACAGCCAATAAGCAGCTCTTATGGAACAGCCAATAAGCAGCTCTTATGGAATAGCCAATAAGCAGCTCTTATGGAATAGCCAATAAGCAGCTCTTATGGAATAGCCAATTATCAGCTCTTATGGAATAGCCAATAAGCAGCTCTTATGGAATAGCCAATAAGCAGCTCTTATGGAATAGCCAATAAGCAGCTCTTATGGAACAGCCAATAAGCAGCACTTATGGAACAGCCAATAAGCAGCTCTTATGGAACAGCCAATAAGCAGCTGTTATGGAACAGCCAATATGCAGCTCTTATATGAGTATCTTATTATATTGTATGAGAAGCTTGAAAAAAGAGGGTAAACTGAATAAAAGTAACTCACCCAACTCACTAACTCAGCGGTAACTCACTCAATACGTTTTTGGTTTGAATGCTCTGCAGGAGACAACACAAGTCATGCCAGAGTTGACCATGTAGCCTAAAAGTAAACAGCTGAAAATAAATTCAGCAAATTTCTCACTTAATTGGATTTAATATAATGTGTTTCAGGGGGCTGATACCTGAAGCAACTTACATGTAAATGTGGTACATGCTGGTAACATTGGTTGCTACAAAAAAATAAAAGGTTATGAAAGGTTAGCACAGCTAAATGTTAATGGGATATTGTTTAGAGTTTGCCAGACTGCATTTCTGTGTAGCACTTTGTGACATCTGCTGATGTTAAAAACAGGCTTTATAAATTAATTTGATTGATTGATTGACTAATTTGCAGGTTGTCCTGCTTTTCTTTTGCCACAAAGTACAGGCACCCTTACATAGAATGGTTCTACTTATACTGTATCTGCGGGGAACACTATTCTAATTTCTGTGGAGCATTTTACTTGTACTGTAGGTAGTACTTCCTGTTTGTAGGCACAACATGGTTACTGTAGGAAGTACTTCCTGTTTGTAGGCACAACATGGTTACTCTTGGTACCTCCTGTTTGTAGGCACAACATGGTTACTCTTGGTACTTCCTGTTTGTAGGCACAACATGGTTACTATTGGTACTTCCTCTTTGTAGACACAACATGGTTACTGTAGGTACTTCCTGTTTATAGGCACAACATGGTTACAGTGTGCATTATTATTTGTGGTATGTCTTGCTGTGGAACTTCATGTCTGTATTGAAAAACTGCTTCGTGCCAAACTGCAATCCCTCCCTTGGTGTTTGAAGCCTATGTTATGAGTTCTGGTGCTTTGTTCACGTTGAAAGGCTAACCCGTTAAAGAACAGCTTCTTCTCGTCTTTGTCCATAAAGGCACCCTTTTCATGATATAGTGCACTAATTTTGAACAGGGTGCTTTGGTCTCTGGTAAACAGTAGTGCACCCTGTTGAGAATAGGGTGCCATTGGGGACGCAGATCCTTCTGTACCTCACGTTGAGTCTGTCACAGAGAGGGAGGTGAGTCACAGCCCCTCTCTCTCAGCTGTAATCTGTAGTCAGATCCTTCTGTACCGTACGTTGAGTGTATCACACAGAGTGAGGTGAGTCAAAGTCCCTCGCTCTCAGCTGTAATCTGTAGTTAGATCCTTCTGTACCTCACGTTGAGTCTGTCACAGAGAGGGAGGTGAGTCACAGCCCCTCTCTCTCAGCTGTAGTCTGTAGTTAGATCCTTCTGTACCTCACGTTGAGTCTGTCACAGAGAGGGAGGTGAGTCACAGCCCCTCTCTCTCAGCTGTAGTCTGTAGTCTGCAGGGCCTACAGACATGAAATCAATACAAATCATTCTGCCACTGATGGACGGAGACCGGAAAAGACAAATTCCCTCACCAAAGACTGCACTTGATTGAACCCCACTTAGATGGTTAATGTGACTGCCAGACAGATCTGGAGTACAGTGAGTTACTATCTCCTACTGTATTAAGATGATGTGTTATTGACGAGTACAGTGAGTTACTATCTCCTACTGTATTAAGATGATGTGTTATTGATGAGTACAGTGAGTTACTATCTCCTACTGTATTAAGATGATGTGTTATTGATGAGCACAGTGAGTTACTATCTCCTACTGTATTAAGATGATGTGTTATTGATGAGCACAGTGAGTTACTATCTCCTACTGTATTAAGATGATGTGTTATTGATGAGCACAGTGAGTTACTATCTCCTACTGTATTACGATGGTGTGTTATTGATGAGCACAGTGAGTTACTATCTCCTACTGTATTACGATGGTGTGTTATTGATGAGTACAGTGAGTTACTATCTCATACTGTATTAAGATGATGTGTTATTGATGAGCACAGTGAGTTACCCTCTCCTACTGTATTAAGATGATGTGTTATTGACGAGTACAGTGAGTTACTATCTCCTACTGTATTAAGATGATGTGTTATTGATGAGCACAGTGAGTTACTATCTCCTACTGTATTACAATGGTGTGTTATTGATGAGTACAGTGAGTTACTATCTCCTACTGTATTAAGATGATGTGTTATTGATGAGCACAGTGAGTTACTATCTCCTACTGTATTAAGATGATGTGTTATTGATGAGCACAGTAGTTACTATCTCCTACTGTATTAAGATGATGTGTTATTGATGAGCACAGTGAGTTACTATCTCCTACTGTATTACGATGGTGTGTTATTGATGAGTACAGTGAGTTACTATCTCCTACTGTATTACGATGGTGTGTTATTGATGAGTACAGTGAGTTACTATCTCCTACTGTATTAAGATGATGTGTTATTGATGAGCACAGTGAGTTACTATCTCCTACTGTATTAAGATGGTGTGTTATTGATGAGCACAGTGAGTTACTATCTCCTACTGCATTAAGATGATATGTTATTGATGAGTACAGTGAGTTACTATCTCATACTGTATTAACCCTCCTGCTGTGTTCCGGTTGAATTGGACCGATTTACAAGTTTTCTCACTGAAAAATGAAGTTCTGATTTAACCTGTTGGGTCTAGGGGGCAGCATTTGCACGTCTGGATCAAAAAAAATGTACCCGATTTAATCTGGTTACTAATCCTACCCAGTAACTAGAATATGCATATACTTATTATATATGGATAGAAAACACTCTAAAGTTTCCAAAACTGTTTGAATGGTGTCTGTGAGTATAACAGAACTCATTTGGCAGGCAAAACCCTGAGACATTTTCTGACAGGAAGTGGATACCTGATGTGTTGTATTGACTTTAAACCTATCCCATTGAAAAACACAGGGGTTTAGGAATATTTTGGCACTTCCTATTGCTTCCACTAGATGTCACCAGCCTTTACAAAGTGTTTTGAGTCTTCTGGAGGGAGATCTGACCGAACAAGAGCCATGGAACGATGATGTCCCATTAGACACCTGGCGCGCGAGTTCATGTTGGGTACCCTCGTTCCAATACGTTATAAAAGAGTATGCATTCGTCCACCTTGAATATTATTCATGTTCTGGTTAAAAAAGGCCCTAATGATTTATGCTATACAACGTTTGACATGTTTGAACGAACGGAAATATATTTTTTCCCCTCGTTCATGACGAGAAGTCCGGCTGGCTTACATCATGTGCTAACGAGACGGAGATTTTTGGACATAAATGATGAGCTTTTTTGAACAAAACTACATTCGTTATGGACCTGTGATACCTGGAAGTGACATCTGATGAAGAGAATCAAAGGTAATGGATTATTTACATAGTATTTTCGATTTTAGATCTCCCCAACATGACGTCTAGTCTGTATCGCAACGCGTATTTTTCTGGGCGCAGTGCTCAGATTATTGCAAAGTGTGATTTCCCAGTAAGGTTATTTTTAAATCTGGCAAGTTGATTGAGTTCAAGAGATGTAAATCTATAATTCTTTAAATGACAATATAATATTTTACCAATGTTTTCTAATTTTAATTATTTAATTTGTGACGCTGACTTGACTGCCGGTTATTGGAGGGAAACGATTTCCTCAACATCAATGCCATAGTAAAACGCTGTTTTTGGATATAAATATGAACTTGATAGAACTAAAAATGCATGCATTGTCTAACATAATGTCCTAGGAGTGTCATCTGATGGAGATTGTAAAAGGTTAGTGCATCATTTTAGCTGGTTTTATGGTTTTGGTGACCCTGTCTTTGACTTGACAAAACATTACACACAACTCTTGTAAATGTACTGTCCTAACATACTCTAAATTTATGCTTTCGCCGTAAAACCTTTTTGAAATCGTAAAACGTGGTTAGATTAAGGAGATGTTTATCTTTCAAATGGTGTAAAATAGTTGTATTTTTGAAAAATTTGAATTTTGACATTTATTTGGATTCAAATTTGCCGCTCTTGAAATGCACCTGCTGTTGATGGAGTGCACCACGGGTGGCACGCTAGCGTCCCACCTAGCCCCAAATTAATCTTGTTTGTCATAAGGTTCCATCACTTTGTCCACACAGGACATCTGAACACACAACATGCATTTGGATGATTCTCATTACATTTTGGGTGTTTTATTTAACTTTTGTACAGCTGTGGTGTTCCCGGTCAAAAATGACCGGTCATTAGAAATGAATGGGTTAGACTGCAATTAGTGTATAAACTCGGGTTCAGGTACATGCCCATTCATCAGATGGACACACTTCCCCTCCCAGACCCCCACATGCATGTGTGTTTGAGCACACACACACCTCCCTCCACTTCTTGGCTTCAACAGTAAGAATTATTTTTTTTTTGATCCCCTGCTGATTTTGTACATTTGCCCACTGACAAAGAAATGATCAGTCTATAATTTTAATGGTAGGTTTATTTGAACAGTGAGAGACAGAATAACAACAACAAAATCCAGAAAAACGCAGGTCAAAAATGTTATAAAATGATTTGCATTTTAATGAGGGAAATAAGTATTTGACCCCTCTGCAAAACATGACTTAGTACTTGGTGGCAAAACCCTTGTTGGCAATCACAGAGGTCAGACATTTCTTGTAGTTGGCCACCAGGTTTGCACACATCTCAGGAGGGATTTTGTCCCACTCCTCTTTGCAGATCTTCTCCAAGTCATTAAGTAAAAAATGCATTTATGATCATAATGACAGTATAAGGTGAGGAAGTATTAAGTAAATTAATGGCTAATTAATGTGAATATTATTGGTATTCAAATACATGTTGTATGAGTACGATGCTTACATGTTTTAAAATGCAAAGCGATGGTAAAAATGGGGCTTCTGTTAAGCACATCACCCTGACCCTGGCAAAAGAGAGAGACAGTGCTGTCTAGCAAAATGTCAAAACTCAATCTTATTGTCTCAAGTTCACTATTGGGAATTTGTGAAGCAAGTTTTTCCATGTCTTAAACTTTCCCTGTCTATACATGTCAGAGGGATCTCTGTCTCTTTAGGATCTCTCTCATTGGAACACATCACCCAGCGTTGCAAAAGAGAAGCACATTACCCAGCACTGTAAAAGAGACAGGACAATCTTCAGAAGCTTCAGCGGGGGCTGTGAATAGCTGCAGAATGAGAGAAGGGTCAGCACAGCAACAGTTAGGAGGGGCCTCGTGGAACTGTATAAAATTGGATCTGCCATTTCTGAAAAGAATGTGCTGTTGATTTGATACTCTTCAGTCTGGCTTTTGTAGGGAGGGATGTCCAGACAACTGATGAAGATAAATGCCAGGTGTTTCCTGTAGAAGAACAGAAACAAGCAGATCACGAGGGGCCTGTCTTCTGACAACTGAGCAGACTTCTTAGTATTCCTGTTTCAGACCCTCAATACTAGAATCTGTCAATTATAATGTCAATAGCACTTTCTTAGCACAGGAGTATATTTACATAACTCTATTGTGTTTTTCTGTGAAGTTAATTTGCGGATTATATGCAATAATACAGGTGTTCTACATCATTTGATTTGATTTGATTGAAAGTACTAGCACCAGCTTTTATCTCAATATGTCCTGACATACCCCCCAACAAACAGAATCCATTACAAACTAAAATGACACCCTTACGATACCCTACTTGTGACCAGCAGAATCCATTAGAAACTAAAACAACACCATTACGATACCCTACTTGTGACCAGCAGCAGCAGCAGTGATGGCCTACTTGTGACCAGCAGTGATAGCCTACTTGTGACTAGCAGCAGTGATAGCCTACTTGTGACCAGCAGCAGCAACTGTGAAAGCCTACTTGTGGCCAGCAGCAGCAGCAGTGATAGCCTACTTGTGGCCAGCAGCTACACCAGTTACCAGCAGCAGCAGCAGTGATAGCCTACTTGTGGCCAGCAGCTGCACCAGTGACCAGCAGCAGCAGCAGTGATAGACTACTTGTGACTAGCAGCAGCAGTGATAGCCTACTTGTGACCAGCAGCAGCAGCAGTGATAGCCTACTTGTGGCCAGCAGCTGCACCAGTGACCAGCAGCAGTAGCTGTGATAGCCTACTTGTGACCAGCAGCTGCACCAGTGACCAGCAGCAGTGAAAGCCTACTTGTGGCCAGCAGCTGCACCAGTGACCAGCAGCAGCAGCTGTGATAGTCTACATGTGACCAGCAGCAGCAGTGATAGCCTACATGTGACCAGCAGCAGCAGTGATAGCCTACTTGTGACGAGCAGCAGCAGCAGTGATAGCCTACTTGTGACCAGCAGAAGCAGCAGTGATAGCCTACATGTGACCAGCAGCAGCAGTGATAGCCTACATGTGACCAGCAGCAGCAGTGATAGCCTACTTGTGACGAGCAGCAGCAGAAGTGATAGCCTACTTGTGGCCAGCAGCTGCACCAGTGACCAGCAGATGCAGCAGTGAGAGTCTACATGTGACCAGCAGCAGCAGTGACAGCCTACATGTGACCAGCAGCAGCAGTGATAGCCTACATGTGACCAGCAGCAGTGACAGCCTACTTCTGACCAGCAGCAGCACCAGTGATAATCTACTTCTGGCCAGCAGCAGCAGCAGTGATAGTCTACTTGTGGCCAGCAGCTGCACCAGTGACCAGCAGCAGCAGTGATAGCCTACTTGTGGCCAGCAGCTGCACCAGTGACCAGCAGCAGCAGCAGCAGTGATAGCCTACTTGTGACCAGCAGCAGCAGCAGTGATAGCCTACTTGTGACCAGCAGATGCAGCAGTGATAGCCTACTTGTGACCAGCAGCAGCATCATTGATAGACTACTTGTGGCCAGCAGCAGCAGCACCAGTGATAGCCTACTTGTGACCAGCAGATGCAGCAGTGTTAGTCTACATATGACCAGCAGCAGCAGTGATAGCCTACATGTGACCAGCAGCAGCGTGATAGCCTACTGTGCCGCGCGTGTGCCACGCCAGCAGCATCACCAGTGATAATCTACTTCTGGCCAGCAGCAGCAGCAGTGATAGCCTACTTGTGGCCAGCAGCTGCACCAGTGACCAGCAGCAGCAGCAGTGATAGCCTACTTGTGACCAGCAGCAGCAGCAGTGATAGCCTACTTGTGGCCAGCAGCTGCACCAGTGACCAGCAGCAGCAGTGATAGCCTACTTGTGACCAGCAGCTGCACCAGTGACCATCAGCAGTGGAAGCCTACTTGTGGCCAGCAGCAGCACCAGTGACCAGCAGCAGCAGCTGTGATAGCCTACTTGTGACCAGCAGAAGCAGCAGTGATAGCCTACATGTGACCAGCAGCAGCAGTGATAGCCTACATGTGACCAGCAGCAGCAGTGATAGCCTACTTGTGACCAGCAGCAGCAGCAGTGATAGTCTACTTGTGGCCAGCAGCTGCACCAGTGACCAGCAGCAGCAGTGATAGGCTACTTGTGACCAGCAGCAGCAGCAGTGATAGCCTACTTGTGACCAGCAGATGCAGCAGTGATAGCTTACTTGTGACCAGCAGCAGCACCATTGATAGACTACTTGTGGCCAGCAGCAGCAGCAGCACCAGTGATAGCCTACTTGTGACCAGCAGATGCAGCAGTGATAGTCTACATGTGACCAGCAGCAGCAGTGATAGCCTACATGTGACCAGCAGCAGCAGTGATAGTCTACTTGTGACCAGCAGCAGCAGCAGTGATAGCCTACTTGTGGCCAGCAGCTGCACCAGTGACCAGCAGCAGCAGCAGTGATAGCCTACTTGTGGCCAGCAGCTGCACCAGTGACCAGCAGCAGCAGCAGCAGCAGTGATAGCCTATTTGTGACCAGCAGAAGCAGCAGTGATAGCCTACTTGTGACCAGCAGCAGCAGCAGTCATAGCCTACTTGTGGCCAGCAACAGCAGGACCAGTGATAGCCTACTTGTGACCAGCAGATGCAGCAGTGATAGCCTACATGTGACCAGCAGCAGCAGTGATAGCCTACATGTGACCAGCAGCAGCAGTGATAGCCTACTTGTGACCAGCAGCAGCAGCAGTGATAGCCTACTTGTGGCCAGCAGCTGCACCAGTGACCAGCAGCAGCAGCAGTGATAGCCTACTTGTGGCCAGCAGCTGCACCAGTGACCAGCAGCAGCAGCAGCAGTGATAGCCTACTTGTGACTAGCAGAAGCAGCAGTGATAGACTACTTGTGACCAGCAGATGCAGCAGTGATAGACTACTTGTGACCAGCAGCAGCAGTGATAGTCTACTTGTGGCCAGCAGCTGCCCCAGTGCCCAGCAGCAGCAGCAGTGATAGCCTACTTGTGACCAGCAGATGCAGCAGTGATAGCCTACTTGTGACCAGCAGCAGCAGCAGTGATAGCCTACTTGTGACCAGCAGCAGCACCAGTGATAGACTACCTGTGGCCAGCAGCAGCACCAGTGATAGACTACTTGTGGCCAGCAGCAGCACCAGCAGCACAAGGATGTGGCATTAGAATATAGAACGTCACTGTGAGTGGTCCACAGGCTCTACTCTGCTCCAGTCCAGCCATCTAAAGAGTGTTTGGAGTGGTTTTTCGTGGCATGTAGCCTTAGTGGCATTTTCTACGCAGATTTCAATGAGCTTAAACTATTTACAATCACAGAGGGCTCTGTCTAGTACCCGGCAGCCTGCATGCTAACGGATGATGTATCCTAAATGGTACCCTATTCCCAATATAGAGCAGTATTTTTGACCAGGGCTTATAGGGCTCTGGTCAACAGTAGTGTTTCAAATAGGGAATAGGGTATCATTTGGGACGCAGCTGGGACGCAGCTGGAGAGCACTCCCTGGAGCCTCTGTTTACCAAACCACATCGGATTTGCTGCTCTCATACACAGACAGGCAGACAGGCAGACAGGCAGACAGGCAGGCAGACAGACAGACAGACAGACAGACAGACAGACAGACAGACAGACAGACAGACAGACAGACAGACAGACAGACAGACAGACAGACAGACAGACAGACAGACAGACAGACAGACAGACAGACAGACAGACAGACAGACAGACAGACAGACAGACAGACAGACAGACAGACTAAGGCTCACCTCCCCCCAGTGGCTTTCATTTTGTCTCACATCCTGAGTCTATTTCAGCCAGAATCTGTTAAAAAGTTGCCAAACTGAGGATGTAAATCTCTTTAGAAAGGAAAAACAGCAACCATGGTTACAAGCGCAATCCTCCGTTCTGAAAAACACTTTAAACAGAAAATATTTAAATGTCAAACAACAAAATGGGGGAGCAGTTAAAAAAAAAACTCCATTATTTTCTTTACAGCTAGAGGGTGTTATTTAAGGATGTTAATAAACGGAAGAATGGAGGTTATTTTCTTTCTTCTCTTTGAGTTTCACCAGACTGTGAGAAAGTGGAGCCAATGCGCATTTAAACTTTTTTTTTTTTTTTTATTAAATGTTTGAAGAGTTAGACAATCAGACACAGAGTCTCTTGTGTCATTATATATATTTTTTTTCATCATTGCTTTTTTTTTTGCACTTTGATATCCAAAACAAAATCTATCTCAGCGGGTGTCTGTGAAATAAATTGCTATCTTTCTCAGAACTGGGCTCTTGATCATCAAGAGGACCAACTGTTTAAGGCAACGCAAGAAGAGAATGTGGCTCACTTGTTTGTCCAATGCTGCAGACGAGAGGCCTTCCAATAATGACTATGTTTGTAACAATAAACCACATCAGATGAAACTATGTATGGCTACATTATTTCACAATAATGTGTGTTCCAATTCTGATTTGAACAGTTCTTTTGTAAGAGTTTAAACAACACCATAACACATTCTATTTCATATAACTAAAGGGCAAATCTACAGTGCTGTGAAAAATAATTTTCCCCCTTTCTGACGTATTTATTTTTGCATATTTTTAATACTGAATGTTATCAGATCTTTAACCAAAACCTGATATTAGATAACCTGAGTTTACAAATAAGGGAAAAAAATGTATACTTATTTTTTTAATCTAAATTATTTAACTAATTTATTAATCACCCAATTCCCCTGTGTGATAAAGTAATTGCCCCCTCACACTGAATAACTGGTTGTGTCACCTTTAGCTTCAATGACTGTAACCAAATTCTTCCTGTAGTTGTTGATCAGTCTCTCACATCGCTGTGGAGGAATTTGGGACCACTCTTGTATGCAGAACTGCTTTAAAACTCAGTAACATTTGTGGGTTTTCAAGCATGAACTGCTCGTTTCAAGTCCTGCCATAACATCTCAATTGGGATTAGGTCTGGACTTTGACTAGGCCATTCCAAAACTAAAAATGTGTTTCTTTTTAGCCATTTTCATGTAGACTTCATTGTGCATTTTGGATCATTGTCTTGCTGCATGACTGAAGCTCCACTTCAGTTCCAGCTCACAGACAGATGGCCTGACATTCTCCTGTAGAATTATCTGATACAGAGCAGAATTCATGGTTTCTTCTATTAAGGCAAGTCGTCCAAGTCATGAGGCAGCAAAGTACCGCAAACCATCACAGTACCACTACTATGCTTGGTATGAGGTTCATACTGTGGAATGCAGTGATTGGTTTTCACCAGGCATAATGGAACCCATCTCATCCAAAAAGCAGACTCAAGTTTGCCAATAGGCATCTGCACGCACCTTGATGATCATCAAGACTCTTGGAAGAATGTTTTATGGACAGATGAGACAAAAGCATCACTTTTTGAACGACATGGATTTGAGATCCACCAAAATGTAGTGTATATGCCATCGTCAATAACATATCATCTTAATACAGTAGGAGATTGTAACCCACTGTGCTCATCAATAACACATCATCTTAACCCTCCTGTTGTGTTTGTTTCATGTTAATTAATTCTGTGTTCCCGGTCCAAAATGACCGCCCCATTATAGCTGATTATAAATCCATAATAATAATAATAGTATCACCTAATATTGTGTTAGATCTTTTTATCAACTTAAGTTCTTGTGAACATTACACATTTTGAACTTCTATTTGATATTGATGGCCTGTTGGCCTCATTGACCTGAGTTCATACAACATGTTTTTGAGTAAACAAATCCTAATGTATGGATTATTTTGACTATAACAAATACTCAGATTAAACATATTGTGCTATTTATCACAGACTACTTTGTGTCAAAGTTTAACAAGGACTCTCTCCTCCTCACCAGTGTCATGATCAACGATATGATCAAGAGCCTCACATACAGTATATTGTTTGGTCATTGTGCTGCCACAGAATGAATTGTGAGCAAGGCCACAAAAAAGCTTGATATACCAGAGCTGCGAGAAAAGTTCTATATAATATTGAAACAATGTTGCGATTGTTTGTGAGAATGCCAACAGCTGTGGAGTTCCCGTTGGGGAAATATTGTATTGGGGAAAGGTTCCCGTGGGGGTTGCTATACAGTGAGGGAAAAAAGTATTTGATCCCCTGCTGATTTTGTACGTTTGCCCACTGACAAAGAAATGATCAGTCTATAATTTTAATGGTAGGTTTATTTGAACAGTGAGAGACAGAATAACAATAAAAAAATCCAGAAAAACGCATGTCAAAAGTGTTATAAATTAATTTGCATTTTAATGAGGGAAATAAGTATTTGACCCCCTCTCAATCAGAAAGATTTCTGGCTCCCAGGTGTCTTTTATACAGGTAACGAGCTGAGATTAGGAGCACACTCTTAATGGGAGTGCTCCTAATCTCAGCTTGTTACCTGTATAAAAGACACCTGTCCACAGAATCAATCAATCAGATTCCAAACACTCCACCATGGCCAAGACCAAAGAGCTCTCCAAGGATGTCAGGGACAAGATTGTAGACCTACACAAGGCTGGAATGGGCTACAAGACCATCGCCAAGCAGCTTGGTGAGAAGGTGACAACAATTGGTGCGATTATTCGCAAATGGAAGAAACACAAAAGAACTGTCAATTTCCCTCGGCCTGGGGCTCCATGCAAGATCTCACCTCGCGGAGTTGCAATGATCATGAGAACGGTGAGGAATCAGCCCAGAACTACACGGGGGGATCTTGTCAATGATCTCAAGGCAGGTGGGACCATAGTAACCAAGAAACCATTGGTAACACACTACGCCGTGAAGGACTGAAATCCTGCAGCACCCGCAAGGTCCCCCTGCTCAAGAAAGCACATATACATGCCCGTCTGAAGTTTGCCAATGAATATCTGAATGATTCAGAGGACAACTGGGTGAAAGTGTTGGTTTCAGATGAGACCAAAATGGAGCTCTTTGGCATCAACTTAACTCGCCGTGTTTGGAGGAGGAGGAATGCTGCCCATGACCCCAAGAACACCATCCCCACCGTCAAACATGGAGGTGGAAACATTATGCTTTGGGGGTGTTTTTCTGCTAAGGGAACAGGACAAATTCACCGCATCCAAGGGACGATGGACGGGGCCATGTACCGTCAAATCTTGGGTGAGAACCTCCTTCCCTCAGCCAGGGCATTGAAAATGGGTCGTGGATGGGTATTCCAGCATGACAATAACCCAAAACACATGGCCAAGGCAACAAAGGAGTGGCTCAAGAAGAAGCACATTAAGGTCCTGGAGTGGCCTAGCCAGTCTCCAGACCTTAATCCCATAGAAAATCTGTGGAAGGAGCTGAAGGTTCGAGTTGCCAAACGTCAGCCTCAAAACCTTAACCTGTTAGGGCTAGGGGGCAGCATTTGCACGTCTGGATAAAAAAAATGTACCCGATTTAATCTGGTTACTAATCCTACCCAGTAACTAGAATATGCATATACTTATTATATATGGATAGAAAACACTCTAAAGTTTCTAAAACTGTTTGAATGGTGTCTGTGAGTATAACAGAACTCATTTGGCAGGCAAAACCCTGAGACATTTTCTGACAGGAAGTGGATACCTGATGTGTTGTATTGACTTTAAACCTATCCCATTGAAAAACACAGGGGTTTAGGAATATTTTGGCACTTCCTATTGCTTCCACTAGATGTCACCAGCCTTTACAAAGTGTTTTGAGTCTTCTGGAGGGAGATCTGACCGAACAAGAGCCATGGAACGATGATGTCCCATTAGACACCTGGCGCGCGAGTTCATGTTGGGTACCCTCGTTCCAATACGTTATAAAAGAGTATGCATTCGTCCACCTTGAATATTATTCATGTTCTGGTTAAAAAAGGCCCTAATGATTTATGCTATACAACGTTTGACATGTTTGAACGAACGGAAATATATTTTTTCCCCTCGTTCATGACGAGAAGTTCGGCTGGCTTAGATCATGTGCGAACAAGACGGAGATTTTTGGACATAAATGATGAGCTTTTTTGAACAAAACTACATTTGTTATGGACCTGTGATACCTGGAAGTGACATCTGATGAAGAGAATCAAAGGTAATGGATTATTTACATAGTATTTTCGATTTTAGATCTCCCCAACATGACGTCTAGTCTGTATCGCAACGCGTATTTTTCTGGGCGCAGTGCTCAGATTATTGCAAAGTGTGATTTCCCAGTAAGGTTATTTTTAAATCTGGCAAGTTGATTGCGTTCAAGAGATGTAAATCTATAATTCTTTAAATGACAATATAATATTTTACCAATGTTTTCTAATTTTAATTATTTAATTTGTGACGCTGACTTGACTGCCGGTTATTGGAGGGAAACTATTTTTCCTCAACATCAATGCCATAGTAAAACGCTGTTTTTGGATATAAATATGAACTTGATAGAACTAAAAATGCATGCATTGTCTAACATAATGTCCTAGGAGTGTCATCTGATGGAGATTGTAAAAGGTTAGTGCATCATTTTAGCTGGTTTTATGGTTTTGGTGACCCTGTCTTTGACTTGACAAAACATTACACACAACTCTTGTAAATGTACTGTCCTAACATACTCTAAATTTATGCTTTCGCCGTAAAACCTTTTTGAAATCGTAAAACGTGGTTAGATTAAGGAGATGTTTATCTTTCAAATGGTGTAAAATAGTTGTATTTTTGAAAAATTTGAATTTTGACATTTATTTGGATTCAAATTTGCCGCTCTTGAAATGCACCTGCTGTTGATGGAGTGCACCACGGGTGGCACGCTAGCATCCCACCTAGCCCATAGAGGTTAACATCACAGAATGCATTAACATCACGGAATGCATTAACATCACGGAATGTATTAACATCACGGAATGCATTAACATCATCAAAGAATGTATTAACATCATTACAGAATGTATTAACATCACAGAATGCATCAACATCATCACAGGATGTAATAACATCACAGAATGTAATAACATCACAGATTGCATTAACATACCAGAATGCATTAACATCACAGAATGCATAAACCTGTTAGGGCTAGGGGGCAGTATTGACACGGCTGGATAAAAAACGTACCCGATTGAATCTGGTTACTATTCCTGCCCAGTAACTAGAATATGCATATAATTATTGGCTTTGGATAGAAAACACCCTAAAGTTTCTAAAACTGTTTGAATGGTGTCTGTGAGTATAACAGAACTCATATGGCAGGCCAAAACCTGAGAAGATTCCATGCAGGTAGTGGCCAGTCTGACAAGTTGTGTTATATCTTGGCTCTTTTTATTGAAGACTGAGGATCTTTGCAATAACGTGACACTTCCTACGGCTCCCATAGGCTCTCAGAGCCCGGGAAAAAGCTGAAGGATATCGAGGCAGGCTCTGGCTGAAACACTTTATCGCATTTGGATAGTGGCTGGTCAGAGTACTGTGGGCTTAGGCGCGTGCCCGAGTCGACCGAATGCTTTATTTTCTTTCCTCTGTTTACCTAAATGCAGATTCCCGGTTGGAATATTATCGCTTTTTTACGAGAAAAATTGCATAAGTTTGCGGGGGGTATGCTAGTTCTGAACGTCACATGCTAATGTAAAAAGCTGGTTTTTGATATAAATATGAACTTGATTGAACAAAACATGCATGTATTGTATAACATAATGTCCTAGGGTTGTCATCTGATGAAGATCATCAAAGGTTAGTGCTGCATTTAGCTGTCTTCTGGGTTTTTGTGACATTATATGCTAGCTTGAAAAATGGGTGTCTGATTATTTCTGGCTTGGTACTCTGCTGACATAATCTAATGTTTTGCTTTCGTTGTAAAGCCTTTTTGAAATCGGACAGTGTGGTTAGATTAACGAGAGTCTTGTCTTTAAATAGCTGTAAAATAGTCATATGTTTGAGAAATTGAAGTAATAGCATTTCAAAGGTTTTGAAAATCGTGCCACAGGATTCAACTGGCTGTTACGTAGGTGGGACGAATTCGTCCCGCCTAGCCCAGAGAGGTTAACATCATCACAGAATGTATTAACATTACGGAATTTATTAACACCATCACAGACTGTATTAACATCATCAAAGAATGTATTAACGTCACTGAATGTATTAACATCATCACAGAACGAATTAACATCACAGAATGCATCAACATCATCACAGAATGTAATAACACCACAGAATGTATTAACGTCAAAACAGAATGTATTAACATCACGGAAAGTTTTGACATCACAGAATGTATTATCTTCATCAAAGAATGTATTAACATCACAGAATGTATTAACATCATCACATAATGTATTAACATCATCACATAATGTATTAACAGCAAAGAATGTATTAACATCATCACAGAATGTATTAACATCATCACAGAATGTATTAACATTGTCACAGAATGGATTAACATCACAGAATGTATCAACATCATCATAGGATGTAATAAACATCACAGAATGTTTTAACATCACAGAATGTATTGACATAATCACAGAATGTATTAACATTCACACAATGTATTAACATCATCACTGAATGTATTAGCATCATCACAGAATGTATTAACATCATCACAGAATGTATTATCATCACAGAATGTATTATCATCACAGAATGTATTAACATCATCACAGAATGTATTAACATCATCACAGAATGTATTTACATCATCACAGAAGGTATTAACATCATCATAGAATGTATTATTATCACATAATACATCAACATCATCACCGAATGTACTAACATCACAGAATGTGTTAACATCATCACAGAATGTATTAACATCATCGCAGAATGTATTAACATCACAGAATGCATCAACATCATCATAGGATGTAATAACATCACAGAATGTATTAACATCAGAGATTGCATTAACATTTACAGAATGTATTAACATCACAGAACGAATTAACATCATCACAGAATGTATTCACATCACAGAATGCATTAACATCACAGAATGTATTAACTTCATCACTGAATGTGTTAACATCATCACAGAATGTATAAACATCATCACAGAATGTATTAACATCATCACAGAATGTATTAACATCATCACAGAATGTATTAACATCACAGAATGCATCAACATCATAATAGGATTTAATAACATCACAGAATATATTAACATCACAGACTGCATTAACCTGTTATGTCTAGGGGGCAGTATTTTCACTGCTGGATAAAAAACGTACCCGATTTAATCTGGTTACCACTCCTACCCAGTAACTAGAATATGCATATACTTATTACATATGGATAGAAAACACCCTAAAGTTTCTAAAACTGTTTGAATGGTGTCTGTGAGTATAACAGAACTCATTTGGCCGGCAAAAACCTGACAAGGTTTCAGGCAGGAGTGGCCTGTCTGACAAGGTGTCGTTCTTCTTGTCTCTGTTTATTGAAGAGTGAGGATCTTAGCTGTCCCGTGACACTTCCTACGGCTGCCATAGGGTCTCAGAAGGCGGTAAAAAGCTGAATCGTGGCTTTGCAGGCTCTGGCTGAAAAAAAGTAGCGCGTTTGGGTAGTGGCTGGTTACAGTACTGTGAGACTCAGGCTCGTGCCCGCGTCGACCGAAAGCTTTGTTTACTTTCCTCTGTTTAGCTAAAAGGAGATTCCCGGTCGGAATATTATCGCTTTTTTACGAGAAAAATGGCATAAAAATGGATTTTAAACAGCGCTTGACATGCTTCGAATTACAGTAATGGAATATTTAGATTTTTTTTGTCACGAATTGCGCCATGCGCACGACCCTGATTTAACATTTCAGATAGTGTCTGGGACGCACGAACAAAACGCCGCTATTCGGATATAACGATGGATTATTTTGGACCAAACCAACATTTGTTATTGAAGTAGCAGTCCTGGGAGTGCATTCTGACGAAGACAACAAAAGGTAATCAAACTTTTATAATAGTAAACCTGATATTGGTGAGTGCTAAACTTGCCGGGTGTCTAAATAGCTAGCCCGTGATGCCTGGGCTATGTACTTAGAATATTGCAAAATGTGCTTTCACCAAAAAGCTATTTTAAAATCGGACATATCGAGTGCATAGAGGAGTTCTGTATCTATAATTCTTAAAATAATTGTTATGCTTTTTGTGAACGTTTATCGTGAGTAATTTAGTAAATTCTTAGTAAATTCGCCGGAAGTTTGCGGGGGGTATGCTAGTTCTGAACGTCACATGCTAATGTAAAAAGCTGGTTTTTGATATAAATATGAACTTGATTGAACAAAACATGAATGTATTGTATAACATAATGTCCTAGGGTTGTCATCTGATGAAGATCATCAAAGGTTAGTGCTGCATTTAGCTGTCTTCTGGGTTTTTGTGACATTATATGCTAGCTTGAAAAATGGGTGTCTGATTATTTCTGGCTTGGTACTCTGCTGACATAATCTAATGTTTTGCTTTCGTTGTAAAGCCTTTTTGAAATCGGACAGTGTGGTTAGATAAAGGAGAGTCTTATCTTTAAAATGCTGTGAAATAGTCATATGTTTGAAAAATTGAAGTTTTTGTATTTTTGAGGAATTTGTAATTCGCGCCACGCCTATCATTGGATATTGGAGCAGGTGTTCCGCTAGCGGAACGTCTAGATGTAAGTTAACATCACAGAATGTATAAACATCATCACAGAATGTATTAACCTCTTGACGGTCGCCTAGGATATCGGGCGCCACAGCGCATTTTGAAAAAAAATCGTGCCCATTTTAAACGGCCTACTACTCAAACTCAGAAGCTAGGATATGCATATAATTAATACTTGTGGATAGAAAACACCCTAAAGTTTCTAAAACTTTTGAATGGTGTCTGTGAGTATAACAGAACTCATATGGCAGTCAAAACCCCGAGACAGATAGAAACAGGAAGTGGAATTCTGAATTGCGAACTCAACTTCATCACGTTGCCTATTAATCACACCGTGAGCTATGGTTCATTGAGCACTTCCTATTGCTTCCACTAGATGTCCCCAGTCTTTACAAAGTGATTTGAGCCTTCTACCGTGAAAACTGACAGAATGACACGCTGTGGAACGTTGTCACACGGAGAGGGCCATCACCATTATGACGCCGGCGCCCCTGGTTACCCTCCCCTTTCGAAACGTTTTGAAACACAATGCAATCGTCCCCCTCGAATCTTATTGGAGCTCTCGTTGAAAAAGGCCCTACAGATTTATGTTGTACAACGTTTGACATGTTTGAACGAACCTAAATAAGAAAAAAATGTTTTTTGTTGAAAGAGTAGCCCCGCGCACGTCGGAACTTTTGGTGAAGCCTTCAGAACGCGCTAACAAGAACAAGCTATTGGGACGTAAAGGATTAACTTTTTCGAACGAAAATACATTTGTTGTGGACCTGGGATTCCTGGAAGTGCCTAAGGATGAAGATAATCAAAGGTAAGGGATTATTGACAATAGTATACAAGACTAGATGTGATATGCGATTGTTCCAAGATGGCTAGCCTATTGCTATTGCTAGCCTATTGTTCTGAGTATCGCATCCCCTTTTATCGCAAAGTGTGATTACCCAGTAAAGTTATTTTTAAATCTGGCATTACAGGTGCTTTCAAGAGATATTCATCTAAAAATCTTAGAATGACAATATTACATTTTAAAAATGTTTTCGAATAGTAATTTAGTAAATTGTAGCACTGTTTCACCGGATGCATTTGAGGGAAAATAGTTAGTCAACGTTATGTGCCGATGTAAAATGCTGTTTTTATATATAAATATGAACTTTATCGAACAAAAGAATGCATGTATTGTGTAACATGATGTCCTAGGAGTGTCATCTGATGAAGTTTGTAAAAGGTTAGTACTGCATTTAGCTGTTTTTTGGTTATTTGTGATGCATGTGGTTGGTCGGAAAATGGCTATGTGGCTACTTTTACGATATACTCCTCTAACATAATCTAATGTTTTGCTTTTGCTGTAATAAGATAATCAAAGGTAAGGGATTATTGACAATAGTATTATTGATATTAGATGGTGCTAACCTGTATAGCCTAGCCTATTGTTCTTAGCACAGCACCCCGTTTATTGCAAAGTGTGATTTCCCAGTAAAGTTATTTTGAAATCTGGCAATGCAGTAGCATTTACGAAATGTTAAACTATAATTATTTGAATGACAATATTATAATTTACCAATGTTTTCAAATAGTAATTTTGTAAATTGTAACGTTGATTCACCGGAAACATTTGAGGGGAAAAAAAATCTGAATTTCACCGCTACTGTAAAATGCTGTTTTTGGATATAAATATGAACTTGATGGAACAAAAAATGCATGTATTGTATAACATAATGTCCTAGGAGTGTCATCTGAGGAAGATTGTCAAAGGTTAGTGCATAATTTTAGCTGGTTATCTGCTTTTGGTGACGCCTGTCTTTGAATTGACAAAACATTACACACAGCTATTTTCAATGTACTCTCCTAACATAACCTAACTTTATGCTTTCGCCGTAAAGCCTCTTTGAAATCGGACAATGTGATTGGATTTAGGAGATGTTTATCTTTCAAATGGTGAAAAATAGTTGATTGTTTGAGAAATTGAAATTATTCGATTCTTGCAGTTTTGAATTTCCCGCCATGGTCTCTTGACAATAAATCCCAATACCGGGATAAGATCCCCAAGATTAACATCACAGAATGTATTAACATCATCACAGAATGTTTTAACATCATCACAGAACGCATTAACATCATCACAGAATGTATTAACATCATCACAGAATGCATCAACATCATCACAGAATGTATTAACATCATCACAGAATGTATTAACACCATCACAGAATGCATCAACATCATCACAGAATTTATTAACATCACAGAATGTATTACCATCATCACAGAATGTATTAACATCATCACAGAATGTATTACCATCATCATAGAATGTATTAACATAATCACAGAATGTATTAACATCACAGAATACATTAGCATCACAGAATGTAATAATATCATCACAGAATATTTTAACTTCATCATAGAATGTATTAACATCATCACAGACTGTACTAACATCATTACACAATGTATTAACATCAGGGAATGTATTAACATCATCACAGAATGTATTAACATCATCACAGAATGTATTAAGATCATCACAGAATGTATTAACATCATCACAGAACGTTATAACATCATCAAAGAACGTAATAACATAATCACAGAAAGTATTAACATTCTAACCGAATGTATTAACATCATCACAGAATGTATAAACATCACTGAATGTATTAAAATCACAGAATGAATTAACATCACAGAATGTATTAACGTCATCACAGAATGTGTTAACATCATTACAGAATGTATTAACATCATCAAGAATGTATTAACATCACAGTCTGTATTAACATCCCAGAATGTATTAACATCATCACAGAATGTAATAACATCATCACATAATATATTAACATCATTACAGAATGTATTAACATCATCACAGAATGTAATAACATCATCACTGAATGTATTAACATCATCACAGAATGTAATAACATCCTAAGAGAATGTATTAACATTATCACAGAATGTATTAACATCATCAAAGAAAGTAATAACTTAATCAGAGAAAGTATTAACATCATCACAGAATGTATTAACATCATCACAGAATGTAATAACATCATCACTGAATGTATTAACATCATCACAGAATGTAATAACATCATCACTGAATGTATTAACATCATCACAGAATGTAATAACATCCTAAGAGAATGTATTAACATTATCACAGAATGTATTAACATCACGGAATGTATTAAAATCACAGAATGAATTAACATCACAGAATGTATTAACATCATCACATAATGTGTTAACATCTTTACAGGATGTATTAACATCATCAAATAATGTATTAACATCACAGACTGTATTAACATCACAGAATGTATTAACATCATCACAGAATGTATTAACATCATCACAGAATGCATCAACATAATCACAGAATGTATTGACATCATCACAGAATGTTTTACCATTATCACAGAAAGTATTAACATCATCAAAGAATGTATTAACATCACAGACTATATCAACATCACAGAATGTATTAACATCATCACAGAATGTATTAAGATCATCACAGAATGTAATAACATCATCACTGAATGTATTAACATCATCACAGAATGTAATAACATCCTAAGAGAATGTATTAACATTATCACGGAATGTATTAACATCACGGAATGTATTAAAATCACAGAATGAATTAACATAACAGAATGTATTAACATCATCACATAATGTGTTAACATCTTTACAGGATGTATTAACATCATCAAAGAATGTATTAACATCACAGACTGTATTAACATCACAGAATGTAATAACATCATCACAGAATGTATTAACATCATCACAGAATGCATCAACATCATCACAGAATGTATTGACATCATCACAGAATGTTTTACCATTATCACAGAAAGTATTAACATCATCAAAGCATGTATTAACATCACAGACTATATCAACATCACATAATGTATTAACATCATCACAGAATGTATTAAGATCATCACAGAATGTATCAACATCATCACAGAATGTATTAACATCATCACAGAATGCATTAACATCACGGAATGTATTAACAAAACGGAATGTATTAACATCATCCCAGAATGTATTAATTTTATCACAGAATGCATCAACATCATCACAGAATGTAATAACATCATCACATAATATATTAACATCATTACAGAATGTATTAACATCAGGGAATGAATTAATAAAACAGAATATATTAACATCACAAAATGTATTAACATCACGAATGTATTAACAAAACGGAACGTATTAACATAACAGAATGTATTAACATCATCACAGAATGCATTAACGTCATCACAGAATGTATTAACATAACAGATTGTATTAACATAACAGAATGTATTAACATCATCAAAGAATGTATTAACATAACAGAATTTATTACCATCACAGAATGTATTAACATCATCAAAGAATGTATTAACATCACGGAATATATTAACATCATCACAGAATGTATTAACATCACAGAATGTATTAACATCATCACAGAATGTATTATCATCACAAAATGTATTAACATCATCACAGAATTTATTCACATCACAGAATGCATTAACATCACAGAATGTAATAACTTCATCACAAAATGTATAAACATCACGGAATGTATAAACATCATCACAGAATTTATTAACATCACAGAATGTATTAACATCATCACAGAACGTTATAACATCATCAAAGAACGTAATAACATAATCACAGAAAGTATTAACATCATCAAAGAATGTATTAACATAACAGACTATATTAACATCACAGAATGTATTAACATCATCACAGAATGCATCAACATCATCACAGAATGTATTAACATCATCATAGAATGTATTAACATCATCACAGAATGTACTAACATCATTACACAATGTATTAACATCAGGGAATATATTAACATCATCACAGAATGTATTAACATCATCACAGAATGTATTAAGATCATCACAGAATGTATTAACATCATGGAATGTATTAACATCACAAAATGTATTGCATCACAGAATGAATTAACATCATCACAGAATGTATTAACATCATCACAGAACGTTAAAACATCATCAAAGAACGTAATAACATAATCACAGAAAGTATTAACATCATTACAGAATGTATTAACATCATCACAAAATGTAATAACATCATCACAGAACGTTATAACATCATCACAGAACGTTATAACATCATCAAAGAACGTAATAACATAATCACAGAAAGTATTAACATCATCACAGAATGTATTAACATCGTCACAGAATGTAATAACATCATCACTGAATGTAATAACATCATCAAATAATGTAATAAGATCCTAAGAGAAAGTATTAACATTATCACAGAATGTATTAACATCACTGAATGTATTAAAATCACATAATGAATTAACATCACAGAATGTATTAACATCATCACATAATGTGTTAACATCTTTACAGAATGTATTAACATCATCAAAGATTGTATTAACATCACAGACTGTATTAACATCACATAATTTATTAACATCATCACAGACTGCATCAACATCATCACAGAATGTATTAACATCATCACAGAATGTATTAACATCATCACAGAATTTATTCACATCACAGAATGCATTAACATCACAGAATGCATCATTGAATGTATTAACATCATGACAAAATGTATAAACATCACAGAATGTATAAACATTATCACAGAATCTATTAACATCATCACAGAATGTAGTAACATCATCACAGAATGTATTAACATCATCACAGAATGCATCAACATCATCACAGAATGTAGTAACATCATCACAGAATGTATTAACATCAACACAGAATTTATTAACATCACGGAATGTATTACCATCATCACAGAATGTATTAACATCATCACAGAATGTATTAACATCACAGAATACATTAGCATCACAGAATGTAATAATATCATCACAGAATATATTAACTTCATCATAGAATGTATTAACATCATTACAGAATGTATTAACATCACGGAATGTATGAACATAAACACAGAATGTGCTAACATCATTACACAATGTATTACCATCCGGGAATGTATTAACATCATCATGGAATGTATTAACATCATCACAGAATGTATTAAGATCATCACAGAATGTATTAACATCATCACAGAATGTATTAACATCATCACAGAACGTTATAACATCATCAAAGCACGTAATAACATAATCACAGAAAGTATTAACTTTCTAACAAAATGTATTAACATCATCACAGAATGTATTAACATCACTGAATGTATTAACATCATCACAGAACGTTATAACATCATCAAAGAACGTAATAACATAATCACAGAAAGTATTAACTTTCTAACAGAATGTATTAACATCATCACAGAATGTATTAACATCACTGAATGTATTAAAATCACAGAATGAATTAACATCACAGAATGTATTAACATCATCACAGAATGTGTTAACATCATCACAGAACGTTATAACATCAACAAAGAAAGTAATAACATAATCAGAGAAACTATTAACATCATCACAGAATGTATTAACATCATCACAGAATGCAATAACATCATCACTGAATGTATTAACATCATCACAGAATGTAATAACATCCTAAGAGAATGTATTAACATTATCACAGAATGTATTAACATCATTGAATGTATTAAAATCACAGAATAAATTAACATCACAGAATGTATTAACATCATCACATAATGTGTAACATCTTTACAGGATGTATTAACATCATCAAAGAATGTATTAACATCACAGACTGTATTAACATCACATAATGTATTAAAATCATCACAGAATGCATCAACATCATCACAGAATGTATTAACATCATCACAGAATGTATTAACATCATCACAGAATGCATCAACATCATCACAGAATGTATTGACATCATCACAGAATATTTTACCATTATCACAGAAAGTATTAACATCAAAGAATGTATTAACATCACAGACTATATTAACATCACAGAATGTATTAACATCATCACAGAATGCATCAACAATATCACAGAATGTATTAACATCATCACAGAATGTATTAAGATCATCACAGAATGTATCAACATCATCACAGAATGTATTAACATCATCACAGAATGCATTAACATCACGGAATGTATTAACAAAACGGAATGTATTAACATCATCCCAGAATGTATTAATTTTATCACAGAATGCATCAACATCATCACAGAATGTAATAACATCATCAAATAATATATTAACATCATTACAGAATGTATTAACATCAGGGAATGTATTAATAAAACATAATATATTAACATCATCACAGAATGTATTAACATCACAAAATGTATTAACATCACAATGTATTAACAAAATGGAATATATTAACATAACAGAATGTATTAACATAATCACAGAATGCATTAACATCATCACAGAATGTATTAACATAAAAGATTATATTACCGTCACAGAATGTATTAACATCATCAAAGAATGTATTACCATCACGGAATATATTAACATCATCACAGAATGTATTAACATCACAGAATGCATCAACATCATCACAGAATGTATTAACATCACATAACGTATTAACGTCAACACAGAATGTATTGACATCACAGAGAGTATTGACATCACAGAATGTATTAACATGAATACGTAATGTATTAACAGCAAAGAATGTATTAACATCATCACAGAATGTATTAACATTATCACAGAAGGTTTTAACATCATCACAGAATGGGTTAACATCACAGAATGCATCATCATCATCATAGTATGTAATAAACATCAAAGAATGTATTAACATCATCACAGAATGTATTAACATCATCACAGAATGTATTAACATCATCACAGAATGTATTAACATCATCACTGAATGTATTAGCATCACATAATGTATTAACATCACAGAATGTATTAACATCACAGAATGTATTAACATCATCACTGAATGTATTAAGATCATCACAGAATGTATTAACATCATCACAGCATTTATTCACATCACAGAATGCATTAACATCACAGAATGTATTAACTTCATCACTGATTGTATTAACATCATCACAAAATGTATAAACGTCACTGAATGTATAAACATCATCACAGAATGAATTAACATCATCACAGAATGTATTAACATCATCACAGAATGTATTAACATCATCACAGAATGTATTAACACCATCACAGAATGCATCAACATCATCACAGAATTTATTAACATCACAGAATATATTACCATCATCACAGAATGTATTAACATCACAGAATACATTAGCATCACAGAATGTAATAACATCATCACAGAATTTATTAACATCATCACAGAATGTATTAACATCATCACAGTATGTATTAGCATCATCACAGAATGCATCAACATCATCACAGAATGTATTAACGTCACGGAATGTATTAACATCATCACAGAATGTATTAACATCATCACAGAATGCATCATCATCACAGAATGTACTAACATCACAGAATGTATTAAGCCTCTACCTTGTTATGCCACTGCTATTGTAATGATTTGTATGTTCTTAGTTGTGGGAATGTGTGACATGGATATATTTTGTGTCCGTCCTACACTGTAGTACTGTATATGCACATCATAGGTTACATCCACATTATCTGTATCACAAAAAGGGTGTGTAAACAGCAGCTCAATTGGATATTATGTTTTTAAATGGAAAACAGGGAGGAGCTGTGTGTTGCCTGGCAGCTCCTGTTACATAAGATAGGAGCTGTGTGTTACCTGGCAGCTCCTGTATTATAAGATAGGAGCTGTGTGTTGCCTGGCAGCTCCTGTTACATAAGATAGGAGCTGTGTGATGCCTGGCAGCTCCTGTTACATAAGATAGGAGCTGTGTTGTGCCTGGCAGCTCCTGTTACATTAGATAGGAGCTGTGTGCTGCCTGGCAGCTCCTGTATTATAAGATAGGAGCTGTGTGTTACCTGGCAGCTCCTGTATTATAAGATAGGAGCTGTGTGTTGCCTGGCAGCTCCTGTATTATAAGATAGGAGCTGTGTGTTGCCTGTCAGCTCCTGTATTATAAGATAGGAGCTGTGTGTTGCCTGGCAGCTCCTGTGTTATAAGATAGGAGCTGTGTGTTGCCTGGCAGCTCCTGTATTATATGAAAGGAGCTGTGTGTTGCCTGGCAGCTCCTGTATTATAAGATAGGAGCTGTGTGTTGCCTGGCGGCTCCTGTATTATAAGATAGGAGCTGTGTGTTACCTGGCAGCTGCTGTATTATAAGATAGGGGCTGTGTGTTGCCTGGCAGCTCCTGTTACATAAGATAGGAGCTGTGTGTCACCTGGCAGCTCCTGTATTATAAGATAGGAGCTGTGTGATGCCTGGCAGCTCCTGTTACATAAGATAGGAGCTGTGTGTTACCTGGCAGCTTATGTATTATAAGATAGGAGCTGTATGTTACCTGGCTGCTCCTGTTACATAAGATAGGAGCTGTGTGTTACCTGGCAGCTCCTGTATTAGTGTGTTGCCTGGCAGCTCCTGTTACATAAGATAGGAGCTGTGTGATGCCTGGCAGCTCCTGTTACATAGGATAGGAGCTGTGTGATACCTGGCAGCTCCTGTTACATAAGATAGGAGCTGTGTGATGCCTGGCAGCTCCTGTTACATAAGATAGGAGCTGTGTGCTGCCTGGCAGCTCCTGTATTATAAGATAGGAGCTGTGTGTTGCCTGGCAGCTCCTGTATTATAAGATAGGAGCTGTGTGTTACCTGGCAGCTCCTGTATTATAAGATAGGAGCTGTGTGATGCCTGGCAGCTCCTGTTACATAAGATAGGAGCTGTGTGTTACCTGGCAGCTCCTGTTACATAAGATAGGAGCTGTGTGTTGCCTGGCAGCTCCTGTATTATAGGATAGGATCTGTGTGCTGCCTGGTAGCTCCTGTTACATAAGATAGGAGCTGTGTGATGCCTGGCAGCTCCTGTTACATAAGATAGGAGCTGTGTGTTGCCTGGCAGCTCCTGTTACATAAGATAGGAGCTGTGTGATGCCTGGCAGCTCCTGTATTATAAGATAGGAGCTGTGTGTTACCTGGCAGCTCCTGTTACATAAGATAGGAGCTGTGTGTTACCTGGCAGCTCCTGTATTATAAGATAGGAGCTGTGTGTTGCCTGGCAGCTCCTGTATTATAAGATAGGAGCTGTGTGATGCCTGGCAGCTCCTGTTACATAAGATAGGAGCTTTGTGTTGCCTGGCAGCTCCTGTTACATAAGATAGGAGATGTGTGTTACCTGGCAGCTCCTGTATTATAAGATAGGAGCTGTGTGCTGCCTGGCAGCTCCTGTTCTTTAAGATAGGAGACAGATACTAGAAGTGAAGAGCCAATAGTGTAATGAGCATTGAAACAAAAATGCAGCAAGGGAATCTGTCCAGGAATCAAAGTACTGACAAGTTGAAGGGAAGGTTTTAAATGCATAAACACACCCAGTATTTCTCCCAGACCCCGGGGTCCCGGGTTTGGAGGAGTGCAGCCTAATCGATTTCCACAATGCTATTTTCAAGCTCAACCTGCACGCATGTAAACCACAGTTTTGCAGGTATACTGTGCTCCCTTCAACGAGTACAGTCACCTTTTGACCCAGTTGGATAACCACATGTTCATAACCCTGCAGGTTATATCTCCACACACACACACACACACACACACACACACACACACACACACACACACACACACACACACACACACACACACACACACACACACACACACACACACACACACACACACACCACACACACACACAATACCTTGAAAAAGAAGTAGAATTCCTATCCGATCCTCCAGAGATCCAGACTACAGTACAATAGAGATGATTCAAAACCAGAAGAGAAGCTTCAGGGTTCCGCTCAGACTGTGATGGTTCCATATAGTATTATCCTGCAATCATCAAGGCCAAAGAATAGATTCTGGGGCAGTTGTGGACATGGGGGCGAATAGACATGCATTCAGTTTTAAATGAACATGTTTTATCTACTCATGATTATATGTAAATCAACAGCCCGTGGAAACCACAATCATTCTCCATCTTTGACTTTTCAGCATTAATTTAGCTAAAGAGCCTTACACTGCAACATTTCCTAGAGACAGTCATTGTTTTATTTACCGCCACATAATTAGGTTACATTGACCTAGTTCCCAAAGCCATATTCCTTTCTCCTGATGGAAACTGTCAAACATGACTCTGATATGCCTGCTGATAAGTGATAGGTGAGATGAAAGTCAATGATATTTTGAGGGAAAACGATTACAATTAAAAAACCAGCAGAAAGACAAGTATCAGAGATAATGATTGATTAAATAAAAGTTATCTTTGGCAATTATTCCTTGCTGTTCTTATCAGGAATAATATGACCGTAGAGCCGCCGTGCAGAATAATAATGAGTCTGTGACGTTTGCCTCTCCTTGCCTTGTCCTTCTAAACGCTTAGCAGAAATATAAACAAACCATACAGAATGCATCATCCTCAAGGAGCCACAATAGCCAATAAACCAGACTCAGGTTAGGCAACATTGAAGTAGCATGACGAAATAGGCTTTGGTCGAAAGTTGACCCCTTTAACATGCGAATTCAAATGTCCAACACTTGTGTACTTCACTATAATTTAGTATTTTTTTCTTCATTGCAGTGGTCACTCACAGCCTATACTCTGCACGTCATGTCATCCCTTGTGCTTGGTCCAGATTTCTGATGCTTATGATCACATCAGAGTGAACGCATGGGCACTGCCAGGGGGATACCAGTCCAAAGGTTTACTACTGAACTGAATGATGATGTATGCTGGGACTTCACAGCACCTGCTGGGACCCAGATGTGATGTGGCTGGTTTTTACAGAGTGGCTTGTGGAGCAATACCTCAGGGGTTTCTTACCACAGCTGGGGAGAGTAGAGGCTGCTGCCTGATTGGCACTGCACATCTATCTAAGCTATTGCTCTCTGGTTTAGGCTACTTTTAAATATTGGTATGCTGTAGGTGTAGAAAATGTGCATGAATGTGGGAATTGGAATGCATCAGAATGGTAGAGAAATCACTTTCTTAATTTAACTAGGCAAGTCAATTAAGAACACCGTTTTATTTACAATGACAGCCTACCAGGGAACAGTGGGTTAACTGCCTTTTTCAGGGGCAGAACAACAGATTCAGGGACAGAACAACTCGGCTACCTGCCGCCCCTACACTCTAACCACTAGGCTACCTGCCGCCCCTACACTCTAACCACTAGGCTACCTGCCGCCCCTACACTCTAACCACTAGGCTACCTGCCGCCACTACACTCTAACCACTAGGCTACCTGCCGCCCCTACACTCTAACCACTAGGCTACCTGCCGCCCCTACACTCTAACCACTAGGCTACCTGCCGCCCCTACACTCTAACCACTAGGCTACCTGCCGCCCCTACACTCTAACCACTAGGCTACCTGCCGCCCCTACACTCCGCCGCCCCTACACTCTAACCACTAGGCTACCCGCCGCCCCTACACTCTAACCACTAGGCTACCCGCCGCCCCTACACTCTAACCACTAGGCTACCCGCCGGCCCTACACTCTAACCACTAGGCTACCCGCCGCCCCTACACTCTAACCACTAGGCTACCCGCCGGCCCTACACTCTAACCACTAGGCTACCCGCCGCCCCTACACTCTAACCACTAGGCTACCCGCCGCCCCTACACTCTAACCACTAGGCTACCTGCTGCCCCTACACTCTGACCACTAGGCTACCTGCCGCCCCTACACTCTAACCACTAGGCTACCTGCCTTACTCAGTAACTGGTTCCATTTAACTGTTAAATCAGCTCTCTTATAACAGCATGCCAGATGTGTTTGGCATATTTTTATTCTAGTTAGTCTCTGGGTTATGTTTGTAGAATGTGATTTGAAATGTAACATTTTGCAAACTGGAGTAGGTCCAGGGTGTCTGGGATGATGGTGTTCATGTGTGCCATTACCAGCCTTTCAAAGCATTTCATGACTATAGATAGTTGTTATTGGGCACAGAGGGACTATGGCGGTCTGTTTGCAACAAGTTTTATATTACAGACTGGGTCAGGGATGGGTTATGATATATTCTATGATAGGCTTGTATAGAATCTGTTCGAGGCTTTGTTGGATAACCAGTAGAACTAGTCCTTGGGGGGGGGATTCTTCTTGGGGACATGAACTGTTGAATCCTTTGGTGCACCATATTCATAACACAAAGGCTTTGTTCCAAGTCGAGAGCTTGGTTCTATCTGCAAAAAAAAAAGATGATTCTGAGATAATTGGCTTTAAAGTTCCCGAACCCTCATTGGTTTGAATGGTGTCAGCTATATTTACGTTGTATTTTTTTAACTTAATAACATGAATTAAGTTATTTAGAGTACTATAAAGGTAGAGCACATTGAACAGAACATGGCTATGTCAATAACTCAATTTTGACAAAAATGCACCTTATTCCCACATTGTGCACATTCATAATGCACCCTATGGGCCCTGGTCAGATGTAGTGCACTATATAAGGAATAGTATGCAATTTGGGACGCACACAACATTTCAGTCACACTGCCATGGTTTCGGTGTTTCTCAGTTTCATTTAAACGGAGCGGAACATTCAACTCATTTTGATTGAAGTGTTTGGGTAAACCAGTTCCATCTAGCATTTAATATCAGAGACCGGAGCAAAGATAGATCAATGCTTCGGGTGAAATGACAGAAAACAGAGCAGAAAAGGGGCACGATAATGATCGGGAGTTGTGACACTTTAAGACAGCACCACGTAGCCTACTAATTGTTTCTTGTAGGTGACATAGCGTACATAAACTGATGTGAGGTGGTGAGTAACCAAGCAGGAAGCTGGGAGGAAGGGAAAACCCCCACCATGACCTGTCATTTGCCGTGAATGTTGCCCGCAGCGACCTAGAGGCTCAGCCTGGTAAAACAGACATTTGCCTGGAGGCCATTTTTCAGATATTCCCCAACATTTTTTTTTCTTCTTCATTTTAAGAAAAAAATCTTTCTGAATCTAATGCCACTAAATTCACTAGAACAGATTGTTGGACTTGTAAGTTATCTTGTTTTTATTGGAAATCAGGGCAAGGCGAGATATTGTGTAAGTAATAAGATATGTGAGCTCTTGCTGAGCTTTTTAACACCTAACACTGCCAATACCAGACTGCACTGCCATGTTGTCAACACTGCCATGGATCATTTCAATGTTCTAGCACCTTGATACACACTTTGAGGAACATATTTATTACTATAGTTGGAATATGTTGTATGTGGTTGAAATATGTTATTTGTGATTTAATGGATAACTGTGGCAAGATCATCAGAATTAGGACTGCCCATCTTTGATTGTACAAGGGTCACTCTTGAATTGTGGTGACATTTGTGTCCCCTTGTAACCATGAAAAACACTTGAACATTACAAATGTTTATACATAATGCATGTTTTTTTTTTTATATTGGACTGTTAATCAATGATAAAACATAACGCAAGTCCTATATGCTGCAATACTTTATGTAAATATCTATTCATTGTTCCCTTTGTGTTTACAAAGCTCTACTACACCAGCTTCTGAGTTACCTAACTTCATCGCTAAATATTCCTGTGTGGCTCAGTTGGTAGAGTATGGTGTTTGCAACGCCAGAGTTGTGGGTTTGATTCCCACGGGGGACAATTACGGAAAATAATGTATGCATTCACTACTGTAAGTCGCTCTGGATAAGAGCATCTGCTAAATGACTAAAATGTAAATATAAAAACATGAGATAACAAAACCTGTTCACATGGTTGGTCAACTCTTGAGGTTCCTTGGTTTCTCTACCTAACCGGATACATCTGTTTTTTAGTTTTAATGCACCTCATTGCTGGAACCAACTACAAAATATATCACAATTGGATGTTCCGATCCCGCTCAGGCAATTTAAAATTAAAATTAAAAGATTGGGGCCCTTCTTATTGAGGAATGTAAATGTTTTTCTTGAATAGTTGTGTTGTACTGTATTTGACTTGTTTTATATGCTATTAGATTTGTTTATTTCTCATTGGTGAGTCTCTGCTTAAATAAATGGCTGTTTTGCTCAATGGGGGCGGGCTGGGCTTTGTTTCTCAATGGGGGCGGGCTGGGGGTACATTTCTCCCAGCTAACGCGGCTGATTGTTCAATCCTTTCACACGCTCCACTTAGGCAGGCAGGCAGGCAGCAGGCAGGCAGGCAATCATGTGCATGTGGAGGCAGAGAGTCAGAGAGCTACAGAGATCGATGGCTCAGCTTTGCACATTCCGCTGGGCTGGTTGAGGACCTCTCTGGACCATATCAACTTGACAGAGAGGAGGCTGATGCTGAGGACCTCTCTGGACCATATCAAATGAAACCAAATTCTATTTGTGACATGCTTCGTAAAACAACAGGTTTAGACTAAAAGTGAAATGATTATTATTATTTTCCAACAGTGCAGAGAGTAAAATATAGATTAAAATAAAACAATACAAAATATAAATAGTTACACGAGGAATAAATAAATACACAATGAATAATGAATAAATAAAAACTATATATTTAACCCTTATTTTACCAGGTAAGTTGACTGAGAACACATTCACATTTACAGCAACGACCTGGGGAATAGTTACAGGGGAGAGGAGGGGGATGAATGAGCCAATTGTAAGCTGGGGATGATTAGGCGACTGTGATGGTATGAGGTCCAGATTGGGAATTTAGCTAGAACACCAGGGTTAACACCCCTACTCTCACAATAAGTGCCATGGGATCATTAGTAATCACAGAGAGTCAGTACACCCCTTTAACAGCCCATCTGAAAGACAGCACCCGGCAGAAAGAGTTTCTCCTACTGTCCCTTCGAAAAACATCCAGCAGCATCTGGTCTCCCATCCAGGGACCAACCAGGACCAACCCTGCTTAGCTTCAGAGGCAGGGTGGTATGCTGCTGGTCAATGTGCAGGGGTACGAGGTAATTGAGGTAGCTATGTACATAAAGGTAAGGGTAAAACGACTAGGCAACAGGATAGATAAACAGTATCAGCAGCATAAGTGGTGAGTGTGAAAGTGTGTGTGTGTGTGTGTGTGTGTGTGTGTGTGTGTGTGTGTGTGTGTGTGTGTGTGTGTGTGTGTGTGTGTGTTAGAGAGAGAGAGAGAGTGTGTGTGTGTGTGTGTGTGTGTGTGTGTGTGTGTGTGTGTGTGTTAGAGAGTGTGTGTGTGCGGCATCTGTATGCATGTGTGCGCCTTTTATGTGTGTGTGGGCATATGTAGTGTATGTGTGAGTGCAAGAGAGTTAGTAAAAAAAATGGTCAGTGCAGGTAGTCTGGGTATCCATTTGATTAGCTATTTACCAGTCTTGTTTTGCAGTATTATGGCTTGGAGGTAGAAGCTGTTCAGGGCCCTCTTGGTTCCAGACTTGGTGCACTGGTACCACTTGCTGTGCTGTAGCAAAGAGAACAGTCTATGGCTTGGGTGGCTGGAGTCTTTGACATTTTTTGGGGGCCTACCTCTGACATCGCCTGGTATAGAGGCCCTGGATGGCAGGGAGCTCGGCCTCAGTGATGTACTGGGCCGTACTCACCACCCTCTGTAACACCTTGCAGTTGACGTACCAAGCGGTGATGCAGCCAGTTAAGATGCTCTCAATGGCGCAGCTTTAGAACTTTTAACTACCTGAGGGCATATGCCAAATCTTTTCAGCCTCCTGAGGGCGAAGAGGTGTTGTTGTTTTTTTCTCCACGACTGTGTTGGTGTGTGTTAATTGTTAATTCCTTAGTGATGTAGACACCGTGTTCAATATAGTGGATGTGTAGTTGCCGACCCTCTGCCTGAGGGCGGCCCGTCAAGAAGTCCAGGATCGAGTTGCAGAGGGAGGTGTTCAGTCTCATGGTTCTGAGTTTGGTGATGAGCTTGAAGGGGACTATGGTGTTAAATGCAGAGCTGTAGTCAAAGAACAGCATTCTTACACAGGTGTTCCTTTTGTCCAGGTGGGTAAGTGCAGTGTGGAGAGCAATAGAGATTGTATCATCAGTGGATCTGGGTGTCTGGGATGATGGTGTTGATGTGAGCCATTACCAGCCTTCAAAGCATTTCATGGCTATATATAGTCGTTCTTGGGCACAGGGACTATGGTGGTCTGTTTGAAACAAGTTGGTATTAGAGACTGAGTTGGGAATAGGTTGAAAATGTCAATGAAGACAGTTGTATGCAGCCTTTGAATCCTTCTGGCCCCGCGGCCTTGCAAATGTTCACCTGTTTAAAAGTCTTGCTCACATCGGCTATGGAGAGGAAGATCACACAGTCATCCAGAACAGCTGGTGCTCTCATGCATGGTTCTGTGATGCTTGCCTCGAAGCGAGCACTGAAGGAATTTAGCTCATCTGTTAGGCTTGCGTCACTGGGATAGTGATGGATGCTAAGCTACAGCACTGTTTCACTAGCACAGAATGGAATATGTTCCAGGATTCATCTGATAATATTGAGGAGTTTACCACATCAGTCACTGTCTTCAATAATAAGTTCATCGACGACATCGTCCCACAAGCAAGAGGCACCATGAAGACCAAGGAGCTCTCCAAACAGGTGAGGTACAAAGTTGTGGAGAAGTACAGACCAGGGTTGGGTTATAAAAAATATCTGTAACTTTGAACATAGCACGGAGCACCATTATATCAATTATAAAAAAATTGAAAGAATATGGCAACACAACAAACCTGCCAAGAGAGGGTCGTCCACCAAAACTCACAGACCAGGCAAGGTGGGCATTAATCAGAGAGGCAACAAAGTGAACAAAGATAACACCGAAGCAGCTGCTAAGCTCCACAGCGGAGATTTGAGCATATGTCCATAGGACCACTTTAAGCTGTACACTCCACAGAGTTGGGCTTTAGGGAAGAGTGGCCAGAAAAAAGTCAGACACATTTGGTGTTCGCCAAAAGGCATGTGAAAGACTCCACAAACATATAAAAGAAGGTACTCTGGTCAGATGAGACTAAAATTGAGCTTTTTGGTCATCAAGGAAAACACTATGTCTGGCGCAAACCCAACACCTCTCATCACCCCGAGAACAACATCCCACAATGAAGCATTGTGGTGGCAGCATCATGCTGTGGGGATGTTTTTCATCAACAGGGACTGGGAAACTGGTCAGAATTGAAGGAATGATGGAGGGAGCTAAATGCAGTTTCAGTCTTCCAGAGAGTTGAGACTGGGATGGAGGATCACCTTCCAGCAGGACAATGACCCTAAGCATACTGCTAAAGCAATACTCGAGTGGTTTAAAGGGAAACATTCAAATGTCTTGGAATGGCCTATTCAAAGCCCAGACCTAAATCCAATTGAGGATCTGTGGTATAACTTAAAGATTGCAGTACACCAGCGCAACCTTCCAACTTGAAGGAGCTGGAGCAGTTTTGCCTTGAAGAATGGGAAAAAAATCCCAGTGGCTAGATGTGCCAAGCTCATAGAGACATACCCCAAGAGACTTGCAGCTGTCATTTCTGCAAAAGGTGGCTCTACAAAGTTTTGACATTGGGGGCTGAATAGTTATGCACGCTCAAGTTTTCCGTTTTTTTGTCTTATTTCTTGTTTGGTTCACAATAAAAAATATTTTGCATCTTCAAAGTGGTAGGCATGTTGTGTAAATGAAATGATACAAACCCCCCAAAAATCTATTTTATTTCCAGGTTGTAAGGCAACAAAATAGGAAAAATGCCAAGGGGGTGAATACTTTTTCGCAAGCCACTGTAACTGCAACTCTTTATTAAGTGCTGCAATAATTTCAGTCACTGTGGTAAATGACGTGTATTGTTTTGAGTCATCCGCATACATACAGTTGAAGTCGGAAGTTTACATACACCATTGCCAAATACATTTAAACTCAGTTTTTCACAATTCCTGACATTTAATCATAGTAACAATTCCATGTCTTAGGTCAGAAAGGATCACCGCTTTATTTTAAGAATGTGAAATGTCAGAATAATTGAAGAGAGAATTATTTATTTCAGCTTTTATTTCTTTCATCCCATTCCCAGTGGGTCAATTAGTATTTGGTAGCATTGCCTTGAAATTGTTTAACTTGGGTCAAACGTTTTGGGTAGTCTTCCACAAGCTTCCCACAATAAGTTGGGTGAATTTCAGCCCATTCCTCCTGACAGAGCTGGTGTAACTGAATCAGGTTTGTAGGATCCTTGCTCGCACACGCATTTTCAGTTCTGCCCACAAATTATCTTTGGGATTAAGGTCAGGGCTTTGTGATGGCCACTCCAATACCTTGACTTTGTTAACCTTAAGCCATTTTTCCACAACTTTGGAAGTATGCTTGGGGTCATTGTCCATTTGGAAGACACATTCGCGACCAGGCTATAACTTCCTGACTAATGTCTTGAGATGTTGCTTCAATATATCCACATCATTTTCCTTCCTCGTGATGCTATTTATTTTGTGAATTGCACCAGTCCGTCCTGCAGCAAAGCACCCCCACAACATGATCCTGCTACCCCCCGGGCTTCACGGTTGAGATGGTGTTTTTCCTCCAAACATAACGATGGTCATTATGGCCAAACAGTTATATTTTTGTTTCATCAGACCAGAGGACATTCTCCAAAAAGTACAATCTTTGTCCCCATGTGCAGTTGCAGACCATAGTCTGGTTTTTTTTATGGCGGTTTTGGAGCAGTGGCTTCTTCCCTGCTGAGCGGCCTTTCAGGTTATGTCGATATAGGACCCGTTTTACTGTGGATATAGATACTTTTGTACCTGTTTCCTCCAGCATCTTCACAAGGTCCTTTGCTGTTGTTCTGGGATTGATTTGCACGTTCATCTCTAGGAGACAGAACACGTCTCCTTCCTGAGCGGTATGACGGCTGCGTGGTTCCATGGTGTTTATACTTGCGATCTATTGTTTGTAAAGATGAACGTGGTACCTTCAGGCATTTGGAAATTGCTCCCAGAGATGAACCAGACTTGTGGAGGTCTACAATTTATTTGTTGAGGTCTTGGTTGATTTCTTTAGATTTTCCCATGATGTCAAGGAAAGAGGCACTGAGTTTGAAGGTAGGCCTTGAAATACATCCACAGGTACACCTCCAATTGACTCAAACGATGTCAATTAGCCTATCAGAAGCTTCTAAAGCCATGACATCATTTTCTGGAATTTTCCAAGCTGTTTAAAGGCACAGTCAACTTAGTGTATGTAGACTTCTGACCCACTGGAATTGTCATACAGTGAATTATAAGTGAAATAATCTGTCTGAAAACATTTGTTGGAAAAATTACTTGTGTCATGCACAAAGTAGATGTCCTAACCGACTTGCCAAACTATAGTTTATTAACAAGAATTTGGAGAGTTGTTGAAAAACAAGTTTTAATGACTCCAACCTAACCGTATGTAAACTCCCGACTTCAACTAGACACTCTGGCTTTACTCAAAGTCAGTGGCATGTCGTTAGTAAAGATTGAAGAAAAGGGCCTAAACAGCTACCCTGGGGAATTCCTGATTCTGCCTGGATATGTTTGAAAGGCTTCCATTAAAGAACACCCTCTGTGTTCTGTTAGACAGGTAACTCTTTAGCCACACTATAGCAGGGGGTGTAAAACCATAACACATACGTTTTTCCAGCAGCAGACTATGATCGATAATGTCAAAAGCTGCAACGAAGGCTATCAAGACAGCCCCCACAATCATTTTATCATCAATTTCTCTCAGCCAAGCACCAGTCATTTGTGTAAGTGCTGTGCTTGTTGAGTGTCCTTCCCTATAAGCATTCTGAAAGTCTGTTCTCAATTTGTTTACTGTTTACTGTAAAATAGCATTGTATCCTGTCAAACACAATTTTTTCCAGAAGTTTACTAAGGGTTAGTAACAGGCTGATTGGTCGGCAATTTGAGCCATTTAAGGGGGCTTTACTATTCTTGGGTAGCGGAATGACTTTAGCTTCCCTCTAGGCCTGAGGCCACACACTTTCTAGTAGGCTTAAATTGAAGATGTGGCAAATAGGAGTGGCAATATTGTCTGCTATTATCCTCAGTAATTTTCCATCCAGATTGTCAGACCTCGGAGGCTTGTCATTGTTGATAGACAATAATACTTTTTTCACCTCTTCCACACTGACTTTACGGAATTCAAAATTACAATTCTTGTCTTTCATAATTTGGTCAGATATACTTGGATGTGTAGTGTCAGCATTTGTTGCTGGCATGTCATCTCTAAGTTTGATAATCTTGCCAATGAAAAAGTCATTAAAATAGTTGGCAATATCAGTGGGGTTTGTGATGAATGAGCCATCTGATTCAATGAGTGATGGAGCTGAATTTAAGGTGCACCAAAGCTTTTTACTATGATTCCTTATATAATTGATCTTTGTTTCATAGTATAGTTTATTTTGATTTAGTTTAATCACAAGATTTCTTAATTTGCAGTACGTTTGCCAATCAGTTGGGCTGCCAATTCCTCATCAATCCAAGGGGATTTAACAGTTTTTACGGTAATTTTCATAAAGCGTGCGTGCTTATCAGTAACTGGAATAAGCAATTTCATAAATGTGTCAAGTGCACCATCTGGTTACTCCTCATTACACACCACAGAACAGCAAATATTATTTACATCAACATATGAATCACTACAAATGTCATCTACGACCTCTCGTACAGTATATTCGCCCAGCCTTTGGAACTTTGGTTTTCCTAGATATGGCTATTATATTGTGTTCACTACATCCTATGGATTTGGATACTGCTTTAAAGCAAATGTCTGCAGCATTAGTAAAGTAAAGATGTGATCAATACTTGTTGATGATTTAATTCCTGTGCCGTTTATAACTACCCTGGTAGGTTGACTGACGACCTGAACCAGGTTGCAGGCACTGGTTAGAGTTTGAAGTTTTTCTTGAGTGGGCAGCTTGATGAAAGCCAGTCAATATTTAAATCACCCAGAAAATATACCTCTCTGTTGATATCACATACATTATCAAGCATTTCACAGATATTATCCAGATACTGACTGTTAGCACTTGCTGGTCTATAGCAGCTTCCCACCAGAATGGGCTTTAGATGAGGCAGATCAACAGTATTTAACATTAGATCGTCTCTAAGCTTTACAGGAATATCTTTGTGAATATTGACCGTAACAGAGCCCCTGTTGGCACTTCTGTACTTTTGCTAAATGTAATAACCATGTATTGCTACCACTGTATCAGCAAAGGTATTATCTAAGTGAGTTTCAGAGATGTCATCTGTTACAAGCAAGTTATTGACTTCATGGAGCTTGTTTCTCAGGCTGCATATGATAATATGAGCTATTTTTAGCACTTTTCTGGGTTGCTTGATTGTTTTTAATGCTGTGAAGCTTATCAGAAGTACTCTAGCGCATATTATTTACATTGGAGCTGATAGTGCAGGGTGAGCTGCACAAAGGGTGGTCTTCCTACTAGGGCACACCACCTTAGTGCTAACAGAGTAACTCTGGTTCATAGGCTCATGATTACTGCATTCAATAGCTGTAGGATAAACAGAGGTATTCGGTGCAATTAGTGGCACATAAATTAAGTTACTTACATTGTGATTTCCAATGCCCCTAGTATCATGTACATTAGATGCAGCATTATGACAACTCATTGTCACAATGGTAGGGATTAACTGAGCAGGTCTTGGATCATTGAAAAGTCATTGTTTCAACGTAGCCTTTTGACCCCTCAGTGCAGCTCCTGGCATCTGTCGTAGAGAAGTCTAAAGCAGCCTTGTGATGTCCTGTACTCGTGCTCCTGGGTAGCACAGGGTTTTTGCTTTGGGAACCGAGATGTTTCTCACCATAGAGCTGCCTATGACGACAGCTGGTGATGTTGAATGGGCCGGTCTCTCAGGCAGCCTCACGGTCTGATGAGGGTGGGAGCTTCGAGGATCTGAACCCAAGGTAGAAGCCACCGGAGAGGGAGACACAACCGAGGATTAAGACGCATGTACCTCTGGATCCAATCTTGAATGGGAAGCCCCCGAGGAAGAAAGCACCGGAACCTCTGGATCCAGGACGGCAAAGCTGTTTCTGGTCTGCGTCAGATCTGGACTCAACATCTCCAAGGACACCCCATTTGCCAGAGGAAGCTTTCTTTGACTTCCACGGTGAGTATGTCCACGGCTGCTTGCTTGGGTCGAGAACAGCTCTGTTCTCCAGGGATATGGGAGACCCCTTCAGGGATGGAACCCTGCTGAGTAACGGCCAGTCGGCTGTGGAGAGACGACACTGCGGAAAAACTTCCACCAGACCAGAGCGGTGTCCGGCTACTGGGGTGGAAGAAAAAGAACAAGTCACGGGCTTGGATTCCCCAGTAGCTCGTGTAGGTTTTCTACTTGCTTGCTAAGAGTAGCCACTTTTCTCCTGTAGACCTCCGCAAGCAGTTGCTACATTGAAAGTCAACGCAGTCAACATTGTCCCGGAACAAAGCAAAGTAAACACAACTCTTGCAATGTTGGAAAAGTTCAATAGCGTCCTCCATTTGAGACCGCCAAGCCAGCTAGGCTAGCTGGGCTTTCGTGTCTCTCCCCCTATGCGGAATCTGTCAGGATCCCGGGACAGACAGCAGAGCTCACAGCAACTAAGCCCAACAGAGCCGCAGGATCCAAAATAAAATAAAAGTATATAAAAACACTGTCAGCTTTTAAACTGAGGTCTCTAGTTAAGGGTTTCGGCGTTCAACAGCATTCAACAACAACAGTGCTGCATTAAAATCACCATTGAAAACACCACGAGAAACTACCTCTGAATGTTGATTTTCTTGTTTGCTTATGGCCCTCTACAGCTCATTGAGTGCGGCCTTAGTGCCAGCATCGTCTTGCGGTGGTAAACAGATGGCTCCGATAAATATACATGGAAATTCTCTTGTAAATAGTATGGTCTGCACATATCATAAGGAACTCTTACTCAGGTGAGCAAAAACTCGAGACTTCCTTAACATTAGAGATTGTGCACCAGCTATTGTTAATAACAAAGAGACAAACCACTCCTCCCTTCGTCTTACCCGAGTCAGGATGCCGCCTCGCCAGTCTCTCTTTATTCTTTAGAGTCCCAGGGAATAGGGTCTAGTCCGGAGAAAGCAGAACGTACAGAGCTGCCGACTCATTGAAGAATAAATATTCATCCAAAACGAGGTATGTAATCGCTGTTCTGATGTCCAGCAGCTGTGTTCGGTCATAGGAAATTATGGCGGAGACATTATGTACAAAACAAGTTAAGACAAGCGTAAAAAATTATAAAGAATTGGTCAGCAGCCTGTAAGATGGCTACTATCCACTGGAGCGCAACCTTACTACAGAGCACCATCTTACTGTAGAGTGCCATCTTAATGCAGAGTGCCATCTTACTACAGAGTGCCATCTTACTGCAGAGTGCCATCTTAATGCAGAGTGCCATCTTACTACAGAGCCCCATCTTACTGCAGAGTGCCATCTTAATACAGAGTGATATCTTACTACAGAGTCCAATCTTAATGCAGAGTTCCATCTTACTACAGAGTCCAATCTTAATGCAGAGTGCCATCTTAATACAGAGTGTCATCTTAATGCAGTGTCATCTTACTACAGTGCCATCTTACTGCAGAGTGCCATCTTAATGCAGAGTGCCATCTTAATGCAGAGTGCAATCTTAATACAGAGTGCCATCTTACTACAGAGAGCCATCTTACTGCAGAGTGCCATCTTACTGCAGAGCGCCGTCTTACTGCAGAGTGCCATCTTAATGCAAAGTGCCATCTTAATGCAGAGTGCCATCTTACTGCAGAGTGCCATCTTACTGCAGAGCACCATCTTACTACAGAGCGCCATCTTACTACAGAGAGCCATCTTACTACAGAGCGCCATCTTACTACAGAGCGCCATCTTACTGCAGAGCGCCATCTTAATGCAAAGTGCCATCTTAATGCAGAGTGCCATCTTACTGCAGAGTGCCATCTTACTACAGAGCGCCATCTTACTGCAGAGTGCCATCTTACTACAGAGCGCCATCTTACTGCAGAGTGCCATCTTACTGCAGAGCGCCATCTTACTGCAGAGCGCCATCTTACTACAGAGCGCCATCTTACTACAGAGCGCCATCTTACTGCAGAGTGCCATCTTACTACAGAGCGCCATCTTACTACAGAGAGCCATCTTACTGCAGAGTGCCATCTTACTACAGAGTGCCATCTTACTACAGAGTGCCATCTTACTGCAGAGTGCCATCTTACTACAGAGTGCCATCTTACTGCAGAGTGCCATCTTAATGCAGAGCGCCATCTTACTGCAGAGCGCCATCTTACTGCAGAGCGCCATCTTACTGCAGAGCGCCATCTTACTGCAGAGCGCCATCTTACTACAGAGCGCCATCTTACTACAGAGCGCCATCTTACTACAGAGCGCCATCTTATTACAGAGTGCCATCTTACTACAGAGCGCCATCTTACTGCAGAGCGCCATCTTACTGCAGAGTGCCATCTTAATGCAAAGTGCCATCTTACTACAGAGCGCCATCTTACTACAGAGTGCCATCTTACTACAGAGCGCCATCTTACTGCAGAGTGCCATCTTACTACAGAGCGCCATCTTACTACAGAGCGCCATCTTACTGCAGAGCGCCATCTTAATGCAGAGCGCCATCTTACTGCAGAGCGCCATCTTACTGCAGAGCGCCATCTTACTGCAGAGCGCCATCTTACTGCAGAGCGCCATCTTACTACAGAGCGCCATCTTACTACAGAGCGCCATCTTACTACAGAGCGCCATCTTATTACAGAGTGCCATCTTACTACAGAGCGCCATCTTACTGCAGAGCGCCATCTTACTGCAGAGTGCCATCTTAATGCAAAGTGCCATCTTACTACAGAGCGCCATCTTACTACAGAGTGCCATCTTACTACAGAGCGCCATCTTACTGCAGAGTGCCATCTTACTACAGAGCGCCATCTTACTACAGAGCGCCATCTTACTGCAGAGCGCCATCTTACTACAGAGTGCCATCTTAATACAGAGTGTCATCTTAATGCAGAGTGTCATCTTAATACAGAGTGCCATCTTACTGCAGAGTGCCATCTTAATACAGAGTGTCATCTTAATGCAGAGTGTCATCTTACTACAGAGTGCCATCTTAATCTGAGTGTCATCTTAATACAGAGTGCCATCTTAATACAGAGAGTCATCTTAATGCAGAGTGTCATCTTACTACAGAGTGCCATCTTAATGCAGTGTCATCTTAATACAGAGTGCCATCTTACTACAGAGCGCCATCTTAATACAGAGTGCCATCCACCTTACAGAGAAGAGGCTGAAGCTACTTCATCAAGCAGACAAGTAAACAGAACAAGCCACACCCTTGACCTTAACTTTTAGCTCTGACTCTACGTTATTGAGGAAGAATGTACTTTCTATGCCTATGATATGTGGTTGTCCCACCTAGCTATCTTATGATGATGGCGCTAACTGTAATTAGCATCTGTTAAATGAAAAAAACATTTATTCGACCGGCAGAACCTGGCAGAGGGGTCAAATCGAATAACATAAGGTTATATTCACGAACAAGGGTAAAGGTTAAGGTTATGTTTTAGTGAGGTTAATAAGGTAAGGTTAAGGGTCAGAGAAATGGTATTAAGCGTTAACATTGGGTTAGCATACCACCAACCACTGTCATTAATTTTCTGACCCCTTTTCCTTTTAACTTTATGCATTGCAGTCGTTTATTTGTGATATTACATTTTTTTAAATTCTATATTAATATTCCATATTAAATATGAATGATCATTGCAAAGCTAATGTATGTAATTGCAATTCCATGTGAAGCAGCACAAAAAGATATCTCCAAATATCTACATTTTGCTAAATACATACAATCACACAAATACAAATGCCCAAAGACCTGCTAGAGCAGCGGGCACTTAACTCTCCACTTTTATTTCCTTCCATCGCTCTAGAATTCACTTCTTTCAGGGTTTACCAGTGCATAAAGTCTTCCCTGGCGCAGGCCTGACATCCTCACATGCCAAGAATCCATCTTCCAATGCAATTTAGCACAGAGGGAGCTGGGAAGATGGGAAAATTATACAGAACTTCAGTCTGAGTTTTAAGGTAGGAACCCTGCAGACACATTTGAAATCATGACAGGTTGCAGGAATCTGACAAGTCAAAGTTAGTCACTCCATAATAAAATTTCAGTCACTTCTGAGAACCTGGGTGACAAAAGGGAGGTATTGAAACGCTGACGACTGTCCTCCTTTTTGTTGCTACCGGTTGAAGATAACCATGTTTGAAACCATTTATTCTGAAGTGTCCTCTCATTTTCTTCCTCAATCAAGGTAAATGTCACTTACAGTAGTGACAAGTAGAGCCAAACGTTGTGTATGTATATTGGGGAATGTGATAAGGTGGAATGGAAGGCGTTGTGTATGTATATTGGGGGGTATGATAAGGTGGAATGGAAGGCGTTGTGTATGTATATTGGGGGGTTTGATAAGGTGTAATGGAAGGTGTTGTGTATGTATATTGGGGGGTTTGATAAGGTGGAATGTAAGGTGTTGTATATGTATATTGGGGGGTTTGATAAGGTGGAATGGAAGGTGTTGTGTATGTATTTTGGGGGGTAGGATAAGGTGGAATGGAAGGTGTTGTGTATGTATTTTGGGGGGTCAGATAAGGTGGAATGGAAAGCGTACAGTGCCTTAAGAAAGTATTCACAGCCCTTGACTTCTTCCGCAGCCTGAATTTAAAATAGATTAAATTGAGATTTTGTGTCACTGGCCTACACACAATACCACATAATGTCAAAGTGGAATTCTGTTAAAATTCATTAAAAATGAAAAGCTGAAATGTCTTGAGTCAATAAGTATTCCACCACATTGTTATGGTAAGGCTTAATACGTTCAGGAGTAAACATTTACTTAACAAGTCACCTAATAAGTTACTCGGTGTGCAATAATAGCATTTAACATTATTTTTGAATGACTACCTCATCTCTGTACCCCACACATTCAATTTCAAACACATATTAAACCACAAAGACCAGGGAGGTTTTCCAATGCCTCACAAAGAAGGGCACCTATTGGTAGATGGGTAAGCATGTAAAAAGCAGACTTTTAAAAGAGCAACCCCCAGGGGGGATTGCGACCAAAAGTATGTACACAGTTTATACAAAAGTATCTACAATGAATACTCACAAAATCAAAGTCAATCTTCCGAAACATACAAAAATTATTACACACGAGACAAAGCATCTGCTAACATATTTTCAGAACCCTTTTTGTGGCAAATCTCCAAATTATAATTTTGTACAATAAGAGCCCAACGCATAAGGCGCTGGTTCTGGTTGTACATACGGTGGAGAAACACTAAGGGGTTAATATCCCTTTGAGCATGGTGAAGTTATTAATTACACTTTGGATGGTGTGCCAATACACCCAGTCACTACAATGATAAAGACATCCTTCCTAAATCAGTTGCTGGAGAGGAACGAAATCCCACTCAGGGATTTCACCATGAGATCAATGGTGACTTTAAAACAGTTACAGAGTTTAATGGCTGTTAGAATATGGATCAACAACACTGTAGTTACTCCACAATAAATGACAGAGTGAAAAGAAGGAAGCCTGTACAGAATACAAAATATTTCAAAACATGCATCCTGTTTGCAATAAGGCACTAAAATAAACTTCCAAAAATGTGGCAAAGAAATTAACTTCATGTCCTGAATACAAAGTGTTATGTTTGGGGCAAATCCAATACAACACGTCACTGAGTACCACTCTTCATATTTTCAAACATGGTGTTGGCTGCATCATGTTATGGGTATGCTTTAAATATGTAAAAACTAGGGGAAAAAAATGTGATAAAAAAATAGGAATAGAGCTAAGCACAGGCAAAATCCTAGAGGAAAATCTAGTTCATTCTCCTTTCCAACACACTGGGAGACAAATTCACCTTTCAGCAGGACCATAACCTAAAACACAAGGCCAAATATACACTGGAGTTGCTTACCAAAACAACATTGAATGTTCCTGTGGCTTAAATGGGCTTGAAAATCTATGGCAAGAATGTATTTTCTTCCAATGTTTAATGAAAAAAGGTTCCTCTCAACTACCAAAACACAAGTTTTTCTGGAGATTGTGTGATGATGACATGAACTTTCGGTAGCCTTATGGTGTCCAGACTGAGGAGAAATCCACACACAATGTTTCACTGACCACTTCACAATCAGACCACAATGCAACTTTTCAGTTCTTCATCTTCATATTCTGATAGCAGAAGTCGCATGTAAGTGTCAAGTGTAGACACAGCCTTAGAGACTTACCCAGAAAGACTCACAGCTGTAATCACTGCCGAAGATGATTAAAAAAAAACTAAGGGGTGTGAATACTTATGGAAAATATATATTTCTGTATTTAATTTTCAATATTTTTTTATTTTTTTTAATAGAACATTCAAATCAATTTATAATCCAGGCTGTAACACAACAACATGTAGAATAAGTCAAGGGGTGTGAATACTTTATGTCTCAAGTTGACGTTTGTGGCTGAGTTTGTAAAGTGTTTTAATAAACTCTTTATTGCTAGCGTATGTACGTACATCATTTTCTTTCTATATTAAACTGTTAGAATTAATTGGCACCAAGCACAATTCAACCCGTGTCCTAATAATGTAAAAAGATCACTAAAAAGACCTCACAGGAATCTCCGCTCAGGACCTAAACAAGATCTCATCTCAACACCACATCTCTAAATGCTAACATGCCATTGATTATCTAGAATATACATTAGTTAAAAAACATTTTTTTTAAATGAATGTCTCGATTATTCACACTCAGAATGCCGATATCTGAATGCGAGTTCCATATTTGAGCCCCAGGGGAAAGTGGCAGCAGCATCTGTGAGAAGCAGCAGCGTAACATGTTTAAAGTGCTCCTGTCCCTTTAAGGAAATGATGACCTGAATGTCAGATGGTACAATGCCAACGGCTTGATTGACAGGCGTGTGTTAAACTCCATATTTAAACCCATTAGCACATTTGGGCTGTGTTGCTTTGAAGACCTTCACTCTATATTAACTTTTAGATATTTTCACTTGTCTTTGCGCTTGTCCATCGGCAGAGAAACTTGTTTTGGTAACAGTAGTTTACGCTTTTCCTGATCAACTATCCTGATCTTCAGATGAAGAGTACACAAACATATAGAATAGCCTAACACTCTTTGATCTGGCCAGTCATAACAATGAAAAATAGGCACAGTTAAATCATCATACTTTATACAAACAACATAATCGCCGTGGACACGATCAGACACGATCACACTGCGTTCATCATTCTGCAATATGTTTCTACTCAATGTCAGTTTGCCTGAGACATATTGCAGCCAAAACCACAAACTCTGTCAGGCCCAATCTCGATATCAGTCAGATGTCAGCACAAACTCTTTCATCACACTGGCTGTAATTCCTAACTCTATCACAGCAACTTCAGAGAGTCCAAGATCAGTTAAGTCCAACCTTTTCCTTCTAACATGTGTCACATCAAACTCTGTCAGACTTTGGGTCAGATTCCAGATAAATCTGAGAATTTACCACACCAAGGGGGGAATCCTGCGGGGGGCTAGGGTCAGTCTGTTATATCTGGAGTATTTCTCCTGTCTTATGCAGTGTCCTGTGTGAATTTAAGTATGCTCTCTCTAATTCTCTCTTTCTTTCTTTCTTTCTTTCTTTCTTTCTTTCTTTCTTTCTTTCTTTCTTTCTTTCTTTCTTTCTTTCTTTCGGAGGACCTGAGCCCTAGGACCATGCCTCAGGACTACCTGGCCTGATGACTCCTTGCTGTCCCCAGTCCACCTGGTCATGCTGCTGCTCCAGTTTCAACTGTTCAGCCTGCGGTTATGGAACCCTGACCTGTTCACCGGACGTGCTACCTTGTCCCAGACCTGCTGTTTTCAACTCTCTAGAGACAGCAAGAGCGGTAGAGAAACTCTGAACGATCGGCTATGCACAGCCAACTGACATTTACTCCTGAGGTGCTGACCTGTTGCACCCTCTACAACCGCTGTGATTATTATTACTTGACCCTGCTGGTCATCTATGAACATGTGAACATCTTGGCCATGTTCTGTTATAATCTCCGCCCAGCACAGCCAGAAGAGGACTGGCCACCCGTCATAGCCTGGTTCCTCTCTAGGTTTCTTCCTAGGTTCTGGCCTTTCTAGGGAGTTTTTCCTAGCCACTGTGCTTCTACACCTGCATTGCTTGCTGTTTGGTGTTTTAGGCTGGGTTTCTGTACATCACTTTGTGACATCAGCTGATGTAAGAAGGGCTTTATCAAATCAAAGTTTATTTGTCACGTGCGCCGAATACAACAGTGAAATGCTTACTTACAGGCTCTAACCAATAGTGCAAATAAGGTATTAGGTGAACAATAGGTAAGTAAAGAAATAAAAACAACAGTAAAAAGACAGTGAAAAATAAAAGTAGCGAGGCTGTATACAGTAGTGAGACTGGTTAGTCAGGCTGATTGAGGTAGTATGTACATGTAGATATGATTAAAGTGATTATGCATATATGATGAACAGAGAGTAGCAGTAGCGTAAAAGAGGGGTTGGCGGGTGGTGGGTGGGACACAATGTAGATAGCCCGGTTAGCCAATGTGCGGGAGCACTGGTTGGTCGGGCCAATAGAGGTAGTATGTACATGAATGTATAATTAAAGTGACTATGCATATATGATAAGCAGAGAGTAGCAGCAGCGTAAAAGAGGGGTTGGGGTGGCCACACAATGCAAATAGTCCGTGTAGCCATTTGATTACCTGTTCAGGAGTCTTATGGCTTGGGGGTAAAAACTGTTGAGAAGCCTTTTTGTCCTAGACTTGGCACTCTGGTGCCGCTTGCCATGCGGTAAATACATTTGATTGATTATGGCCTAGCAGATTCCTCGGCTTTGTTCCAGTATGGTCTTTGTAAGGTAACACTTACTCAAAGCGTGTGGCGAGACAGCATTTGCCCCAGTACTTTTCAATCTGGTGTGGAGCTGCTACGCCACTTTCAAAGCAGCAGCACCGACCAGCCCAGTAACCTCTCAGCACATTTTTGCTTTCCAGTTCAACATTTACCTGCTCTGTCTGTCTTCTGTTGAACATCACTGAAGACTACACAGAGAAAAGTCATACAATTTGTATTTGAGCAATATGACTGTCGCATAATCAATCACCACTTTGTCGCAAAATTTAGCAAATTTTTAGACCCCTCCGGCAATTTTTATTGGTAAAAGAAGATAGCGGAAAATTCAGCTACTTTTCAGGCTGCCTTTGGGTAGTTTTGACACCAAGGGTTTCCATGGTTTTGATAGCATTTCGAGACTTTTACCACAAAATTCTGCCGCAAACGCAGCGACCCACACACAGGCTGAGAAGCACAAGATGATGGGGTGTGCGGTGGGAAAGGGTGGTGACCTTCAGTAGTGAACATACTATCAATATGCTACTATTGATAGTCTGCTAGAAGAAAGCTACCAAAAAATACACTTTATCGTCTTGGCAACAACATCTCCTCAAAATGACATACATTATGTCATCTTGGGGCGGCAGGTAGCCTAGTGGTTAGAGAGTTGGGCCCAGTAACCGAAAAGGTTGCTAGATCAAATCCCATAGGTAAGAATCTGTCGTTCTGCCCCTGAACACGGCAGTTAACCCACTGTTCCTCGGTAGGCCGTCATTGTCAATAAGAATTTGTTCTTAAACTGACTTAGCCTAGTTAAATAAAGGTTAAATAAAAAAAATTATAAAAAAATACAAACACAAATTAATGCAATGAATACAGTGCCATTCTAAAGGACAGAGTTATGACTTACATTGCTAAATAATATTAAACAGCTTTTTAATGCTTGTCATAATAACCAAATATAGCCTATTAATAGATTATTGGACCACTGGCCCGGTCGGGACAGTGAGAAAACAAAGTTTATGTTGGACCTTGTTGTGGCCTATGAATAGGACCCAGAGATTTACCTGAAAAACTCCAGGCCCCAGAAAAGACAAACACATTTTGCCACACCACTTTTGAACCTATCGAACCACCTCTGTTTTTACTCACTACCTGTTCTCCATTTGAATACCCATTATAGCCTAATAATGACATTTTAATAAATAATCCTTTGTTTAATTGTAAAAAATGTTTTACATGGTGACAGTCACCGTAATATACACTAAATGACCTAAAGTATCATCAAACATCTCATTCCAAAATCATAGGCATCAATATGGAGTTGGTCCCCCTCTTGCTACTATAACAGCCTCCACTCGTAAGGAAAGACTTTCCACTAGATGTTGGAACATTGCTGCAGGGACTTGCTTCCATTCAGCTATTTGCCATTAGTGATGATCATGATGAACCATGAAAAAAAGCCCAGAACATTATTCCTGCTCCACCAAATTTTACATGCATCGGGGCAGGTAGCGTTCTCCTGGCATCCGCCAAATCCAGATCCGTCCATCGGACTGCCAGATGGTGAAACGTGATTCATCACTCCCGAGAACGCATTTCCAATGCTCCAGAGTCTAATGGCGGCGAGCTTTACACCACTCCAGCTGACACTTGGCATTGTGCATGGCGATATTAGGCTTGTGTGCGGCTGCGTGGCCATAGAAACCCATTTCATGAAGCTCCCAACGAACAGTTTCTTGTGATGATGTTGCTTCAAGAGGAAGTTTGGAACATGGTAGTGAGTGTTGCAACCGAGGACAGATTATTTTTACGTGCTACGCAACTCGGTGGTCTTGTTCTGTGAGCTTGTGTGGCCTACCACTTCGCGGCTGAGCCGTTGTTGCTCCTAGATGTTTCTACTTCACAATAACATCCCTTACAGTTGACCGGGGCAGCTTTAGCAGGGCAGAAATTTGACGAACTGACTTGTTGGAATGGTGGCATCCTATGACGGTGCCACTTTGAAAGTCGCTGAGCTCTTCAGTGAGGCCATTCTACTGCCAATGTTTGTCTATGGAGATTGCCTGACTGAGTGCTCAATTTTATACACCTGCCAGCAACGTGTTTGGCTGAAATAGCCGAATCCACTCATTTGAAGGGGTGTCCACATACTTTTGAATATATAATGTAGTTGAATCTATGTTATTGACGTATGGTTATATCATCGTCGGTGGCATTCTGAAGAGAGCTTGTGGCAGTGTCTGAAATGCAGTCCTTATCCCTATCAAAAACAGACAGCACATGGCTTGAATCTGTCTCTACTTGACATTTGATACAATAAATCACAACTGAAAAATAAAGACTGGGATTTTCATTTTGAGCATGTTGAATGAATAAAATCATGCCAAAATGATGAAATCTCTTGTTTCTGTAGATAAGTGACTATTTAAATCATATATTGTGCTGAGCAACGGGAACTAAAGTCACAATGATGAGTCTTTTACTAGAAATATGGACAACCTTTTCACAATCTAGAGTTTATGGCCTATCAAGGACCCACCAGTTGTGTATTTTCAGTCCTTATCACATAAAACCATTTTACCTTAGCATTTATTTCATTTTTCCATGCTAAAAGCAATAACCTTCAAATACTATTCAGAGTTATTGAAACACACATTGAAACAGTCCTAAACCCCAAGAGAGGCATTGTCACAGAGGTGAAATTGCAACACAAGTGTTGACTATCATCCTGAGAAGGGTACATACCGTACAGAATTTAGCGAAATGAGTGAGCCCTAACAAGACTTTGACAATTAAATTCCAGTCTGACATACTAAGACAGAGCAGGTTATAAATAATTAATCTAAATAAGTACGCAGGGCTGTCAAGAGCATGTCATGTCTCATTTTGTTGCACAGTTCGATCTATCAGTGACTGGTGATGCTGCAACATTCAGCTTTAAATATCCTCTTTCCAATCCTGTCTTCTCTCTAAATATCCTCTTCCCTATTCTACATGTAATAGGGGGTGCCACAGGGTTCAATTCTCGGGCCGAATTCTCTGTATACATCAATGATGTCGCTCTTGCTGCTGGTGATTCTCTGATCCACCTCTATGCAGACGACACCATTCTGTATAATTCTTGCCCTTCTTTGGACACCGTGCTAACTAACCTCCAGACGAGCTTCAATGCCATACAACTCTCCTTCCGTGGCCTCCAACTGCTCTTAAATGCAAGTAAAACTAAATGCATGCTCATCCCCATACTGTATTTATTTAGCTCATTTCACCCCAGTATCTCTACTTGCACATTCATCTTCTGCACATCTATCACTCCAGTGTTTAATTGCTGTATTGTAATTACCTCACCACTATGGCCTATTTATTGCCTTACCTCCCTTATCTTTCCTTATTTGCACAAACTGTGTATATACTTTTTTTCCTACTGTATTATTGACTGTATGTTTGTTTATTCCATGTGTAACTCTGTGTTTACATTTAGGTAATTTAGCAGACACTGTTATCCAGAGCAATTTACAGTAGTAAATGCATACATTTCATACATTCTTTTCTCCATACTGGTCCCCCATGGGAATCAAACCCACAACCCTGGCGCTGCAAACACCATGCTCTACCAACTGAGCCACACAGGACCTGTGTTGTTGTTTGTGTCGAACTGCTTTGCTTCATCTTGGCCAGGTCGCAGTTGTAAATGAGAACTTGTTCCCAATTAGCCTACCTGGTTAAATAAAAGGTCATTTAAATATCCTCTTTACTATCCTACATGTAATTCTTCTCTCTAAATATCATTTTCCTATCCTATGTCTTCTCTCTAAATATCCTCTTTCCTATCCTAGATACTATGTATTTCTCAATGTATGAAAGGATGTGTTATTCCCTCTGTCAGCAAAGGTCGTAGTCTTTTCTTCAGTTTCTTCAGTTCACGGAATGAACATTTTCTTCAGAATATTTGTGCTCATCTTAAGTATTCATGTTAAATTATTTAGGTTTTGGAGTCTTTGAAAGCATTTGATGACAAAGGAGCATTTTCAATACAATCCTCCACATATGTAGTGTAGTCATTTATATCTTAGCCGGTGCTCCGGACATCAAATACACCAGCTTTATTTTGAGTGATTTTGATTAACTGTCTCTATTCAATCCACAGCGCTGAATATCCGCTAGTGTAGTAATTTAATGGCAATGTTCCCTGCGTTAGAAGAGACTTTATTCACTGTAAATGCTGCATAACTTCACATTTCAATCATGCTAAAATGCTGAACTTCCTTGATATGGATTGAATTGAGCCCTCAGGGAAGGCTACTACTGAGCTTCAGGCGTTGCTACAACGTCTTGAGCACACTTAATGGCGTAGTATACACCCCTCCCCCCACATATATACTGCTCAAAAAAATAAAGGGAAAACTTAAACAACACATCCTAGATCTGAATGAAAGAAATAATCTTATTAAATACTTTTTTCTTTACATAGTTGAATATGCTGACAACAAAATCACACAAAAAGAATCAATGGAAATCCAATTTATCAACCCATGGAGGTCTGGATTTGGAGTCACACTCAAAATTAAAGTGGAAAACCACACTACAGGCTGATCCAACTTTGATATAATGTTCTTAAAACAAGTCAAAATGAGGCTCAGTAGTGTGTGTGGCCTCCACGTGCCTGTATGACCTCCCTACAACGCCTGGGCATGCTCCTGATGAGGTGGCGGATGGTCTCCTGAGGGATCTCCTCCCAGACCTGGACTAAAGCATCCGCCAACTCCTGGACAATCTGTGGTGCAACGTGGCGTTGGTGGATGGAGCGAGACATGATGTCCCAGATGTGCTCAATTGGATTCAGGTCTGAGGAACGGGTGGGCCAGTCCATAGCCTCAATGCCTTCCTCTTGCAGGAACTGCTGACACACTCCAGCCACATGAGGTCTAGCATTGTATTGCATTAGGAGGAACCCAGGGCCAACCGCACCAGCATATGGTCTCACAAGGGGTCTGAGGATCTCATCTCGGTACCTAATGGCAGTCAGGATACCTCTGGCGAGCACATGGAGGGCTGTGCGGCCCCCCAAAGAAATGCCACCCCACACCATGACTGACCCACCACCAAACCGGTCATGCTGGAGGATGTTGCAGGCAGCAGAACGTTCTCCACAGCATGTCTGTCACATGTGCTCAGTGTGAACCTGCTTTCATCTGTGAAGAGCACAGGGCACCAGTGGCAAATTTGCCAATCTTGGTGTTCTCTGGCAAATGCCAAACAACCTGCACGGTGTTGGGCTGTAAGCACAACCCCCACCTGTGGACGTCGGGCCCTCATACCACCCTCATGGAGTCTGTTTCTGACCGTTTGAGCAGACACATGCACATTTGTGGCCTGCTGGAGGTCATTTTGCAGGGCTCTGGCAGTGCTTTTCTTGCTCCTCCTTGCACAAAGGCGGAGGTAGCGGTCCTGCTGCTGGGTTGTTGCCCTCCTACGGCCTCCTCCATGTCTCCTGATGTATTGGCCTGTCTCCTGGTAGCACCTCCATGCTCTGGACACTACGCTGACAGACACAGCAAACCTTCTTGCCACAGCTCGCATTGATGTGCCATCCTGGATGAGCTGCGCTACCTGAGCCACTTGTGTGGGTTGTAGACTCCGTCTCATGCTACCACTAGAGTGAAAGTACCGCCAGCATTCAAAAGTAACTAAAACATCAGCCAGGAAGCATAGGAACTGAGAAGTGGTCTGTGGTCCCCACCTGCAGATCCACTCCTTTATTGGGGGTGTCTTGCTAATTGCCTATAATTTCCACCTGTTGTCTATTCCATTTGCACAACAGCATGTGAAATGTATTGTCAATCAGTGTTGCTTCCTAAGTGGACAGTTTAATTTAACAGAAGTTTGATTGACTTGGAGTTACATTGTGTTGTTTAAGTGTTCCCTTTATTTTTTTGAGCAGTGTATTTATATGTACATATTCTTATTCCATCCCTTTACATTTGTATGTATTAGGTAGTTGTTGTGGAATTGTTAGATTACTTGTTAGATATTACTGCACCGTCGTCGGAACTAGAAGCACAAGCATTTCGCTACACTCACATTAACATCTGCTAATCATGTGTATGTGACCATTAACATTTGATTTGATTTGAAAATAGCATATATGCCATGGTAAAATGTTTAGAATGACAGGAAATTAGCTTTAAAACTACACATTTTCCTTTCTGCCTCATGGTAAAATGTGTAAAATAGCAAGAGATTAGCTATAAAACTGCATGTTTTCCTTTGTCTTCAGAGCAAAGTGTGTAAAATAGCACGAGATTAGCTATAAAACTGCAACATTTTCTCTCTGCCCCACGGCAAAATGTGTAGAAATGCAAGAACTTAGCCGAAACTGTGCTACGCCACTGCACACACTATCAGTATAACTAAGATTATGATATTTAACCTCAGAGATCAGAATTCTGTTTGATCTCTGACGAAAGGACAATCATCAACCCAAATAATAAACACAAAATACAAGCAATGACAACAAATGTCTACAATTGACAATGTCAACTCAAAACTAATTTTACCATCTCTCGCTCTCTCTCACCAGTTTTTATAGAAACATATAGAATATATTTTCCAACCATACACAGAATGTGGTATCCTACAGGTCATGTTGCTCTTTGGGTACCATTAGCCATTAATAGGGGTTCCTGAGTGATGCGGTGGTCAAAGGCACTGCATCTCAGTGCTAGAGGCGTCACTACAGACACCCTGGTTCAAATCCAGGCTGTATCACAACCGGTCGTGATTGGCAGTCCCATAGGGCGGTGCACAATTGTCCCAGCTTCGTCCTGGTTTGGCCGGTGAAAGGCCGTCATTGTAAATAAGAATTTGTTCTTAACTGACTTGCCTACTTAAATAAATTTAAAAAATGTTGTAATCACGCAGCAAACTAGACAGCATAGACTTCACCATTAATAAAATATGGCTCTGATCCAATTAAGGAGCTTGGAAGAGGGGAGATCTCCTGGTGTCCTCACGGAACATTTGGTGTGCACGGAACATTTGATGTGCACTGCGTTCCAAATGCCACCCTATTCTCTCCATAGTGCACTACTTTTGACCGGGGCCTATAGGGCCCATAGGGCTCTGGTCAAAAATAGTGCACTATGTAGGGAATAGTGTGACATTTGGGACGTACCCTTGGAGGGAGCTAGGGCACGTAGGCAGGCAGCACAGGCCTGTAAATAATCAGGCCCGGGGCTCTCCCAACCCCAGTACCCAGGAGATGACACTGCACTGGCACTGCACTGTCACCACACATCACTCCTGAGCCTTCTGAGGCCCTCGCTGCTCTGTGAACATACCACAATATATATCCACATTCCTTACCACGCCACATATCGGTAGGCTAGAATAGCCTGGAGAAATATTATTCAAAATTCAAATGTTTTTGTTCAAATGGTGCTGTGTTTAATTTGTATCTGTTTTAATGGGTTACACTTTGATTTCAAGCGTCTTTCTTTATGATGAGGTCAAATGAAATGCAGAGAATGCAACAGAAGATGGACGCTCTGCTGACAGATACAGTACAGACTTCTTCTTGTATGTCATTTTTTACAAACAAAGAAATATCTAATTTATCATTGATATCGTGTTGTTGTAACTTGCAACTAATAGTTCAAGAATAAGTAATACTATTGCAAATATGTTACACCAACTCATGTTGTTTGACATCATAAGCAAGTTGGTCTGACTACATACAGGTTAATGTTTTTAGCTAGACGCCCTCAGGGTTTGGGCTACCCTAAAATGTTATTTGTAATGTACTGCAGACCTACACACAGTGTGACCCTCTTTTTACTGTTGTATGAATATTCACAGTGGAATAAGCATGAAAGGGAAGCCAGAACAATATTAATTAGGGATATGATTCTGCCCAGGACCAGCAAGGCCACCAGTCTATCAGTCCATCAGCCTGTGCCTTATAATGTCACATAATGACTTCCATCAAATGAAACTTGCTAACCCAGTTTAAATGAGCAATAAAAGACAAAAGAAAGTGACAGGTGGATGTACACGGCTGGCTGACCAATGGCCATCAAGGCTTCAAATCCAACATTGTTATATACAGTATAAATAGTTTGCAGTATAATGCGTTTCTCTGAGACAGAGCTTAATGTGGTGCCCTGAGTACGATATTACCTTTATTACATGTATCTGTCTGAAATATTAACATATTTCATTATTTAGCACAGCATTGAAATCAAAATCTATGATTTGAACTAGGGAGGGGCGTGTGCTCACTGCTCAGTCAGACATCAATATGACATTGTATTTCTTTGCCAAAATTGCTCAGCTTTCAAATGAAATTCTAAATCCATTGTGAGGTGGCAAACAATAGAAATCCATTAAAAAAAATATATATATATATATATATATATATATAGTTAAGAGAAAACCTGTGGGTGTAGAATTATTTAAAGGTACAGCACACCACAAGCATACAGACTAAGCCACTAAGGTACCAAGACTGGATTCATCTGTAGTAAAATTGAATCAATTTGTTAAAATCTGACGTGTTTAAAGGACACCATGAAACACAAGGTTTAACTGGAGTAATAACACATGAAAGTATCTGCTCAGAAGAGATACCAAGTCAACTGGCTTTTCTTTACATCAGTATCCACCAGTAAGATGACTCTATGTGTCAATGTTGTCACGGTTCTCAAGACGTTCAACCAAATGTTATCCTATTTGTCAATTTATGCCTGAATATTGTACACAGTACATGGCTGTAAGTCTCAGGTTCAATCAGGACACTCTTGATGACTGATTTAGCCTCATCACAGAGAAGTGCAAGCGTAACATTAATTTAGTACAAAACTAGACACAGAGACACATGCTGTACTTATTGAATAAATAATTATCCAGCCCCAGTTCATTAGTCCCAGCTTTATGTTTCCATTTTAATTATTGGTCCTGGAAGATACAAGCTGACAGGGTCTTTAATCAGCCGGGGCGGAGGTTGGTATCTTAAGGACAACTTGCTGACATGCTGAGAGGAGGGGATGGAAGGATATGTCCTAGGGATGATGTGTCCCATAATGCAGATGACTACAACTCTATGACTACGTGTGTCATTACCCTTGATATTTCACGACCAAATATGTCCATTAGGCTAACGGATAACAGATCAGGGATACTGGTATGCAAGTGATCACCTAAAATAGGTCATCATAAACGGAATAGTGGAGACCTTAATCCTTCTGGCTAAATAAGGGACAGACGTTTTATTGTGTGAAAGTTCCAATTCTGTGTGTAGATGGATGGGGTTCAACACAGGAGCCATAGGGTACTGTGGGTGGGGTGTGTGGGACACTAAAAGTTACACACAATGTAATATGGAGGCAAAGTTTCTATGTCCTAGTCCAATATTGAACAGTTACCTTGACTTTTCCCTCCCCCGTTGTCAGTCAACAAACCCGAAAGGAGTTCAGTCTGTCACAATGGAAGTCAATACCACCCGATAATGATTGGCACAGGCTTAGCTGTAAGCTTTGCCTTGGGGTCAAGTAATTCAAAAATAAAAATCGATATAAAAGGAACTGGTTACCTTGAACATGGTAATGCTTGATGGGAGAGTGTAAACATACATTATAGACCTTATTAAACAGTGACTGTTCACTATTTCTCCAGATCAGAAACATGTGTCAGCATTAGTGAACAAGCAACAGTAGATGAGCTCTAGAGGCGACTTCAATGCGTTAGACATTGTCTTGGCGATACATCGACGATGTCATCTCTTTCAGCACATTATTAAGGAATGTCAATGTGGATTTTGGGGAATATTTCTCTGCATACAACTGTGAGAACAGAAGGTTGAGAGATAATGTGGTTTAATGAGCATAGTTTAAGGTTAGAAGAGGGCCTTGGATTGAAATAACCCAACCGTCTGGAAAGCAGCCTTTTACAGCGTAACAACTCTGACTGTCCGTTAGATATTTACGATTACATTAAGATTGCCAACAACAACAAAAGCCTCAAACTCTGACCAAAGCCTTGGCTGGTGTGGACCTAGTACAGTAGTATCCAATAGCAGTAGAGGGAGGAAGGATAAGCCTACTGTAGCTACCCCCTGTGTTCATTTCGCTGTGGGGGAAACAACACTTAACACTGACACGGTCCCAGATTCAGAGTGACATTTCTGACAGAATAAAAAAAATGATGTCCGTACTAAACAGGAGCCATGGATCTGACAAACATTTAGATGCTATCTCCCAGCTCCAGTGAATAACTGCATTGAGTGACACTGTGACCAGCTAGCAGGGTCACTGGCAACACCAGCCACACAGACACTTAATCACACTGGACAGAGGGGCTCCCGCCTCATCAAGCACAGAACCACATCTAGGTAATTGACAAAAAATATATATAATGAATAGATGAACCACAGAAGAGAGAGTTACACACCAAGGCTTTCTGACTGTAGAGATGTCTGTCTGTGGCCGAGCAGTGACTTCCTTCCTGTGTTATTGGAGAATGAACTCTACGACATAGAATGTTCAAACTCTTCAGAACTTGAGACGCTCGTACAGTACGTACTTCTATTCAGTTTGTACTGAACGTATCTATTTGCTGATACCACAAGCTCAATTTCCATTGTGTGAGAATGTGTAGATAATATTATTTTGACAGTGTTGCTTTACTTGGAAGGATTTAATTAAAATATAAACAACAATGTAGTCCATGTACTGACTTTGTAAACGTTATGACTAACCCTGCCCATAACTGTACTGACCTTGTAAACCTTACGACTACTACTGCCCATAACTGTACTGACCTTGTAAACCTTACCACTACCCCAGACCATAACTGTACTAACCTCGTCAACCTTACGACTACTACTGCCCATAACTGTACTGGCCATGTAAACATTACGACTACCCCTGACCACAACTGTACTGCCCTTGTAAACCTTACAACTACTACTGCCCATAACTGTACTGACCTTGTAAACCTTACCACTACCCCTGACCACAACTGTACTAACCTCGTAAACCTTACAACTACTACTGCCCATAACTGTACTGACCTTGTAAACCTTACCACTACCCCTGACCACAACTGTATTAATTAACCTCGTAAACCTTACAACTACTACTGCCCATAACTGTACTGACCTTGTAAACCTTACCACTACCCCAGACCATAACTGTACTAACCTCGTAAACCTTACAACTACTACTGCCCATAACTGTACTGACCTTGTAAACCTTACCACTACCCCTGACCACAACTGTACTGGCCTTGTAAACCTTGTAAACGTTCTACCCATTATCCTAATTGAAAACAGTCACAGCAAGAAAACAGTCATAAACCTTTCATTACCGTGTAGTGGTCTTCCCTCTACTTACGAGTCCACTGTAGTGGTCTATCTACCAGTCCACTGTAGTGGTCTATCTACCAGTCCACTGTAGTGGTCTATCTACCAGTCCACTGTGGTGGTCTATCTACCAGTCCACTGTAGTGGTCTATCTACCAGTCCACTGTAGTGGTCTATCTACCAGTCCACTGTAAACCTGCAGTGGTCTACCTTCCAGTCCACTGTAAACCTCTAGTAGTCTATCTACCAGTCCACCGTAGTTGTCTATCTACAAGTCCACTGTAGACCTGTATCTATCTACCAATCCACTGTAGTGGTCTACCTACCAGTCCACTGTAGTGGTCTATCTACCAGTCCACTGTAGTGGTCTACCTAACAATCCACTGTAGTGGTCTACCTACCAGTCCACTGTAGTGGTCTACCTACCAGTCCACTGTGGTGGTCTATCTATCAGTCCATTGTAGTGGTCTACCTACCAGTCCACTGTAGTGGTCTACCTACCAGTCCACTGTAGTGGTCTACCAACCAGTCCACTGTAGTGGTCTACCAACCAGTCCACTGTAGTGGTCTATCTACCAGTCCACTGTAGACCTGTATCTATCTACCAGTCCAATGTAGTGGTCTACCAACCAGTCCACTGTAGTGGTCTATCTACCAGTCCACTGTAGTGGTCTACCTAACAATCCACTGTAGTGGTCTACCTACCAGTCCACTGTAGTGGTCTACCTACCAGTCCAGTGTTGTGGTCTATCTACCAGTCCACTGTAGTGGTCTATCTACCAGTCCACTGTAGTGGTCTATCCACCAGTCCACTGTAAACCTGTAGTGGTCTATCTACCATTCCACTGTAGCCCTGTAGTGGTCTATCTACCAGTCCACTGTAGTGGTCTATCTACCAGTCCACTGTAGTGGTCTATCTACCAGTCCACTGTAGACCTGTATCTATCTACCAGTCCACTGTACTGATCTATCTACCAGTCCACTGTAGTGGTCTATCTACCAGTCCACTGTGGTGGTCTATCTACCAGTCCACTGTAGTGGTCTATCTACCAGTCAACTGTGGTGGTCTATCTACCAGTCCACTGTAAACCAATAGTGGTCTATCTACCAGTCCACTGTACTGATCTATCTACCAGTCCACTGTAGTGGTCTATCTACCAGTCCACTGTGGTGGTCTATCTACCAGTCCACTGTAGTGGTCTATCTACCAGTCAACTGTGGTGGTCTATCTACCAGTCCACTGTAGTGGTATATCTACCAGTCCACTGTAGTGGTCTATCTACCAGTCCACTGTAAACCTGTAGTGGTCTACCTTCCAGTCCACTGTAAACCTCTAGTAGTCTATCTACCAGTCCCCCGTAGTTGTCTATCTACCAGTCCACTGTAGACCTGTATCTATCTACCAATCCACTGTAGTGGTCTACCTACCAGTCCACTGTAGTGGTCTACCTACCAGTCCACTGTAGTGGTCTACCTACCAGTCCACTGTAGTGGTCTATCTACCAGTCAACTGTAGTGGTCTACCTAACAATCCACTGTAGTGGTCTACCTACCAGTCCACTGTAGTGGTCTACCTACCAGTCCACTGTAGTGGTCTATCTACCAGTCCACTGTAGTGGTCTACCGAACAATCCACTGTAGTGGTCTACCTACCAGTCCACTGTAGTGGTCTATCTACCAGTCCACTGTAGTGGTCTACCTAAAAATCCACTGTAGTGGTCTACCTACCAGTCCACTGTAGTGGTCTACCTACCAGTCCACTGTAGTGGTATATCTACCAGTCCACTGTAAACCTGTAGTGGTCTATCTACCATCCCACTGTAGCGCTGTAGTGGTCTATCTACCAGTCCACTGTAGTGGTCTATCTACCAGTCCACTGTAGTGGTCTATCTACCAGTCCATTGTAGACCTGTATCTATCTACCAGTCCACTGTAGTGGTCTCCCTACCATTCCACTTTAGTTGTCTATCTACCAGTCCACTGCAGTGGTCTATCTACCAGTCCACTGTAGTGGTCTATCTATCAGGCCACTCTAGTGGTCTATCTACCAGTCCACTGTAGTGGTCTACCTAACAATCCACTGTAGTGGTCTACCTACCAGTCCACTGTAGTGGTCTACCTACCAGTCCACTGTAGTGGTCTATCTACCAGTCCATTGTAGTGGCCTACCCACCAGTCCACTGTAGTGGTCTATCTACCAGTCCACTGTAGTGGTCTACCTAACAATCCACTGTAGTGGTCTACCTACCAGTCCACTGTAGTGGTCTATCTACCAGTCCACTGTAGTGGTCTACCAACCAGTCCACTGTAGTGGTCTATCTACCAGTCCACTGTAGTGGTCTACTTAACAATCCACTGTAGTGGTCTACCTACCAGTCCACTGTAGTGGTCTATCTACCAGTCCACTGTAGTGGTCTATCTACCAGTCCACTGTATACCTGTATCTATCTACCAGTCCACTGTAGTGTTCTACCTACCAGTCCACTGTAGTGGTCTATCTACCAGTCCACTGTAGTGGTCTACCTAACAATCCACTATAGTGGTCTACCTACCAGTCCAATGTAGTGGTCTACCTACCAGTCCACTGTAGTGGTCTATCTACCAGTCCACTGTAGTGGTTTATCTACCAGTCCACTGTAGTGGTTTATCTACCAGTCCACTGTAGACCTGTATCTATCTACCAGTCCACTGTAGTGGTCTACCAACCAGTCCACTGTAGTGGTCTACCAACCAGTCCACTGTAGTGGTCTATCTACCAGTCCACTGTAGTGGTCAATCTACCAGTCCACTGTAGTGGTCAATCTACCAGTCCACTGTAGTGGTATATCTACCAGTCCACTGTAGTGGTCTACCTACCAGTCCACTGTAGTGGTCTATCTACCAGTCCACTGTAGTCGTATATCTACCAGTCCACTGTAGTGGTCTATCTACCAGTCCACTGTAAACCTGTAGTTGTCTATCTACCATTCCACTGTAGCCCTGTAGTGGTCTATCTACCAGTCCACTGTAGTGGTCTATCTACCAGTCCACTGTAGTGGTCTATCTACCAGTCCACTGTAGTGGTCTATCTATCAGTCCACTGTAGTGGTCTATCTACCAGTCCACTGTAGTGGTATATCTACCAGTCCACTGTAGTGGTCTATCTACCAGTCCACTGTAGTCGTCTACCTACCTGTCCACTGTAGTGGTATATCTACCAGTCCACTGTAGTGGTCTATCTACCAGTCCACTGTAGACCTGTATCTATCTACCAGTCCACTGTAGTGGTCTACCTACCAGTCCACTGTAGTGGTCTATCTACCAGTCCGGCGCACCTCCGTCCACGTGGGCTCCGTCCACGGGGCACACCAGTCCACTGTAGCCTGGTCTATCTACCAGTCCACTGTAGTGGTCTATCTACCAGTCCACTGTAGTGGTCTATCTACCAGTCCACTGTAGTCGTCTACCTACCAGTCCACTGTAGTCGTCTACCTACCAGTCCACTGTAGTGGTATATCTACCAGTCCACTGTAGTGGTCTATCTACCAGTCCACTGTAGACCTGTATCTATCTACCAGTCCACTGTAGACCTGTATCTATCTACCAGTCCACTGTAGTGGTCTACCTACCAGTCCACTGTAGTGGTCTACCAACCAGTCCACTGTAGTGGTCTATCTACCAGTCCACTGTAGTGGTCTACCTAACAATCCACTGTAGTGGTCTACCTACCAGTCCACTGTAGTGGTCTACCTACCAGTCCACTGTAGTGGTCTACCAACCAGTCCACCGTAGTGGTCTATCTACCAGTCCACTCTAGTGGTCTATCTACCAGTCCACTGTAAACCTGTAGTGGTCTATCTACCATTTCACTGTAGCCCTGTAGTTGTCTATCTACCAGTCCACTGTAGTGGTCTATCTACCAGTCCACTGTAGTGTTCTATCTACCAGTCCACTGTAGACCTCTATCTATCTACCAATCCACTGTAGTGGTCTACCAACCAGTCCACTGTAGTGGTCTATCTACCAGTCCACTGTAAACCTGTAGTGGTCTATCTACCAGTCCACTGTACTGATCTTTCTACCAGTCCACTGTAGTGGTCTATCTACCAGTCCACTGTGGTGGTCTATCTACCAGTCAACTGTAGTGGTCTATCTACCAGTCCACTGTAGTGGTCTATCTACCAGTCCACTGTAGTGGTATATCTACCAGTCCACTGGAGTGGTATATCTTCCAGTCCACTGTAGTGGTCTATCTACCAGTCCACTGTAAACCTGTAGTGGTCTACCTTCCAGTCCACTGTAAACCTCTAGTAGTCTATCTACCAGTCCACCGTAGTTGTCTATCTACCAGTCCACTGTAGACCTGTATCTATCTACCAATCCACTGTAGTGGTCTACCTACCAGTCCACTGTAGTGGTCTACCTACCAGTCCACTGTAGTGGTCTATGTACCAGTCCACTGTAGTGGTCTACCTAACAATCCACTGTAGACTTGTATCTATCTACCAGTCCACTGTAGTGGTCTACCTACCAGTCCACTGTAGTGGTCTATCTACCAGTCCACTGTAGTGGTCTACCTAACAATCCACTGTAGCGGTCGACCTACCAGTCCACTGTAGTGCTCTACCTACCAGTCCACTGTAGTGGTCTATCTACCAGTCCACTGTAGACCTGTATCTATCTACCAGTCCAATGTAGTGGTCTACCAACCAGTCCACTGTAGTGGTCTATCTACCAGTCCACTGTAGTGGTCTATCTACCAGTCCACTGTAGTGGTCAATCTACCAGTCCACTGTAGTGGTCAATCTACCAGTCCACTGTAGTGGTATATCTACCAGTCCACTGTAGTGGTATATCTACCAGTCCACTGTATTTGTCAATCTACCAGTCCACTGTAGTGGTATATCTACCAGTCCACTGTAGTGGTCTATCTACCAGTCCAATGTAGTGGTCTATCTACCAGTCCACTGTAGACCTGTATCTATCTACCAGTCCACTGTAGTGGTCTACCTACCAGTCCACTGTAGTGGTCTATCTATCAGTCCACTGTAGTGGTCTATCTACCAGTCCACTATAGTGGTCTATCTACCACTCCACTGTAGTGGTATATCTACCAGTCCACTGGAGTGGTATATCTACCAGTCCACTGTAAACCTGTAGTGGTCTACCTTCCAGTCCACTGTAAACCTCTAGTAGTCTATCTACCAGTCCACCGTAGTTGTCTATCTACCAGTCCACTGTAGACCTGTATCTATCTACCAATCCACTGTAGTGGTCTACCTACCAGTCCACTGTAGTGGTCTACCTACCAGTCCACTGTAGTGGTCTATGTACCAGTCCACTGTAGTGGTCTACCTAACAATCCACTGTAGACCTTTATCTATCTACCAGTCCACTGTAGTGGTCTACCTACCAGTCCACTGTAGTGGTCTATCTACCAGTCCACTGTAGTGGTCTACCTAACAATCCACTGTAGCGGTCGACCTACCAGTCCACTGTAGTGCTCTACCTACCAGTCCACTGTAGTGGTCTATCTACCAGTCCACTGTAGACCTGTATCTATCTACGAGTCCAATGTAGTGGTCTACCAACCAGTCCACTGTAGTGGTCTATCTACCAGTCCACTGTAGTGGTCAATCTACCAGTCCACTGTAGTGGTCAATCTACCAGTCCACTGTAGTGGTATATCTACCAGTCCACTGTAGTGGTATATCTACCAGTCCACTGTATTTGTCAATCTGCCAGTCCACTGTAGTGGTATATCTACCAGTCCACTGTAGTGGTATATCTACCAGTCCACTGTGGTGGTCTATCTACCAGTCCAATGTAGTGGTCTATCTACCAGTCCACTGTAGACCTGTATCTATCTACCAGTCCACTGTAGTGGTCTACCTACCAGTCCACTGTAGTGGTCTATCTACCAGTCCACTGTAGTGGTCTACCTAACAATCCACTGTAGTGGTCTACCTACCAGTCCACTGTAGTGGTCTACCTACCAGTCCACTGTAGTGGTCTATCTACCAGTCCACTGTAGTGGTCTACCGAACAATCCACTGTAGTGGTCTACCTACCAGTCCACTGTAGTGGTCTATCTACCAGTCCACTGTAGTGGTCTACCTAAAAATCCACTGTAGTGGTCTACCTACCAGTCCACTGTAGTGGTCTACCTACCAGTCCACTGTAGTGGTATATCTACCAGTCCACTGTAAACCTGTAGTGGTCTATCTACCATCCCACTGTAGCGCTGTAGTGGTCTATCTACCAGTCCACTGTAGTGGTCTATCTACCAGTCCACTGTAGTGGTCTATCTACCAGTCCATTGTAGACCTGTATCTATCTACCAGTCCACTGCAGTGGTCTATCTACCAGTCCACTGTAGTGGTCTATCTATCAGGCCACTGTAGTGGTCTATCTACCAGTCCACTGTAGTGGTCTACCTACCAGTCCACTGTAGTGGTCTACCTACCAGTCCACTGTAGTGGTCTACCTACCAGTCCACTGTAGTGGTCTACCTACCAGTCCACTGTAGTGGTCTATCTACCAGTCCACTGTAGTGGTCTACCTACCAGTCCACTGTAGTGGTCTATCTACCAGTCCACTGTAGTGGTCTACCTAACAATCCACTGTAGTGGTCTACCTACCAGTCCACTGTAGTGGTCTTTCTACCAGTCCACTGTAGTGGTCTACCAACCAGTCCACTGTAGTGGTCTATCTACCAGTCCACTGTAGTGGTCTACTTAACAATCCACTGTAGTGGTCTACCTACCAGTCCACTGTAGTGGTCTATCTACCAGTCCACTGTAGTGGTCTATCTACCAGTCCACTGTATACCTGTATCTATCTACCAGTCCACTGTAGTGTTCTACCTAACAGTCCACTGTAGTGGTCTATCTACCAGTCCACTGTAGTGGTCTACCTAACAATCCACTATAGTGGTCTACCTACCAGTCCAATGTAGTGGTCTACCTACCAGTCCACTGTAGTGGTCTATCTACCAGTCCACTGTAGTGGTTTATCTACCAGTCCACTGTAGTGGTTTATCTACCAGTCCACTGTAGACCTGTATCTATCTACCAGTCCACTGTAGTGGTCTACCAACCAGACCACTGTAGTGGTCTACCAACCAGTCCACTGTAGTGGTCTATCTACCAGTCCACTGTAGTGGTCAATCTACCAGTCCACTGTAGTGGTCAATCTACCAGTCCACTGTAGTGGTATATCTACCAGTCCACTGTAGTGGTCTACCTACCAGTCCACTGTAGTGGTCTATCTACCAGTCCACTGTAGTCGTATATCTACCAGTCCACTGTAGTGGTCTATCTACCAGTCCACTGTAAACCTGTAGTGGTCTATCTACCATTCCACTGTAGCCCTGTAGTGGTCTATCTACCAGTCCACTGTAGTGGTCTATCTACCAGTCCACTGTAGTGGTCTATCTACCAGTCCACTGTAGTGGTCTATCTATCAGTCCACTGTAGTGGTCTATCTACCAGTCCACTGTAGTGGTATATCTACCAGTCCACTGTAGTGGTCTATCTACCAGTCCACTGTAGTCGTCTACCTACCAGTCCACTGTAGTGGTATATCTACCAGTCCACTGTAGTGGTCTATCTACCAGTCCACTGTAGACCTGTATCTATCTACCAGTCCACTGTAGTGGTCTACCTACCAGTCCACTGTAGTGGTCTATCTACCAGTCCACTGTAGTGGTCTACCAACCAGTCCACTGTAGTGGTCTATCTACCAGTCCACTGTAGTGGTCTATCTACCAGTCCACTGTAGTGGTCTATCTACCAGTCCACTGTAGTGGTCTACCTACCAGTCCACTGTAGTGGTCTACCTACCAGTCCACTGTAGTGGTCTATCTACCAGTCCACTGTAGTGGTCTATCTACCAGTCCACTGTAGACCTGTATCTATCTACCAGTCCACTGTAGTGGTCTACCTACCAGTCCACTGTAGTGGTCTATCTACCAGTCCACTGTAGTGGTCTACCAACCAGTCCACTGTAGTGGTCTATCTACCAGTCCAATGTAGTGGTCTACCTAACAATCCACTGTAGTGGTCTACCTACCAGTCCACTGTAGTGGTCTACCTACCAGTCCACTGTAGTGGTCTACCAACCAGTCCACCGTAGTGGTCTATCTACCAGTCCACTCTAGTGGTCTATCTACCAGTCCACTGTAAACCTGTAGTGGTCTATCTACCATTTCACTGTAGCCCTGTAGTTGTCTATCTACCAGTCCACTGTAGTGGTCTATCTACCACTCCACTGTAGTGTTCTATCTACCAGTCCACTGTAGACCTCTATCTATCTACCAATCCACTGTAGTGGTCTACCAACCAGTCCACTGTAGTGGTCTATCTACCAGTCCACTGTAAACCTGTAGTGGTCTATCTACCAGTCCACTGTACTGATCTTTCTACCAGTCCACTGTAGTGGTCTATCTACCAGTCCACTGTGGTGGTCTATCTACCAGTCAACTGTAGTGGTCTATCTACCAGTCCACTGTAGTGGTCTATCTACCAGTCCACTGTAGTGGTATATCTACCAGTCCACTGGAGTGGTATATCTTCCAGTCCACTGTAGTGGTCTATCTACCAGTCCACTGTAAACCTGTAGTGGTCTACCTTCCAGTCCACTGTAAACCTCTAGTAGTCTATCTACCAGTCCACCGTAGTTGTCTATCTACCAGTCCACTGTAGACCTGTATCTATCTACCAATCCACTGTAGTGGTCTACCTACCAGTCCACTGTAGTGGTCTACCTACCAGTCCACTGTAGTGGTCTATGTACCAGTCCACTGTAGTGGTCTACCTAACAATCCACTGTAGACCTTTATCTATCTACCAGTCCACTGTAGTGGTCTACCTACCAGTCCACTGTAGTGGTCTATCTACCAGTCCACTGTAGTGGTCTACCTAACAATCCACTGTAGCGGTCGACCTACCAGTCCACTGTAGTGCTCTACCTACCAGTCCACTGTAGTGGTCTATCTACCAGTCCACTGTAGACCTGTATCTATCTACCAGTCCAATGTAGTGGTCTACCTACCAGTCCACTGTAGTGGTCTATCTATCAGTCCACTGTAGTGGTCTATCTACCAGTCCACTGTAGTGGTCTATCTACCAGTCCACTGTAGTGGTATATCTACCAGTCCACTGGAGTGGTATATCTTCCAGTCCACTGTAGTGGTCTATCTACCAGTCCACTGTAAACCTGTAGTGGTCTACCTTCCAGTCCACTGTAAACCTCTAGTAGTCTATCTACCAGTCCACCGTAGTTGTCTATCTACCAGTCCACTGTAGACCTGTATCTATCTACCAATCCACTGTAGTGGTCTAACTACCAGTCCACTGTAGTGGTCTATCTACCAGTCCACTGTAGTGGTCTATGTACCAGTCCACTGTAGTGGTCTACCTAACAATCCACTGTAGACCTTTATCTATCTACCAGTCCACTGTAGTGGTCTACCTACCAGTCCACTGTAGTGGTCTATCTACCAGTCCACTGTAGTGGTCTACCTAACAATCCACTGTAGCGGTCAACCTACCAGTCCACTGTAGTGCTCTACCTACCAGTCCACTGTAGTGGTCTATCTACCAGTCCACTGTAGACCTGTATCTATCTACCAGTCCAATGTAGTGGTCTACCAACCAGTCCACTGTAGTGGTCTATCTACCAGTCCACTGTAGTGGTCTATCTACCAGTCCACTGTAGTGGTCAATCTACCAGTCCACTGTAGTGGTCAATCTACCAGTCCACTGTAGTGGTCAATCTACCAGTCCACTGTAGTGGTATATCTACCAGTCCACTGTAGTGGTATATCTACCAGTCCACTGTATTTGTCAATCTACCAGTCCACTGTAGTGGTATATCTACCAGTCCACTGTAGTGGTATATCTACCAGTCCACTGTAGTGGTCTATCTACCAGTCCAATGTAGTGGTCTATCTACCAGTCCACTGTAGACCTGTATCTATCTACCAGTCCACTGTAGTGGTCTACCTACCAGTCCACTGTAGTGGTCTACCTACCAGTCCACTGTAGTGGTCTATCTATCAGTCCACTGTAGTGGTCTATCTACCAATCCACTGTAGTGGTCTATCTACCAGTCCACTGTAGTCGTCTACCTACCAGTCCACTGTAGTGGTATATCTACCAGTCCACTGTAGTTGTCTATCTACCAGTCCACTGTAGACCTGTATCTATCTACCAGTCCACTGTAGTGGTCTACCTACCAGTCCACTGTATTGGTCTATCTATCAGTCCACTGTAGTGGTCTATCTACCAGTCCACTGTAGTGGTATATCTACCAGTCCACTGTAGTGGTCTATCTACCAGTCCACTGTAGTGGTCTACCTACCAGTCCACTGTAGTGGTATATCTACCAGTCCACTGTAGTGGTCTATCTACCAGTCCACTGTAGTGGTCTACCTACCAGTCCACTGTAGTGGTATATCTACCAGTCCACTGCAGTGGTCTATCTACCAGTCCACTGTAGTGGTCTATCTACCAGTCCACTGTAGTGGTCTATCTATCAGTCCACTGTAGTGGTCTACCTACCAGTCCACTGTAGTGGTCTATCTACCAGTACACTATAGTGGTCTATCTACAAGTCCACTGTAGACCTGTATCTATCTACCAGTCCACTGTAGACCTGTATCTATCTACCAGTCCACTGTAGTGGTCTACCTACCAGTCCACTGTAGTGGTCTATCTACCAGTCCACTGTAGTGGTCTACCTAACAATCCACTGTAGCGGTCAACCTACCAGTCCACTGTAGTGCTCTACCTACCAGTCCACTGTAGTGGTCTATCTACCAGTCCACTGTAGACCTGTATCTATCTACCAGTCCAATGTAGTGGTCTACCAACCAGTCCACTGTAGTGGTCTATCTACCAGTCCACTGTAGTGGTCTATCTACCAGTCCACTGTAGTGGTCAATCTACCAGTCCACTGTAGTGGTCAATCTACCAGTCCACTGTAGTGGTCAATCTACCAGTCCACTGTAGTGGTATATCTACCAGTCCACTGTAGTGGTATATCTACCAGTCCACTGTATTTGTCAATCTACCAGTCCACTGTAGTGGTATATCTACCAGTCCACTGTAGTGGTATATCTACCAGTCCACTGTAGTGGTCTATCTACCAGTCCAATGTAGTGGTCTATCTACCAGTCCACTGTAGACCTGTATCTATCTACCAGTCCACTGTAGTGGTCTACCTACCAGTCCACTGTAGTGGTCTACCTACCAGTCCACTGTAGTGGTCTATCTATCAGTCCACTGTAGTGGTCTATCTACCAATCCACTGTAGTGGTCTATCTACCAGTCCACTGTAGTCGTCTACCTACCAGTCCACTGTAGTGGTATATCTACCAGTCCACTGTAGTTGTCTATCTACCAGTCCACTGTAGACCTGTATCTATCTACCAGTCCACTGTAGTGGTCTACCTACCAGTCCACTGTATTGGTCTATCTATCAGTCCACTGTAGTGGTCTATCTACCAGTCCACTGTAGTGGTATATCTACCAGTCCACTGTAGTGGTCTATCTACCAGTCCACTGTAGTGGTCTACCTACCAGTCCACTGTAGTGGTATATCTACCAGTCCACTGTAGTGGTCTATCTACCAGTCCACTGTAGTGGTCTACCTACCAGTCCACTGTAGTGGTATATCTACCAGTCCACTGCAGTGGTCTATCTACCAGTCCACTGTAGTGGTCTATCTACCAGTCCACTGTAGTGGTCTATCTATCAGTCCACTGTAGTGGTCTACCTACCAGTCCACTGTAGTGGTCTATCTACCAGTACACTATAGTGGTCTATCTACAAGTCCACTGTAGACCTGTATCTATCTACCAGTCCACTGTAGACCTGTATCTATCTACCAGTCCACTGTAGTGGTCTATCTACCAGTCCACTGTAGTGGTCTATCTACCAGTCCACTGTAGTGGTCTACCTACCAGTCCACTGTAGTGGTATATCTACCAGTCCACTGCAGTGGTCTATCTACCAGTCCACTGTAGTGGTCTATCTACCAGTCCACTGTAGTGGTCTATCTATCAGTCCACTGTAGTGGTCTACCTACCAGTCCACTGTAGTGGTCTATCTACCAGTACACTATAGTGGTCTATCTACAAGTCCACTGTAGACCTGTATCTATCTACCAGTCCACTGTAGACCTGTATCTATCTACCAGTCCACTGTAGTGGTCTATCTACCAGTCCACTGTAGTGGTCTATCTATCAATCCACTGTAGACCTGCATCTATCTACCAGTCCACTGTAGTGGTCTACCTACCAGTCCACTGTAGTGGTATATCTACCAGTCCACTGTAGTGGTCTATCTACCAGTCCACTGTAGTGGTCTACCTACCAGTCCACTGTAGTGGTATATCTACCAGTCCACTGCAGTGGTCTATCTACCAGTCCACTGTAGTGGTCTATCTACCAGTCCACTGTAGTGGTCTATCTATCAGTCCACTGTAGTGGTCTACCTACCAGTCCACTGTAGAGGTCTATCTACCAATCCACTGTAGTGGTCTATCTACCAGTCCACTGTAGTGGTCTATCTACCAATCCACTGTAGTGGTCTATCTACCAGTCCACTGTAGTGGTCTACCTACCAGTCCACTGAAGACCTGTATCTATCTACCAGTCCAGTGAAGTGGTTTATCTACCAGTCCGATGTAGTTATGTATGTGGTCTATCCGCTTAGCTGTTAAACTATGGCCTCATTTATACATTTGTCCACAATGGGAAAACAGAGGGAAACAGCAGTTGTTGACTTGGTTTTCAGAATCCTTTTCCTATTCAGCTGTGTTGCATCGTCATGCTCATATTTGGCAACCTAATTAACAGGGCCCCTGGGACTAGGGGGTCGCAGGAAGGTAATCTGTTGACATCTCTACCCTTTGGAGAATAAAACGTAAGACAAATCAAAAATATCTCAAACCTTTGAAAAATATATTTCACACAACCACGTCTAGTGGCTGGCACACTGTTCCACTGGCTATGACTGTTAAGATGATTATCAACCAGGACACCCTGTGCTGATTTCAGTCACACATGTGCTCAAAAATGCTGTTGAAAAGAGTCTTCCCTGAACAAACTGTATCACAAATGGAAGACAAATCTTTCCTGAAACTGGATTAAGGTAAAACTGTTGGCAAATCTGTCATATTAGATGAGAAACAGCTTATATATTAAATCAAATAGAAATTGCTCTTCCATGTTCTTTTCCTATTCAATCAGCATTCCCAGTTTGTTGTTGCTTGATGATTTAGATATTTTACAACGCAAATAAAATGACCACCTCTCTCCACTCTGTGATCATTCAAAATGGCAGCAACACAATAAACTGTTTGGCTAAGGTTTATGCTCACAGAGCTGATTTGTTTTTGTTAAATAAATAAATAAGGGATGTGTTTACTGTGAACGTACCAGTGGGTTATATACAGCATATACAGTACCAGTCAAAAGTTCGGACACACCTACTCATTCATTTATTTTGACTATTTTATACATTGTAGAGTAATAGTGAAGACATCAAAACTATGAAATAACACATGGAATCATGTAGTAACCAAAAAAGTGTATATATTTGATATTTGAGATTCTTCAAAGTAGCCAACCTTTGCCTTGATGACAGTTTTCCATACTCTTGGCATTCCCTCAACCAGCTCACGAGGCAGTCACCTGGAATGCATTTCAATTAACAGGTTTGCCTTGTTAAAAGTTAATTTGTGGAATTTGTTTCCTTCTTAAACAGCCTGGAGGTGTTTAGGGTCATTGTTCTCTTAAAAAAACAATGACAGTCCCACTAAACACAAACCAGATTGGATGGTGTATTGCTGCAGAATGATGTTGTAGCCATGGTGGTTAAGTGTGCCTTGAATTCTAAATAAATCACTGACAGTGTCACCAGTAAAGCACCCCCACACCATCACACCTCCTCCTCCATGCTTCACGGTGGGAATCACACATGCGGAAATCATCCGTTTACCTACTCTGCGTCTCACAAAGACACGGTGGTTGGAACCAAAAACCTCCAATGTGGACTCATCAGACCAAAGGAAAGATTTCCACCGGTCTAATGTCCATTGCTCGTGTTTCCTGGTCCAAGCAAGTCTCTTCTTCTTATTGGTGTCCTTTAGTAGTGGATTCTTTGCAGCAATTTGACCATGAAGACCTGATTCACGCTGTCTCCTCTGAACAGTTGACGTTGAGAGGTGTCTGTTAAACTCTGAAGCATTTATTTGGGCTGCAATTTCTGAGGCTGGTAACTCTAATGAACTTATCCTCTGCAGCAGAGGTAACTCTGGGTCTTCCTTTCCTGTGGCAGTCCTCATGAGAGCCAGTTTCATCGTAGTGCTTGATGTTTTTTTTAGAATGCAGTTGAAGAAACGTTCGAAGTTCGTGAAATGTTCTGCATTTACTGACATTCATGTCTTAAAGTAATGAGGACTGTGGTTTCTCTTTGCTTATTTGAGCTGTTTTTGCCATAATATGGACTTGGTATTTTGCCAAATAGGGCTATCTTCTGTATACCAACCCTACCTTATTACTACACAACACAACTAATTGGCTCAAATGCATTAAAAACCTCTTACATCTAGATGTTCCGCTAGCGGAACGCCTCGCCAATATCCAATGATAGAGCGTGGCGCGAATTACAAACTCCTCAAAAATCCAAAAACTTCCATTTTTCAAACATATGACTATTTTACACCATTTTAAAGACAAGACTCTCCTTTATCTAACCACATTGTCCGATTTCAAAAAGGCTTTACAACAAAAGCAAAACATTAGATTATGTCAGGAGAGTACCCAGCCAGAAATAATCACACACCCATTTTTCAAGCTAGCATATAATGTCACAAAAACCAAAACCACAGCTAAATGCAGCACTAACCTTTGATGATCTTCATCAGATGACACTCCTAGGACATTATGTTATACAATACATGCATGTTTTGTTCAATCAAGTTCATATTTATATCAAAAAACCAGATTTTTACATTAGCATGTGACGTTCAGAACTAGCATACCCACCGAGAACTTCCAATGAATTTACTAAATTACTCACGATAAACGTTCACAAAAAAACATAACAATTATTTTAAGAATTAAAGATACAGAACTCCTTTATGCAATCGCGGTGTCCGATTTTAACCTGTTATGGCTAGGGGGCAGTATTTTCACGGCTGGATAAAAAACGTACCCGATTTAATCTGGTTACTACTCCTGCCCAGTAACTAGAATATGTATATAATTATTGGCTTTGGATAGAAAACACTCCAAAGTTTCTAAAACTGTTTGAATGGTGTCTGTGAGTATAACAGAACTCAAATGGCAGGTCAAAACCTGAGAGATTCCTTTACAGGAAGTGGCCTGTCTGACCATTTCTTGAACTTCTTTGCCATCTCTATCTTTTACAAAGGATCTCTGCTCTAACGTGACACTTCCTACGTCTTCCATGGGCGCTCAGAGCCCGGGAAAAACCTGAATGGTCGTCATCCCAGCCCCAGGCTGAAACACATTATCGCCTTTCTCGAGTGGCCGATCAAGGGACTGTGGGCTTAGGCGCGTGCCCTGGCGCCCCCGTCTTTGTGATTATCCTCTGTTTGCCGAAAAGGAGATTCCCGGTCGGAATATTATCGCTTTTTTACAAGATAAATTGCATAAAAATTGATTTTAAACAGCGGTTGAAATGCTTCGAAGTACGGTAATGGAATATTTAGAATTTTTTTGTCACGAATTGCGCCATGCGCGCGACCCTGATTTACCATTTCGGATAGTGTCTGGGACGCACGAACAAAACGCCGCTATTCGGATATAACGATGGATTATTTTGGACCAAACCAACATTTGTTATTGAAGTAGCAGTCCTGGGAGTGCATTCTGACGAAGACAACAAAAGGTAATCAAACTTTTATAATAGTAAATCTGAATTTGGTGGAGGCTAAACTTGCCAGGTGTCTAAATAGCTAGCCCGTGATGGCTGGGCTATGTACTTAGAATATTGCAAAATGTGCTTTCACCAAAAAGCTATTTTAAAATCGGACATATCGAGTGCATAGAGGAGTTCTGTATCTATAATTCTTAAAATAATTGTTATGCTTTTTGTGAACGTTTATCGTGAGTAATTTAGTAAAATGTTAGCAAATTCCTCCAGAAGTTTGCGGGGGGTATGCTAGTTCTGAACGTCACATGCTAATGTAAAAAGCTGTTTTTTGATATAAATATGAACTTGATTGAACAAAACATGCATGTATTGTATAACATAATGTCCTAGGTGTGTCATCTGATGAAGATCATCAAAGGTTAGTGCTGCATTTAGCTGTCTTCTGGGTTTTTGTGACATTATATGCTAGCTTGAAAAATGGGTGTCTGATTATTTCTGGCTTGGTACTCTGCTGACATAATCTAATGTTTTGCTTTCGCTGTAAAGCCTTTTTGAAATCGGACAATGTGGTTAGATAAAGGAGAGTCTTGTCTTTAAAATGCTGTGAAATAGTCATATGTTTGAAAAATTGAAGTTTTTGTATTTTTGAGGAATTTGTAATTCGCGCCACGCCTATCATTGGATATTGGAGCAGGTGTTCCGCTAGCGGAACGTCTAGATGTAAGAGGTTAAAATAGCTTTTCGGTGAAAGCACATTTTGCAATATTCTGAGTAGATAGCCCGGCCATCATGCCTAGCTATTTTGACACCCACCAAGTTTGGCACTCACCAAACTCAGATTTACTATAAGAAAAATTGGATTACCTTTGCTGTTCTTCGTCAGAATGCACTCCCAGGACTTCTACTTCAACACCCATTGTTGTTTTGGTTCCAAATAATCCATAGTTATATCCAAATAGCTGCGTTTTGTTCTTGCGTTCAAGACAGTATCCGAAGGGTGACGCGCCCGACGCGTTTCGTGACAAAAAAAATCTAAATATTCCATTACCGTACTTCGAAGCATGTCAACCGCTGTTTAAAATCAATTTTTATGCTATTTTTCTCGTAAAAAAGCAATAATATTCCGACCGGGAAACCCTGTTTACGTTCAAAGACAGAGAAAGTAAAAACATGGTGTCACCTCGTGCACGCGCCTCAGTCTCATTGTCCTCTGATCGACCACTTACCAAATGCGCTAATGTTTTTCAGCCAGGGCCTGCAAAGACATCATTCAGCTTTTTGCCGCCTTCTGAGAGCCTATGGGAGCCGTAGGAAGTGTCACGTTACAGCAGAGATCCTCAGTTTTCAATAAAGAGAATGTAGAACCCCAAGAAATGGTCAGACAGGCCACTTCCTGTAAGGAATCTTCTCAGGTTTTTGCCTGCCATATGAGTTCTGTTATACTCACAGACACCATTCAAACAGTTTTAGAAACTTTAGGGTGTTTTCTATCCAAAGCCAATAATTATATGCATATTCTAGTTTCTGGGCAGTAGTAATAACCAGATTAAATCGGGTACGTTTTTTTATCCGGCTTTGCAAATACTGCCCCCTACCCAAGAGAGGTTAAGGGCTATTTGACCAAGAAGGAGAGTGATGGAATGCTGCATCAGATGACCTGTCCTCCTCAATCATCCAACCTCAACCCAATTGAGATGGTTTGGGATGAGTTGGACTGCAGAGTGAAGGAAAAGCAGCCAAAAAGTGCTCAGCATGTGTGGGAACTCCTTCAAGACTGTTGGAAAAGCATTCCAGGTGAAGCTGATTGAGATAATGCCAAGAGTGTGGAAAGCTGTCCTCAAGGCAAATAGTGGCTACTTTGAAGAACCTCAAATGTAAAACATATTTTGATTTGTTTAACACTTGTTTTCTGATAGTTGATTCCACATGTGTTATTTCATAGTTTTGATGTCTTCACTATTATTCTACAATGTAGAAAATAGTAAAAATAAAGTAAAACCCTTGAATGAGTAGGTGTGTCCATACTTTTGACTGGTACTGTATATACACTGAACAGAAAAAATGCAACATGTAAAGTGTTGGTCCCATGTTTTCCATATGCACAAAAAGCTTATTTTTCAAAATTGATGTGCACAAATTGGTTTATATCCCTGTTGTTGAGCATTTATCATTTTCCAAGATAATCCATCCACCTGACAAGTGTGGCATATCAAGAAGCTGATTAAACAGCATGATCATTACACAGGTGCACCTTGTGCGGGGGACAATACAAGTCCACTCTAACATGTGCAGTTTTATTACAAAACACAATGCCACAGATGTCCCAAGTTTTGAAGGCGTGTGCAATTGGCATTCTGACTGCAGGAATGTTTACCAGAGCTGTTGCCAGAGAATGAAATGCTCATTTCTCTACCATAAGCCACCTCCAATGTCGTTTCAGAGAATTTGGCAGTAGGTCCAACCGGCCTCACAACCGCAGACCATGTGTATGGTGTTGTGTGGGAAAGCAGTTTGCAGATGTCAGCATTGTGACCAGAGTGCCCCATGGTGGCAGTGGGGTTATGGTGTGGGCAGGCATAAGCTACAGACAATGAACACAATTGCATTTTATCAATGGCAATTTCAATGCACAGAGATACCGTGACGAGATCCTGAGGCCTATTGTCTTATGATTCATCCTCCGCCATCACCTCATGTTTCAGCATGATAATGTACAGCCCCATGTCTCAAGGATCTGTACACAATTCCTGATAGCTGAAAATGTCCCAGTTCTTCCATGGCCTTTATACTCACCAGAAATGTCACCCATTGAGCATGTTTGGGATGCTCTTGATCGGCGTGTATGGCAGAGTGATCCAGTTTCCACCAATATCCAACAACTTCGCACAGCCATTGAAGAGGAGTGAGACAACATTCCACATGTCACAATCAACAGCCTGATCAACTCTATACAAAGGAGATGTGTCGCGCTGTATGAGGCAAATGGTGGTCACACCAGATACTGACATGTTTTCTGATCAACCCCCCCCCTAACTTTTTTTATGTATCCCAGTCATGTGAAATCAATAGATTAGAGCCAAAATAATGTATTTAAATCATATGATTTACTTTGAAATTGTTGTATGTTGTGTTTATATTATTTTCAGTATATTTAAACACTATGAGGTTGGAATAATACTGTGAAATTGTGAAAATTATAATAATGCCCTTTTAGTGTAAGAGGTGTTCGGTGAGATGGAGTTTGGCATGCCTGGTGACATCACCACGTGGTAAATGAGTTAATAGACAAATAACAAAGAGAGTTCCAAACCTCTCTGCCAATAACAGCTAATTTATTTTTTACCTTCCCAGCTCAGACAATTCCTAGACAGTCCTATCAAAATTCTTGCTTGAAAATTGCTAATTGCTAAGAAGCAAATAATTTTTTTTTTTTTTTGATGATTTAATTTCAACACAATCACAGTAAAGGTACTTAATTGTTACCCAGAAATGATTGGACCTTTAGTACTGTCATGACGTTGGCCTCTTTTGGTACAGGGAGGACAGTTGACCCCCCCCCCAATCCACCCTGTGTGTAAAGGGTTGTAAAAACTCTATAAAATTCCAAGAGAGTCTCTGGCCACATGGCCCATAGAGAGACACAGGAAATTCTTCCAACTCATAGAATTGGAGAGCCAAGCGACATTTTGTGTGTGCTGGAGAAGGTATGGAAGATTGGTGAAGAATCCAGCTACGAACTGATCCGCTTGGTACAATTTTGTGATCCTCAGAAGAGACAATATAGCCATATTACCATAAAACTGTTTATATAATAGCATCATAATGGTTGTATAGAATGTATTAATAAGGATAAAGCTTTTGTAAGACATTGAGATGCTATGTACTGATGTAATGTGATAGAATTGTATTTCTGTAACCAAATCTAACTCAGTCATAGGCACGCCCCCAGGGACCCATACAGGACCAGGCGTCATTTGACAAGCTGTTCTATGGGCACTATAAAACACCCCCTGATTTACATTTCTTCAGACCAGGCCTACACTCTATGGCCAGAGGTTTGACCATCCAAGTACTCTACTGAAAGTGAACCATACCACGTGGTTAACTTTTAGACTATTGATACCGACAGAATAAGAACAAGTCTTTGATATTAATTATTAGTCTACAGCTAAGTAAATGATATCATCGAACTCGAAGACCAACGAAACAACCATTCTATGACGACATTAATGAATGTCGCTCTGAAAGATCCATTCTAACCGAGAGAGAGAGAGAGAGAACGCGGACAAAACTCCCCAACAGAACAGAACTCTCGAACAAGGATCACGACGACACACTGAGCGTAAATATATATTGATTGCAATTGTTCCCGAATGAGTGAGCCTTCAATTGTCAATTGTTAATATTAATGAACTCTGTGCATTCTCAGCTGACCGTTTAAGACCCATTGTTCAACAGGCCGACCTGCCTGTTTAGCCCACAAGGGCACATTCCTCTACCAATCCTTTGTGACGATAATTACTGTTTTGTATGTTTTCTGTTAATTACTTAGTGTAGTAAATAAATGATTTTAAGGCAATTGATGTATGGATGATTTTAGTAAAGACTGGGTTCGTGCAGATACAACAATTTACGACGTTTGGAATGAGACTGGACTCGAGGTAAAATACACCATTTAAACCAGAAGATAATCGGCCTATACTATAATAGAATATAATATTATAGTACAGGAAAGTTATATTAGGAAAATTATAGCTTTGTAATCTGAATATTCTCCTTGGTGCCCCGATCTCCTAGTTAATTACAATTAAACGATTAATCAGTTTAATCGCGTGATTACAGGGAGCTAATTGATAAACATATCTTCCGTTTAATGGTACCCCAAAGACACGACAGTACCATCATGGCCACCTAATCATCCCCAGTTTACAATTGGCTCATTCACCCCCCCCCCCCCCCCCCTCACCTGTAACTATTCCCCAGGTCGTTACTGTAAATGAGAATGTGTTCTCAGTTAACTTAACTGGTAAAATAAGGGTTAAAAATAATAATAAAAAATATATATAGAGGTTGAATAAAATATGCAAATGAAAGCCAGGTCAGGGTTTTATACATAGCCTTCTATATAGCTTGGGGGGAAACATCTTTCCTTAATGTTTTTACACCGGGGTACAGCCGATGCCATCCCATGGCCACCAGAGTTAGCTGGCTGCTTGCTGCATACTGATTGTACAGCCCTGCCAACCCAACTCCAGAGGATTAAAACTGTGGGCATAGCTGCATCCCATAATCATTTACAACTAGATGGGTTGAGAAAAATTCAGATTTGTCCCTGCATGGCAAATCAACGAAGCACCTTTGTTAAAATTGCAGGGATGAGTGGATTCTAAATTGGCATGCATTCATTATCCATTAAGAAGCTGGAATGAGTGAAGACTGTCTGTGTAGGTGAATATGCTGCAGTGAGTGAAGACTGTCTGTGTAAGTGAACATGCTGCAGTGAGTGAAGACTGTCTGTGTAGGTGAATATGCTGCAGTGAGTGAAGACTGTCTATGTAGGTGAATATTCTGCAGTGAGTGAAGTCTGTCTGTGTAGGTGAATATACTGCAGTAAGTGAAGACTGTCTGTGTAGGTGAATATGCTGCAGTGAGAGAAGACGGTCTGTGTAGGTGAATATGCTGCAGTGAGTGAAATCTGTCTGTGTAGGTGAATACGCAGTAGTGAGTGAATTCTGTCTGTGTAGGTAAATATGCGGTAGTGAGTGATGTCTGACTATGTAGGTGAATATGCTGCAGTGAGAGAAGTCTCTCTGTGTAGGTGAATATGCAGTAGTGAGTGAAGTCTGTTTGTGTAGGTGAATATGCTGCTGAGATATAGTGGTAGGGGAGGTACTATCCTGTCAATGGTTTGATGTGTTATTTTGTCAGTGTAATAAATTATGATTAATTTTGTGGACAGAGGATGTACAAGATCTAGCAACAATTCTATACCACTTAGTCTGTCTCTTTAAGATCCAGCAGCTATTCTATACCACTTAGTCTTTAACATCTCTTGGCGATAGGGGGCAGTATTTTCACGGCCGGATAAAAAATGTACCCGATCTGGTTACTACTCCTGGCCAGAAACTAGAATATAATTAGTAGATTTGGATAGAAAACACTCTAAAGTTTCTAAAACTGTTTGAATGGTGTCTGTGAGTATAACAGAATTAATATGGCAGGCCAAAACCTGAGAAGATTCCATACAGGAAGTGCCCTGTCTGACAATTTGTTGTCCTTCTGTTGCATCTCTATAAAAAATACAGCATCTGTGCTGTTACGTGACATTTTCTAAGGCTTCCATTGGCTCTCTAAAGCCGCCAGAAAGTGGAATGGGGTGTCTGCTGTCTCTGCTATTTGAATATAACTATGGATTATTTGGAACCAAAACAACATTTGTTGTTGAAGTAGAAGTCCTGGGAGTGCATTCTGACGAAGAACAGCAAAGGTAATCCAATTTTTCTAATAGTAATTCTGAGTTTAGTGAGCCCCAAACTTGGTGGGTGTCAAAATAGCTAGCCGTGATGGCCGAGCTATGTACTCAGAATATTACAAAGTGTGCTTTCGCCGAAAAGCTATTTTAAAATCTGACACCGCGATTGCATAAAGGAGTTCTGTATCTATAATTCTTAAAATAATTGTTGTGTATTTTGTCAACGTTTATCATGAGTAATTTAGTAAATTCACCGGAAGTTTTCGGTGGGTATGCTAGTTCTGAACATCACATGCTAATGTAAAAAGCTGGTTTTTGATATAAATATGAACTTGATTGAACAAAACATGCATGTATTGTATAACATAATGTCCTAGGAGTTTCATCTGATGAAGATCATCAAAGGTTAGTGCTGCATTTAGCTGTGGTTTGGGTTTATGTGACATATATGCTTGCTTGGAAAATGGCTGTGTGATTATTTGTGTCTATGTACTCTCCTAACATAATCTAATGTTTTGCTTTCGCTGTAAAGCCTTTTTGAAATCGGACAATATGGTTAGATTAACGAGAGTCTTATCTGTGTAAAATAGTTGATTGTTTGAGAAAATTGAATTGTGGAATTTTAGTTGGTTTTGTATTTCGCGCCGTGCGATGCCATTGGCTGTTGGCTAGGGGTTCCGCAGGCGGAACGGGGTTCCGCTAACGGATCGTCCGTCCTCAACAGATCCAGCAACACTTCTGTACCACTTAGTCTGTCTCTTTAAGATCCAGCAGCACTTCTATACCACTTAGTCTGTCTCTTTAAGATCCAGCATCACTTCTGTACCACTTAAGGGCCGTCCACACCAAGGACGAAAACTGTAAACATTGGCGAGCACCAGCAGACCGTTTCTTATTCTGTGTTACACCTGTCAATAAACTGATCAACGCATCCTACTGCACGCTGTAGGTCTAGTAATAAGGTGGTGACAAAGACCGTTCTCTGTTTCAGGGTGTGTTCATTGTCACAGTAACAACTGCAAATAACACTTCAATGTACATGTAGCATTTCAACAAGAAACACTGTTTAGCCTGCACATACTGTATTTTACATCACGTAAAATGCTGGCCTAGTTGTTCAAGTGGTTTGTCATGTCAATGCTGGCTTAGTTGCTCAAGTGGTTTGTCATGTCAATGCTGGCTTAGTTGCTCAAGTGGTTTGTCATGTCAATGCTGGCTTAGTTGCTCAAGTGGTTTGTTATGTCAATGCTGGCTTATTTGCTCAAGTGGTTTGTTTGTAAGTGATTTCAGTTTTTTTCATATGATTGGGAATTTGTTTGGAGCTTCTTTTTTTAGCTGTGCTCATCTCTCTGTCTGTCCTGTGTGACAGTTAGGCCCAGGCCTATTTTACATTTAGCACTTAGCAACAGCAAGCCCGCTTCTAGCCACAAAAAAAGGCTATTAGGCCTAGTATCAACAATTCTACAAATAAATGTTCTATAGCTTTTGTAGCCTATAGCTTTTCCTGGGATTTCACGTGAAGAGGAATAGCAGCGAGGCTTGCCTAGCCTATTAGCCTGTATTGCTCACGGGAACAGCTTGGAAGAGAGAGGCTAGAGATGTGTAGCCAAAGTAAAAAGCGATATATTAGCTAGATTGTAAGCCATTCATTAGCTAAATAGTAAGGCTATAAATATTCACCTGTCAGTGTAGTAAAAATAAAATGTCAACAGATGATGAAATATCAGATCTCGGACACGCAAATGCTCCACTAAATCAAACCAAATCAAATTGTATTGGTCACTAACACATGGTTAGCAGATGTTATTGTGAGTGTAGTGAAATGCTTATGTTTCTAGATCCGACAGTGTAGCAGTATCTAACAGGTAATATCTAACAAATTCCACAACAAAACCTAATACACACAATATAGTAAAGGAATGGGATGAGAATATATAAGTCTCTGATATCCAATAGTTCTTCCCGGCTGGATGTAATAACACTTAAGGTTTTCTGGGCTAACAATGTAAGAAATAATACATAAAAAACTAAATACTGCATAGTTTCCAAAGGACTTGAAGCGAACATGCCATCTCAATTGGCGCCATCTTGTCCTAGGATTAGGCCTACGTTTTTAGACAAGAAAATGATTCTACCTAGGCTACAACAACACAGTGCAATGAGGAATTTTATTATTGTTGTGAAGTGAATACACAAATTATTGTCTGGGGCTGTAAACTGCAGTGATGTAGGCTAATTTGAATAACCACTCAAACGTCCTGTTTTGAAAGCTTCATGCCAAAATAACTGCCTCTAGCCTAGGAATGATCATGTAACCATTTTATTATTTATGGCTCTATTCTCTACAGTTTACAAGGTCCAGAAAGGTACATTAGATACAACCTCAGCCTGATCATGTAACCATTTGATAATTTATGGGTCTATACTCCACAGTTTACAAGGTCCAGAAAGGTACATTAGATACAACCTCAGCCTGATCATGTAACCATTTGATAATTTATGGGTCTATACTCCACAGTTTACAAGGTCCAGAAAGGTACATTAGATACAACCTCAGCCTGATCATGTAACCATTTGATAATTTATGGGTCTATACTCCACAGTTTACAAGGTCCAGAAAGATACATTAGATACAACCTCAACCTGATCATGTAACCATTTGATAATTTATGGGTCTATACTCCACAGTTTACAAGGTCCAGAAAGGTACATTAGATACAACCTCAGCCTGATCATGTAACCATTTGATAATTTATGGGTCTATACTCCACAGTTTACAAGGTCCAGAAAGATACATTAGCAGGCTACTCATATGGTGTATTTTGATGACACACAAACTCTTTCTCTCTCTCTCTCCTTTCAAACTCCCCTATTTTACATTCAGCAAGCAAGAGCAAGCTGGAGTCGTTCCTCGATCGACTAGTAGTAGAAATATAAAAATGCTTGAATATTGTGCAGGGCTACAACAAGCTATTGTAGTCTAGCTTTTTTGGCGCAAATATAACCGTGAATACAGATGCGTAGCCTAAGTTAGAAGCATATGCAACCCATCAATCATTAGCTAAATACTAGGTCTAATATCACTTATACTTTTTATGGATGAGAAAATGATCATACCTAGGCTATAACAACACAAGGCAATTATGCATTCGATTATTCTTTATAAAAAAAAAGAATATGAAACATTTTCTAGTGTGTAAAGATTTCTAGTCTTTAAACTGCAGTGAATCTGCAATTTCAATAACCACTAAAAAGCCCTGCGTTTTGAATGGATGTTTCATTCCCAAATAATAATAAGCTTCCTGAGGACTGATTAGGCAACTATTTGGATCAGTAATGGTCCCGTGTGGCTCAGTTGGTAGAGCATGGTGTTTGCAACACCAGGGTTGTGGGTTTGAAACCCACAGGGGACCAGTACGGGAAAAAAGAAAATGTATGAAATGTATGCATTCACTACTGTAAGTCGCTCTAGATAAGAGCGTCTGCTAAATTACTAAAATGTAAATGTAATGGATCTTTTCTCAACAGTTTACCAGGTCCAGAAAGGCACATCAGCAGGCCAGTCATAGTGTGTATTTTGTCAGGATGTATTGAAGTTAACAGATAGGCCTACAATCGGAAAATATGACCTTCTCAATGCGCTGTCTGTCGTGGATCATCAATCTCCCAAGTCATCCTATTATTATTGTGGCCACCGGTATGCTCACACATGCCCAGTTATGCATGCAAGCTTACCATGCCCTCTGCCTTTTCCCCCATCTCTCGAGAATCATTGAGCATCAAGAACCAAGTACACTTCAATAAAATGCATTTTTGATTGGTTGTCAATGTTTTATCATCGGAGGGAAGGCAAAAAATAAAGAATAAAAAAATCGCTCTGAAAGTGATTTGAATTATACCTCTTGTTATATTTTTGTAGTTATGGTTGTAGTGTGAACGCTCCTGTTCACTTGAATTAGAACAATTTAATTGTTTTATCGGGATAGTTATGTTTATAGTTATCATCCTTGGTGTGGACGGCCCTTTAGTCTGTCTCTTAGAAGCTCTAGCAACACTTCTGTACTACTTAGTCTGTCTCTTAGAAGATCCAGCAACACTTCTGTACTACTTAGTCTGTCTCTTAGAAGTTCTAGCAACACTTCTGTAACACTTAGCATGTCTCTTTAAGATCCAGCAACACTTCTGTACCACTTAGTGTGTCTCTTTATAATCCAGCAACACTTCTGTACCACTTAGTATGTCTCTTTAAGATCAGCAACACTTCTGTACCACTTAATGTGTCTCTTTATAATCCAGCAACACTTCTGTACCACTTAGTATGTCTCTTTAAGATCCAGCAACACTTCTGTACCACTTAGCCTGTCTCTTTAAGATCCAGCAACAGTTCTGCACCACTTAGTATGTCTCTTTAAGATCCAGCAACACTTCTGTACCACTTAGCCTGTCTCTTTAAGATCCAGCAACACTTCTGTACCACTTAGTCTGTCACTTTTCAGAAGGTCATCCATTAAGATATGCAAAGTGTTTAAAAGCATTTTCATGTATTATTAAATCCTTTTTAAAAAGCTAGAACACGAGGCTCATCCATCCTTAAAGCAAAAATGATGACGTTTAGAAACCTAACTTAATAAGGAATAGTTAAACGGGTCATTGGTACATTAAAGTATTTTACATTTTTAAACATGTTTTTTTTTTCTTTAGACCTGCAAAACAACAGAGAGGTAGTAATAAATTACTATTAATTAATTAGTATTACCTAGTAATAAAGTCATAATACTAACAGCACTTTGCTTTGTCCTACTTCATTCTGTTTTATTTCCATATAGTATGTAGGTCCATGTAGACCTTGTGTCTTTGGAGAGCAGAGCAAAAGGCCTTAAATGAGGTTATAGAAAGTAAAATGTTTGGGGGAATCATCCACAGCTCTCATTTAATGATCCATAGTGAAATCTTATGACTCACTTATGTGCCATAAAATCTCTGGACAAAGCTGTTAAATCAATGACCTGTTTTGCTACTTAATGAGTTTCTCAACTGTGGAAAATGGTATCTTTATAATTCTCATGCTCCTCCCATTAATGTATAAACTTTGCTGTGTCAACTTGAAAATATATCTAGTTTTAGAACATGAATGTGACCTACCTATGGTACGTGTGGTAGCTATGTACATTTGGTATGTGCTCTGCTAATGTTATCATTGCAAAGGCTTAGTCAGAAGTACAATTTCGAATTTTAAGGACAAGGTAAATGGGGGAAAACAACAACATATACTATAAAGCTGGGTGGTGTTAAATATACATATACAAATATAAACATGTGTGTAATCTGTATCTATGCACCTCTATATCGTCTGATAACTACATGTTATGGCATGTGTATGCGGTTCAATAGTAGCCTCGACTCCATGTTAATTGTCAAAGGGGTATAAAAAATGTAATGATTGGTATGCAACCTTAATGTTCGAGAGGTAGAGAGAGCTGCAGAGGAAAAGGGACATGAAAATCAACCAGGGGAAAAATGAATATGAGTCAAGGTGGTGGAACTGATAATATTTTATAATTAATGTCTTAACACCACCCAGCTTCAAAATGGCTTAAAAGGCAAAACTTCAAAGTCCGGCAATTGTTTAGGACATTTCGTTCACATGCCAACACATTTCAACGTGCTGTAGGCTACAGTAAAATAATGCAGAATGATTTTTTTATTTGACAAGGGGATTTTCTGTTGATGTTGCATGATTTAGATATGTTTCTGCTTATAGTTCTCGACGTTTTAGTAGGCTATTTGTTAGTCAACTTGTCTATAATTAGATACATGCAGATTATCTTCTGTTATATGTTTCCCTAGAAGACTAAATCAACCCTTGCTCAACAGAATAATGTAATAGATCGATAGGATGAATGCTTCAATGTAGTTGACATCGGTGAATTTTCTCTGTCATCTTTCGCAGAGCAAAGACGTTTAGGGACTGGGGAGAAAATACAATAAAGCAACAACAACAAAAAAAAAAAAAACGGGAAAGATTTTCTGTGCAAAATGTCAAAATGACATCAGTTTGACCGGTTATAAGGAAAAAGAAAGCTGGGAAAACGACCAAAACGTGTTTCTGATAAGATTTCAGTTCGGCTTCGATGCATATTTTATGTGGTTGAAATACTCAGCTTTTATGATGAAGACAGCACCTCTACAGATGGTATCTAGCTGAGCATTGCATTCTCTCAAGATACAGAAGAAAATAAATCATATTTATCTGCTCCTGATCATATTTCCCACTCCTGTTCCCAAGTCCAAATTTTGCCTACATTTGGTGTAGAATTTTACTGCAAGAAATGCTTAATTCTGCAGGTGTTATCATTAAGGCTATTGCTCTATCTGCACGGGACTAGTATTACTAGAGAACAGTTGGGTTATATATGTATTACCCAAAAATGCCCGTTATATATTATATATATATATTTTATATGTTCTTTTTATGATGCATTTGTCGATGTTCAATTAATTCGCACCAAAGGTATATACAAAAAAGACCATCGAAGTCGATAGATGAAGGCCGTTCATATACAGGCTGCGCAGCACTATGTTCAATTTATTGAATCAGTTATTGATTTCTTGCTCAAACCGCACGGGACTACTATTATCAGAAGATTTAGGAGTTTGACAAAAAAAACAGTTAGTTATTCTGGTGAGTCAATGTCCAGGTTTCAGTTTCCATTTAACTCATCAGGAGTCTAGAGTTCCCTTGACATGCCATAGTCTTATTTGAAGTTCCGTCTTGTGACTGTGGAATTTGTATAGAGCCTCACAATTATCACACATAACATAGCTGGCACTGCTCTCATCCTCTTTTACCACATTGCCAAATCTTTTCCAAACATTACTTTTCTGGCCCTCCCCTTTCTCTTTCTTTTCAACTCTCCTATCGCAGCTTTTGTCTGATTGAATTAAACTTTGACAATGTCCTTTTGCCTCCATGGATTGACGTTAACTTTTTCTGCACGTTCCCAAAAAACATTACTTGGAGATTGGCTGTGTAGCCTATTTGGCACGTGTACATTTAGCCATAAAGTTTAGACTTGTGCAGTAGTACCAGATAGCCTAAAATAATGCAATCAAATTATTTAAATTGCACAATAATTATACATTTATGGAATTTTTTAATAATGTTTCTCTTTATTCAACCCGCCCGCAACCCACCCGCTCTTCAACCACACACTATTTAATGACCTTGTAATCAATGCACACTAGTGATGCGCGTGTTGACTCATAACCTGCGGTTATATCCGCTGGGCGGATGAGTTTAAGTAAGAGAATGTCATTATTTTGTGTTAATAAATGGGTTTCCATTATTGTTCCTTTTATCTAGTTAATCTAATACATATATCTACTGTATGTGTTCACCATATTCAGCTAGTATCTCTCATCAACATCATCATAGACTTGTTCCTGTAGCCTGACAAACCAGTTCTACTGATTCATGTGAATGGACTGGAAATGCATTCTGCAGCGATATGCCATCCCATTTGGTTTGCGCTTAGTGGGACTGTCATTTGTTTTTCAACAGGACAATGACCCAACACACACCTCCAGTCTGTGTAAAGGCTATTTGACCAAGGTGAAGAGTGATGGAGTGCTGCATCAGATGACCTGGCCTCCACAATCACCAGACCTCAACCCAGTTGAGATGGTTTGGGATGAGTTGGACCGCAGAGTGAAGGAAAAGCATCCAACAAGTGCTCAGAATATGTGGGAACTCTTTCAAGACTGTTGGAAAAGCATTCCAGGTGAAGCTGGTTGAGAGAATGCAGTGAGTGTGCAAAGCTGTCATCAAGGCAAATGGTGGCTACTTTAAAGAACTCTCAAATATAAATATATTTTACTTTTTTGGTTACTACATGGTTCCATATGTGTTATTTCATAGTTTGACGTCTTCACTTTTATTCTACAATTTATCAAATAGTAAAAATAAAGAAAAACCCTGGAATGTGTAGGTGTGTCCAAACGTTTGACTGGTTACTGTATATCTATGTGTGTGTGCAGCTGTGGGCAGCTGTTAGTCATCACGACCTGGGAAGGATGTTCAGTAGATTCTTTCACATATCAAAGAGTTACATCTCTTTAACTGCTAAATTCTATGGTTTAAATGCTAAAAGTTCCAAGAGTGAAGTTGTACACTGTTCAGGTACAAGGGATTATGCATTCCACGCCATCCCTGCAAATCCATAATCGTTAACATCTGGGTCCAGCTTTCTTTAATACATTCTGTTGGCCCTGTGTGATCCCCGTTGTTTCAGCTAGTTCAGCTCACTGACAAAGAGAGTGCTTCAAAAAAATGCTCCTTCCCAGAAAACATCCTTAACATTTATTTTTTACTCTTTGGTTCAGAACTGACTCATTGTTGGTGTTTTATTGGTGATTTTTCTGGAAGTATTTAAATAGCCTATTGTGACAGAGAAGCATTGGTTTGATTTGTGAGATGCTTGATATCTGAAGATAAAATATACACTTGTCTATGGAGTATTGATTCAGATGAGAGTAAAAATTAGAAGGCATCAAGCGGTAATGAGAATATGTTGATTGCAGAAATTGAAAACTCATTAAATATCCCATTGACCTTGTACTGATTTTAAACTTATGACATCTTTCTGGAGTTGCATCTGAGATTCATCTATTGATCCTCTCATTTCCAAAGCTCTTCTCAAAGCATAATGGGATGGCAACTTTCAACTTTTTGTCAAATCACACAAGACTCCTTGAGTGACTCATTGATATTAAACTGTCAATAAGTGCAGTCATTTATGGCCCTTATCAATACGTGTAAAACCTGTTACAACACAGGTTTAGTTAACAAATTGAGTTAAATGTCATATAAGATACTTTTGACATTGAACTGCAAATTATGATTCAAAATGGTGGTATTATTACTCTACTGAATGTAACTTTACAAAATGTTACTTTACAAATGTAACATTTTCTGGTTATTTTCAGGTTATTTTCACTAAATCTCAGTCAAATCTCATAAAGGATAGATGGTGTCACATTATAAAAACCTGAGCATGTAATTTAACCACCAGTGCACTTGAATTTATACTGAACAAAAATATAAAAGCCACATGCAACATTTTAATGATTTTACTGAGTTACAGTTCAAATATGGAAATCAGCTATTTGAAATAAATTAATTAGACCCTACTCTATGGATTTCAGAGGACTGGGCAGGGGTGCAGCCATGGGTGGGCCTGGGAGGGCATAGGCCCACCCACTTGGGTGACAGGCCCAGCCAATCAGAATACATTTTCCCCACAAAAGGGCTTTATTACAGACAGAAATACTACTCAGTTTAATTAGCTGTCCAGGTGGCTGATCTCAGACAATCCCGCAGGTAAAAAAGCCGGATGTAAACAAATTTGTGCACAAAATTTGAGAAGAATACGCTTTTTTTACATATGGAAGTTTTCTGGTATCTTTTATTTCAGCTCATGAAACATGGGACCAAGACTTTACATGTTTCATTTATATTTCTGTTCAGTGGATGTGTGCCCTTAATTTAGTCCCTCGATTTTCCAAACCAAGTCTTAGAGCAAAACGCCATTTAGTTCCTAAGTAGGCTCTTTTTGTAAGGTGATCAAGGCTATAACTAGAATATTATATACTGGCTTGGCAGTGTTAAATTTAATGTTGCAAAAATCTCCTTTCTACAGTTGGATTCCAGCTCTAATGACCCTTTACTGATATTAGTCTGTTGATGGCTCTGCAGAGGAGAAAGCTTCCTGGAGGAAAGTCAAAAGAGTACCTCTGCATCCTCCCTCTACCCTGCTGTAGCCAGGCTGTACTCATCAGGGACTGTGTCCCAAATTACCCACTTGTTCCCTTTATAGTGCACTACTTGTGATCAGAGCCCCATGGGTGTAACCTATATTCCCTGGTCAAAAGTAGTGCACTATATAGGGAATATGGTGCCATTGGTGACGCAGGCAGGGCCATTTATTTGTTCCATTACATTACAGACCTGTGTCTGAGACGGCATGCAAAGTCCATGAGAAATCATCCCACACGTTGAGAAACACAGTTGTTGAGCTTCCTGGGACCCAAAGTGTATTTGCATGTTCCCGTGGAAACAGGAAGATGTGTTTTCCCTTTCCCAGTCTCTTAGTGCACATTAATGTATTACTTTTGAGTTCATTTTAGCTATCACAGACACACGCCTACACCCACATTACACAACGTGAAAAAAATCCTCTTTTATGACAATCTTAAAACCCCGGCACATTATGAATAAAATCTACCTTTTCAATGTAGTTTTTTTTCCTCCACTGAACTACCTCATTGTCAAAACGATAATGTTTTTATTCATAAAGGATTACAATACCCATTCAACCCTCTCCCCCCCCAAAAAATATATATTTTGTTATTTTCTGTGAAAATACCCTTTTTAATGCTACTAACATATCAGTTTGTATTATACAGCTCCATCGTGTAGTGTAGACACCATGCGTTTGTATGGCAGTATTTATACAGCTCCATCGTGTAGTGTAGACACCATGCGTTTGTATGGCAGTATTATACAGCTCCATCGTGTAGTTTAGCCACCATGCGTTTGTATGGCAGTATTATACAGCTCCATCGTGTAGTTTAGACACCATGCATTTGTATGGCAGTATTATACAGCTCCATCGTGTAGTTTAGCCACCATGCGTTTGTATGGCAGTATTATACAGCTCCATCGTGTAGTTTAGCCACCATGAATTTGTATGGCAGTATTATACAGCTCCATCGTGTAGTTTAGCCACCATGCGTTTGTATGGCAGTATTATACAGCTCCAACGTGTATTTTAGCCACAGTGCGTTTGTATGGCAGTATTATACAGCTCCATCGTGTAGTGTAGACACCATGCATTTGTATGGCAGTATTATACAGCTCCATCGTGTAGTTTAAACACCATGCATTTGTATGGCAGTATTATACAGCTCCATCGTGTAGTTTAGCCACCATGCGTTTGTATGGCAGTATTATACAGCTCTATCGTGTAGTGTAGACACCATGTGTTTGTATGGCAGTATTATACAGCTCTATCGTGTAGTGTAGACACCATGTGTTTTTATGGCAGTATTATACAGCTCCATCGTGTAGTTCAGCCACTATTCACCATTATGAAGTTTCAGTTGAGATCTCAGATGTCAGGGATTGGATATGACGTTTTCTGAGAAGTAAAGAAAACTGACTGCCATTAAAATATGATCTGAAGTTGGAACAACATCTCCTGGTAAAAAGTCAAGTGGCCACTAATACATTGAGAAGGCTAGTAATATAGTCCCTGCCTATTCTTCCTTTTTTTATTGCCATCAAGGTTTCTGTTTTATTCCTAATGCTTTTTAATAAATCCAACTGGGGGTCAGGGCTGTTGAACAGTGATCTTTTCCATTCTGTAAGCCCCTTTTCACCTCAGGTTCAAGAGAGACCAGGGATACGGTGTCCATGTTAGGTCATCCTCAAAGTCACGTGTTTGAACTCTGCTTGTAGCTTTATGACAGGCTATGTTTATATTAACTCTGACATTTAGTCAAGTAAAGTGTCCTTAGGGGATGTAAAAAAAAAAAAAAACACCAAAACCATGCTCGTCACGACTTCAGCTACACAACGAGACATCATCATAATGACATGGTATTAATGTAACTGGCAGTGGTCTCAAGGTGGATACTGCTTAGCTACACAAATGACGCACGGGGTCCCAAATCGGGAGCCTATTCCCTATAATAGTGCACTACATTTGACGATGGCTCTGGGATAGAAGTAGCGCACTACGTAAATAATAGGGTGCAATTTGGGACACAGCGGGTAACTTTGCATTCGTCCGAGCACGCTGCGGATATTAATGGAGCGTTGATACAGGATAACCTGTTCTGCTGGATCAATGCTGCTACTATGGTATAAAGGTCAGTCGTGATTGCCTTTTTGCGAGACCTGACATAATGGAAGGGTATAATTGTTAGATGTTTGATAACGGTATACTTTGTATCTATTAAGTGGATGTGTCCTATCAGAGAGAGTGAGGGAATGGAACTATATGATCAAATCAAATCAAATCCGCTTTTTAGAAAAGGTAAAGACTTGTTAAGTCTACTTGTTAAATGCTTGTTCTTTTTTAAATGTTTAATTCCTTTAAAATTACTCTGATTTCAGTTCAGCAGCCTTTTCTAGTGTACATACTCTACACCACACAACCACTAAAGTAGCAATGCAGTATCTGTAAAACGGTCAGATCTGAACTTGACTCATAGTCTTAAAAATTAAGTAGGTCAGTCTACATGGAAAAACATCTGGATGTTGTATTTCACTAATTATAGTTAATTATAGAATATTTGCGCAGGATAGACACATTTGTGTATTGATGTAAGGCCTTGGAAATGTGCGACCACCTTCATTAAACCGGTTGAAATTCATATGCGCGAAGCTCTCTAAACTTTCCCCTGCTGGGAACTGTCAAGAAAACTTACCTGTTCAGCTTTACTCTTCACAGAGAATTATGCATTCAGGTTTTAGCATGTAATACAGGGGTGAACATACACTGTAAAAAATGTGTTGTTTCAACTAATTATTATTATGTAACTGGTTCCACAGCCTTTTTTTTGTTTATTCAACTTTTCAGTCCAAGTATTACCTGAAAAACAACAACAAAAATGGTTGTCCCGAACTTAACTCCAAATTCAGAAAACTTGGGGGAAAAATCAATCAATATAAAATGATTTGTTTTCTCAACTTATCTCATTTACACTACCATTCAAAAGTTTGGGTAATTTAGAAATGTCCTTGTTTTTGAAAGAAAATCTAATTTTTTCTCCATTAAAATAACATCAAATTGATCAGAAATACAGTGTAGACATTGTTAATGTTGAAAATGACTATTGTAGCTTGCAATGGCAGATATTTTATTGAATATCCACATAGGCGTAGAGAGGCACATTATGAGCAACCATCACTCCTGTGTTCCAATGGCACGTTGTGTTAGCTAATCCAAGTTCATCATTTTAAAAGGCTAATTGATCATTAGAAAACACTTTTGCAATTATGTTAGCACAGCTGAAAACTGTTGTTCTGATTAAAGAAGCAATAAAACTGGCCTTCTTTAGACTAGTTGAGTATCTGGAGCATCAGCATTTGTGGGTTCAATTACAGGCTCAAAATGGCCAGAAACAAAGACTTTCTTCTGAAACTCGTCAGTCTATTCTTGTTCTGGGAATGTAAGACTTTTCCATGCGAGAAATTGCCAAGGAACTGAAGATCTAATACAAGGCTGTGTACTACTCCCTTCACAGAACAGCACAAACTGGCACTAACCAGAATAGAAAGAGGAGTGGGAGGCCCCGGTGCACAACTGAGCAACAGGACAAGTACATTAGAGTGTCTAGCTTGAGAAACAGACGCCTCACAAGTCCTCAACTGGCAGCTTCATTAAATAGTACTCACAAAACACCAGTCTCAACGTCAACAGTGAAGAGGCGACTCCGGGATGCTGGCCTTCTAGGCAGAGTTCCTCTCTCCAGGGTCTGTGTTCTTTTGCCCATCTTTTCTTTTTATTGGCCAGTCTGAGATATGGCTTTTTCTTCTATCTTTGCAACTCTGCCTAGAAGGCCAGCATCCTAGATGTTTCCACTTCACAATAACAGCACTTACAGTTGACCCGGGCAGCTCTAGCAGGACAGAATTTTGATGAACTGACTTCTTGGAAAGGTGACATCCTATGACGGTGCCATGTTGAAAGTCACTGAGCTCTTAAATAAGGCCACTCTACCGCACATTTTTTGTCTATGGAGATTGCATGGCTGTGTGCTCAATTTTATACACCTGTCAGCAACAGGTGTGGCTGAAATAGCCGACTGCACTAATTTGAAGGGGTATCCACATATTGCTGTACATATAGTGTATGTTGAAGGGGTATCCACAAACTGCTCTATGTATATATAGTGTATGTTGAAGGGGTATCCACATACTGCTGTATATATAGTGTATGTTGAAGGGGTGTCCACATAATGCTGTTTATATTGTGTATGTTGAAGGGGTGTCCACATACTGCTGTATATATAGTGTATGTTGAATGGGTGTCCACATTCTGCTGTATATATAGTGTATGTTGAAGGGGTGTCCACATAATGCTGTTTATATTGTGTATGTTGAAGGGGTGTCCACATTCTGCTGTATATATAGTGTATGTTGAATGGGTGTCCACATTCTGCTGTATATATCGTGTATGTTTGTCTCTGTGAATGGTTTGTCCTCTGACAAATAAACTGTAAATGTCGGTGTTCCTCAAGGTTCCGTTTTAGGACCACTATTGTTTTCACTATATATTTTACATCTTGGGGATGTCATTCGAAAACAATGTTAAATTTCACTGCTATGCGGATGACACACAGCTGTACATTTCAATGAAACATGGTGAAGCCCCAAAATTGCCCTCGCTAGAAGCCTGTGTCTCAGACATAAGGAAGTGGATGGCTGCAAACTTTCTACTCTTAAACTCGGACAAAACAGAGACGCTTGTTCTAGGTCCCAAGAAACAAAGAGATCTTCTGTTGAATCTGACAATTAATCTGGATGGTTGTACAGTTGTCTGAAATAAAACTGTGAAGGATCTCGGCGTTACTCTGGACCCTGATCCCTCTTTTGAAGAACATATCAAGACTGTTTCAAGGACAGCTTTTTTCCATCTACGTAACATTGCAAAAATCAGAAACTTTCTATCCAAAAATTACGCAGAAAAATTAATCCATGCCTTTGTTACTTCTACGTTGGACTACTGCAATGCTCTACTTTCCGGCTACCCGGATAAAGCACTAAATAAACTTCAGTTAGTGCTAAATACAGCTGCTAGAATCCTGACTAGAACCAAAAAATGTGATCATATTACTCCAGTGCTAGCCTCCCTACACTGGCTTCCTGTTAAGGCAAGGGCTGATTTCAAGGTTTTACTGCTAACCTACAAAGCATTACATGGGCTTGCTCCTACCTATCTTTCCGATTTGGTCCTGCCGTACATACCTACACGTACGCTACGGTCACAAGACGCGGGCCTCCTAATTGTTCCTAGAATTTCTAAGCAAACAGCTGGAGGCAGGGCTTTCTCCTATAGAGCTCAATGTTTATGGAATAGTCTGCCTACCCATGTGAGAGATGCAGACTCAGTCTCAACCTTTAAGTCTTTACTGAAGACTTATCTCTTCAGTAGGTCCTATGATTAAGTGTAGTCTGGCCCAGGGGTGTGAAGGTGAACGGAAAGGCTGGAGCAACGAACCGCCCTTGCTGTCTCTGCCTGGCCGGTTTCCCCTCTTTCCACTGGGATTCTCTGCCTCTACCCCTATTATGGGGGCTGAGTCACTGGCTTACTGGTGTTCTTCCATGCCGTCCCTGGGAGGGGTGCATCACTTGAGTGGGTTGAGTCACTGACGTGGTCTTCCTGTCTGGGTTGGCGCCCCCCCTTGGGCTGTGCCGTGGCGGAGATCTTTGTGGGCTATACTCGGCCTTGTCCCAGGATGGTATGTTGGTGGTTGGAGATATCCCTCCAGTGGTGTGGAGGCTGTGCTTTGGTAAAGTGGGTGGGGTTATATCCTACCTGTTTGGCCCTGTCCGGGGGTTTCATCGGATGGGGCCACAGTGTCTCCTGACCCGTCCTGTCTCAGCCTCCAGTATTTATGCTGCAGTAGTTTGTGTCGGGGGGCTAGGGTCAGTCTGTCACATCTGGAGTATTTCTCTTGTCTTTTCCGGTGTCCTGTGTGAATTTAAATATGCTCTCTCTAATTCTCTCTTTCTTTCTTTCTCTTTCTTTCTTTCTTTCTTTCTTTCTCTCTCTCGGAGGACCTGAGCCCGAGGACCATGCCTCAGGACTACCTGGCTTGATGACTCCTTGCTGTCCCCAGTTCACCTGGCCGTGCTGTTCCAACTGTTCTGTCTGCAGCTATGGAACCCTGACCTGTTCACCGGACGTGCTACCTGTCCCAGACCTGTTGTCCCAGACCTGCTGGAACCCTGACCTATTCACCGGACGTGCTACCTGTCCCAGACCTGCTGTTTTCAACTCTCTAGAGACAGCAGGAGCGGTAGAGATACTCTCAAAGATCGGCTATGAAAAAGCCAACTGACACTTACTCTTGTGTTACTGACTTGTTGCACCCTCGACAACTACTATGATCATTATTATTTGACAATGCTGGTCATTTATGAACATTTGAACATCTAGGCCATGTGCTGTTATAATCTCCACCCGGCACAGCCAGAAGAGGACTGGCCACCCCTCATAGCCTGGTTCCTCTCTAGGTTTCTTCCTAGGTTTTGGCCTTTCTAGGGAGTTTTTCCTAGCCACCGTGCTTCTACACCTGCATTGCTTGCTGTTTGGGGTTTTAGGCTGTGTTTCTGTACAGCACTTTGTGATATCAGCTGATGTAAGAAGGGCTATATAAATAAATTTGATTTGATTTGATTTGATGTTGAAGGAGTGTCCACATTCTGCTGTATATATAGTGTATGTTGAAGGAGTTTCCACAATCTGCTTTATGTATCATGTGTGTTGAAGGAGTGTCCACATTCTGCTGTATATATTGTGTATGTTTCTGAAGGGATTCTGAAGGGTTTTAGACTTATTTCTGCTGTCTTCTCCTTTCGCTGGATCTCAAATTCTGATTCATGCATTTACTAAATAGTACAAAGAAACAAACCCACTGGTCTTCCCACGGATACTCCAAAGACAACTAATCTGAGAACTTCAAATAACCTCCAATTAACCCCTAAGGAGGTTTAGATTGGAGATTCATCATTCTCTCAAGGCAACATCCAACTCTTCTGGCTACTAAATAGTATAAATTGCAGTTCTATTCAAGCCACAAAGGTTTGTCATAACATCATACTATTGTGTGTGTGTGTGTGTGTGTGTGTGTGTGTGTGTGTGTGTGTGTGTGTGTGTGGTGTGTGTGTGTGTGTGTAATGCAATAATACAAACAAAAACCTCATATGCCCACGGGCAATCATCAAACTTGTGTGTGTGTGTGTGTGTGTGTATTCTACTGTCCCAGTCGTTAGTCATACAACTTCTATAAATATTCCATCTTCCAGACTACTAGGCTAACATTACTGAGTCCCCATAACATTCTCAGCAGCCTTTCACATTATTCATCGCTTTACTTTCTTCTGAATTACTTTACTTGTTCAACTATCAGCATATTATATTTCATGTCTTACCATTACTAAATATTTAAAACAAACAAAGCATAGTTAAACATCCACAGCATGAGTTTACGTTGGAAAAACATGAATGATTTGTGAGTGTGGCTGATTACTTTACTTTGTGTTGGTTATTCATGACTTTTAGTTTCAGGTAAAATAAAATACTGCTATTTCCATACTGCAGCTTTCCAAAAATGGGCACCATACTGCAGCTTTCCTAAAATGGGAACAACACTGCAGCTTTCCTAAAATGGGCACCATACTGCAGCTTTCCTAAAATGGGCACCATACTCCAGCTTTCCAAAAAAGGTACCATACTGCAGCTTTCCTAAAATGGGCACCACACTGTAGCTTTCCTAAAATGAGTACCATACTGCAGCTTTCCTAAAATGGGCACCACACTGCAGCTTTCCTAAAGTGGGTACCATACTGCAGCTTTCCTAAAATGGGCTCCACACTACAGCTTTCCTAAAATGGGCACCACACTGCAGCTTTCCTAAAGTGGGTACCATACTGCAGCTTTCCTAAAATGGGCACCACACTGCAGCTTTCCTAAAATTGGCACAATACTGCAGCTTTCCTAAAATGGGCACCATACTGCAGCTTTCCTAAAATGGGCACTATACTGCAGCTTTCCTAAAATGGGCACCATACTGCAGGACTACGTTCTCTTCATGACCAGTGGATGAAGTCCATAGTCTTATTGTTAGAGTTCTGTTCTATCTTGACGGTATTAGTCCATGTCTGTTCCTAGTCCCTGGCTGGCTCAGGAAAAAGCACATCTCGGTTCTTGTCACCCTTCTATTTAAGCTCAATAACTTTTATCCTCCAGGATTGGCCCTAACGGCAAGCACTTCAATCAGGGCCTGATTTTCTATACCAAATTAGAAATGAGAGGGGAAATGATATGGAAATAAATCCCATTTTGGTACTTGATCAGAACACAGTGTGAGCTGTTCTGCCTTGAGTCAATCATTCATTACACTCAGCTATTGACCTTTCTCCCAACAGGAAGTGCTGTGACTATCTCCACCAGGATTGGAATTGACAAGATGTCTCTTCTAATAGAACAATACCGACATTTCCTCACAAGTTAATTATAAATTCAATGGCGGAACCAAGGGTTGCGGCCGCTTCGGAAAGGTTAGTGTAAACATTTGTACCTTCCAGGGCCCGGCCATACACCACAGTTCATTTATTCCTCACAGAGAGCCCTTAACAGATGGACTTCTGTGGGTGTCACACAGTGATTGAGGATGTCAACAAATATCAAAATTCCCTTAAATTTTTAGACAAATAGACAGTGTGTGTTGAATATATACTGTATGTAAGTAATGATGTAATCATTGTAAAGCCTTACATCAGAGGCAGACACAATTTGTCACAATGGGATAGATATTAAAGTAGGGTCTTCCTTTCAGCCCACACACACACACACACACACACACACACACACACACACACACACACACACACACACACACACATAGCCATACTTCATACCAGCTCAGAACCATCTACTACTGTAGGTCATGTGGTTTGCGTTATGACACCGTTATGAGGAGACGGCTCATCCGTCAAAGTAAGGAAAACACGAGGGGTTCTAATAGTCTGGTATGCCCTTCATCTGCCCCAACACCTCTCCCTGAACCCAGCAGAATCACACAGGTCGCATCCCGAATGGCACGCTAGGCCAATAGGGCTCTGGTCGAAAGTAGTGCACTACATAGGGAATAGGGTGCCAATGACAAACACACCCACTCAGCAACACTCATGATGAACAGTTCATTTTGATAATCTCTTTGAAATGATGTTGTATGGCCAGTCTCTCTCTCTCTCTCTCTCTCTCTGCATGACTACATCCAAGCACATTAACTTTCAGATACTCTGCTCTAACTAACAGCCAGTCACATCTGCAAATAGAGCCTTCAGAAGACACCTGCTCACTTCACTATAGGACAGATGTATGGAAGGTACAGTACTCGGGACACACTAACTAGTAGGTGTAATATTAGATGTAAGGTACAGTACAAGCGTCATACTAGTAAATGTAATATTAGATGTAAGGTACAGTACAAGGGACATACTAGTAGATGTAATATTAGATGTAAGGTACAGTACAAGCGACATACTAGTATATGTAATATTAGACAAGATGTAATATTAGATGTAAGGTACAGTACAAGCGACAGCATATGACATGTAAATATAGATGTAAGGTACAGTACAAGGGACATACTTGTAGATGTAATATTAGATGTAAGGTACAGTACAAGCGACAGCATATGACATGTAAATATAGATGTAAGGTACAGAACTCGGGACATACAGGTACATGTGATATTAGATGTAAGGTACAGTACAAGGGACATACTTTTAGATGTAATATTAGATGTAAGGTACAGTACAAGGGACAGAATAGTACATGTAATATTAGATGTAAGGTACAGTACAAGGGACAGAATAGTACATGTAATATTAGATGTAAGGACCAGTGCACATACAGAATATTAGAATACTAAGGGTTTGCAACTGTTAATAGGATGTTTCATCACAACATTTAAAATATTGCAAGTCAAGTTTGAAGACAACATGTTATATTACATACATGTATTTGTTTTTAGCGTTGATGGATTCACAATGTACCAGATATCGTCTTACTGCTGTCAAAGTATGTTGTGGTCTTTACCTCAACTGTTGCTATTGGCTCCTTCCAAATAAAAGTCGACCCACTCTGGAGTTAGTGACAGGGATGTTTAAAATGGATGGAGGGACAACACAATGATACAATTGGCTAATCATAAAGGGGGACTGTAGGAGTTGGTATGAAGGATTAGAGCCAGAACCAACCCAGTACTCTGAGTGACAGCTGGGATTTCTAGTGTGTAAAGACCATTAATTGGAAAAAGCTGAAGAGTTTAGGAAATACATTTTTCCAAATGGCACTTAGTAAGAATAATATTTAAAACTCTCCCCTCCATGATTGGCTGACATACTTTAGGTGAAAGGGATGGATATCGTGCTTCCAAGGTTTTGTATGATATTAACTTTTGATTTGGTTTTATATTAAGCAATAGTTCAAATGATGTAAACAAACAATAAGGGCAACACAATGCAGTTAACATTTATTTTAGTATAAGGCTACAAGTACTGCCCTACTTTCGAAAGCCATTTAACTATCAAAAGCTAATGACGCATTACAATTCATCTATTTTTTTTTTCACTTTCAATCGTAGTCACATTCTCAATAATACTGTACATCTGGTGGGAAGTTGAGTGAACCTAGTGACATGCTGTTCACTGTTCATTACCCAACCAGCTGTTCTGTCTAATGAGCCTGAAGCCAATCTCTTTCTGATGACTTACAGACAAATGGTAACATCTACACACAGCACTCCACCTCTACTTCACAGTAACATATTATCACACCGCCCTCACAGCGAACAAATGCCTTGAAATGAGAAGGCCAAGTACGTCACTTCAACTGAGCCCAAATAATGAAGAAAAATAAAATAAATCACAATAAACAACTTAATATCTTAGTTCTTCACAGAACTTCACCGCTACGGGTCAAATATTATCCATCTTCACACGGACTGGGGCAGCAGGTTCTTTCTCACTACGACTGAGCCCAATTAAAACAACTAGTAATGAACAAGAAGAAAAACAATAAACAATGTGAGTGTAAATCACACTTTTACAACCATTTGCGTAAAATCTGTTAACCCTTTTCCTTGACCCATGTTCCTATATGAGGTATGATATGGTCTAGCACTTTATAAACACAACCACGGGACATTATGAAACGATTAGTCTGTAAGAGTGATTATGTGGCGGTGGCTTTATGTGTGCTCATTGTTGCTTTTTGAAGTTGCACAGTACTCATTTTATATCTGCACAGTATTAAAAACAAACACTTTCTTATGAATTCTCCCTCTTCTAAAAAACCCCCCGTTGTCAGTTAAACTGTTTCCTTGTGGGCTATACTCGGCCTTGTCTCAGGATGGTAAGTTGGTGGTTGAAGATATCCCTCTAGTGGTGTGGGGGCTGTGCTTTGGCAAATTGGGTGGGGTTATATCCTGCCTGTTTGGCCCTGTCCGGGGGTATCATCGGATGAGGCCACAGTGTCTCCTGACCCCTCCTGTCTCAGCCTCCAGTATTTATGCTGCAGTAGTTTATGTGTTGGGGGCTAGGGTCAGTCTGTTATATCTGGAGTTTTTATCCTGTCTTATCCGGTGTCCTGTGTGAATTTAAGTATGCTCTCTCTAATTCTTTCTTTCTCTCTCTCGGAGGACCTGAGCCCTAGGACCATGCCTCAGGACTACCTGGCATGATGACTCCTTGCTGTCCCCAGTCCACCTGGCCATGCTGCTGCTCCAGTTTCAACTGTTCTGCCTGCGGCTATGGAACTCTGACCTGTTCACCTGATGTGCTACCTGTCCCTGACCTGCTGTTTTCAAATCTCTAGACAGCAGGAGCAGTAGAGATACTTTCAATGATCGGCTATGAAAAGCCAACTGACATTTACTCCTGAGGTGCTGACCTGTTGCACCCTCGACAACTACTGTGATTATTATTATTTGACCATGCTGGTCATTTATGAACATTTGAACATCTTGGCCATGTTCTGTTATAATCTCCACCCGGCACAGCCAGAAGAGGACTGACCACCCCTCATAGCCTGGTTCCTCTCTAGGTTTCTTCCTAGGTTTGGGGAGTTTTTCCTAGCCACTGTGCTTCTACACCTGCATTGCTTGCTGTTTGGGGTTTTAGGCTGGGTTTCTGTACAGCACTTTGAGATATCAGATGATGTAAGAAGGGCTATATAAATCATTTTGATTTGATTTGATTCTTCTTCAGGATACCATGTGTGGCGACAAGGTGTCCGTAGGACAGAATGATTACAGCCCTGTGATTGAGCCCTGCAGTGGTCAGATTAGCATCCTGTGACTGCAGCGCCATGAATCCTGACAGATATTACATGTTTCCTGTTGCCGACCGGAGAGAAACCGCTCCTCATGCTCCGCCCAAGGAGAACTGCTCCCTGATGTAACACATTAATATATGATAAACAACCGCAGCATTGCCAGATTACAATAAATAATTCACCGGCCGTCAGAGAATATGATATGTCCCAGTGCAGATTATTTGCTGCTTTGAAATTATTATTTTAATCTCATGACGGAAACGTCCAAGGTGAACTTTAAAGTAATTAATACATGTGAAAAAAGTATTCTCAGTAAAACAAATAATTGCATGTCATAATACCTTGCTAAAGCATGTATTTTAAAGGGAAGATTTACCCAATATTAATGTGATAGTGTTTTTCAGTTCTGGGTGATTTTGTATGGATCCAGAGGACAGTTTAGAATCTTGTCCAGAGTCTATGCCAGCAGTCAAAGCTGATTAGAGACAGTTAGTCACACTTGGAATGTTCCCACATTAAGAATGTCCAACATTTAAATATTGACCCCAGATGTATTTGGAGGCAATTTCAGATTAAGCAGTTGCATAAATCTCTGCTGAGGGATGTAAAACGATATTTTGACATGCCTGGAAAAAGAGCAAGTGAGTTGCTGTATGTGTTTTCACTGTATCAAACATAAGAAATACAACAGCACCTACACAAAACGCAGTGAATCTCTCCTTCAACAAGAGGTCAAAGGGAAGCTCTAATCCTTGTTGGCTAGATGGTATACTGTATTACTCTGTAAAGCAAAGCATCTTTATTGTTCCTCTTTTCTTCTTACATGTAAAACACATCTATCACACACTGCCTTAAGCAACTTGGTTTTAACTTCGAGATACAAGTCGTTGTGTTCCCTTTTCAGATGGGGGAGATTAGTGTTTGGATGCCTGAGGATTTACAGACACTTCAGCATCAGCAGCCCCCTCTGTAGTCATTCACCTGTAGATGATGTCTTCACCACAACACTTACAGCACAGTACTGCAAGAGCTTTTCAAAGAATTATGAGAGACTTATGATCTGACGTTCCTTTACAACATCCATAGAATCATCAGCTGGTTAATACTTTCTACTGTTAATTCATCAACCACTGCCTGATCATTTCTGAATAGCATTTCTGCGTCCCAAATGGTTATCTACTTTTGACCAGGTAGGGCACTATATAGGGCATAGGGAGCCATTTGGGACACAGACCAATGCCTTTTGTTATTAAGCCGAATATAAATTGCTGGAAATTTTGTTTTTCCCTAATACTCTGTCAATCTAATAAACTGTTTATAAACCATCTAGTACCGTACGTGATATTTCAATCTACTCCTTATTTTGGAGAGGTGAAATGAGGAAATCTCATTAAGAGAAAATTATTTATTACATTTTATCAATCGTAGACCCAATGACGAATGAGCCTTACCATCATCTGAGTACCATTTTATAAACTGAAGGGCTTTCAACTGGTATTTCATAACAATTTAAAACAAACAGCCTTGAAAGAGCTAGTCTAGTGCATTTCCAGTCTATTACATTCTATCACCAACTGCTTCTCTTTCTAAACCATTCTGCTGTGCCAAATTCATTGACTTAATTAAAGAATGTGGAATGCTATGAAAACATTTGAATCTCTTCTAGGTTCCAGCTGAGAATTCCTGTTCTACTATGATTCTCTTTCACCTGGCATTAGAGCCATAGACAGGGTTTCATTTCAACAGGACAGGGAGGGGTGGTCGTGTGAGCAGACATAGATACACCTTAGAACATCAGAGACATACTCATGCCTCTGAACCTTCATTCAACTTGACAATAAATCAGCAGCTTTAAATGGCTTGACCACTCGCCTGATATCCATCCTCCCATTGCTGGGAAGGTGAAATCTGCAAATGCTTCCTTCTAATCATCTTGTGTCAGCATGTTAGCTCATGGCTCATGGCTGTAGGTGAGATAGAAGCCTGCACCATCATCAAGAACTGTCTTTGATCATTATTCATACATAAAAATACATTTCATTGTTCAGTAGTAATTATGTTTCTGAATTAAAGTATGTTAATGTGGCTTGCTCTTCCTCCTTATTATTTATACCCAATTAAGGTTCTCATAATGTCAGCATAAAAATCCTGACAAGACATACGTTTTCCTCTTTGAGTCAGACATGCAGTTAAAGAATTATGATTCATACCGACAAGTTGTAAATATAATTTTTGTTCTGCACTGAGTATATGTGATGGAAATCTTGTTTGAATTCAAAATCAATACTCTAAGTCCAGGTGTTTAGTCAGCAAAGAGTGAACATTTCAACAACTTCAGGCAATGTTCCACTGGGACATTTTTGTTTTCAGCTAATGTTAACACAGTATAAGAACATATAAAGCATCTACAATAGTCAGACTTTATGTTTCCTAGAAATATACATTTCTAATAATAGTAATAATATTCACATTTACTTTAAAATTTACACACAATTGATCTACATTAACCTTCTTGGAGCAACGTTTTATAAAAATCACAGAAAGGTATACTTAAGACGATTTAATATTGTATATCAGGATCTTCCATTTGTAATGAAATATTTGCTCATCCTTACAAAGAAAGGTACGAATAATAACATAATAATATCTCCAAAGGGTTGACCCTTCACCTTTAACCTAAAAGTGATGACACAGGGAAATGTTACCTAAGCATTGTTGTTCTCATTGTAGCTCGAATTTAAGCAGGAAACTCTCACCTTCTGGCAATTCACCAGTGTAGAATACAATGAATCTCATAATATGTCAAAAAACATTCATCAAACTAACATAACATTATGCACAATACGCAAATATAGAATAAAGAAAATGCCTCAATGCCTTTCATATTCATGTCAATAATCAACATGTCCAAAGGAGGATGAACTGTTGGAAAACAGCAATAGTTTGACAGAATAACAAAAAAATATATAGATGTTCCCTTTACCATAAACAATATTTCCCATCTAAATGTATCATCATATCCTATCTTGGATCACTTTCTCTCCCTGGCCTTATGCTTCGAACACACCGACTGCGTCATTGCATTTTGGTACATAAGCGTTACATTAATTTCCAACGAAACGCTACGTTTTGACTTGCAGCATTGCATTGCAGAGGCAGCTGAAGTGTGTTCGGTGTGGTCCGTACGTTCGATTTATCCAACGTATGCGTGAAACTGTATGCTGTAGACGGCTTGACAGAAAAATTAGCAGAAGGTGAATGTTGACCTGTTGTTGCGTACATATCCAGATGATGCTGTGTACTATTTTGCACGATGACGCTGGCGGTGTGTTCGAAGCGTTCGAGGCGATTAGAGCAGATTGCCTTATGATCACACACTTCCTGCTCCTCTGCTTTTCTATCAGCAGTATTTTTATCATCAGGGTCACTTGGTTTCAGGGAAAAGGATGGGACTAGGCTACAATATGTTCATAAATACGTTTCAAGCTTTGAGTACATCTTGTCAATCACAGTTGTGCGAAGGAATAATTTGAAATAAGAAACCTCAACAGAAAGCGTAGTCATCAATAGGGTCAACTTTTATTTCTTTGAGAGGCGTGTAAACACTCTTCTCTGCTTAGTGATGATGATTCCTGTCTGGTTCTTTTGCAGCTATACACTTACACATACTTCTCCAGTGTAATCATCTGAGTTGTGTGAGGGAATAATACTGCAAATAGATCAATACTGAATGCATGCCAGACCAAAAGTTTACCACTTTCCCTCACAGCCCCTGCCAGGATAAGAAGCAGGCGCCACCATCCATACAATCTTCAAGTACAAATAGGGCTAAGCCGTTAAGCTGATTATTGGTGTGGGAACACAGTGTGTAAGCCAATGACTTTGAGGAGGAGGAATGGGCCCCGCTGATTTCTCAATTATATTTCCTCCTTAGGCCTTGGAGAAACAAAAAAGCTGAACAGCATCGCTGACAGTCAACGGGGCCAAAGAAACCTCTTGGCCCCTAAATATTGTGGTCCAACAAAGAGGGGTAATAGAACTTACACCATGTGAGAGAGAATCACGCTGCTCAGTGACCAAGGAAAGGTTACATTGGTGAACAATGTGACATTCTGGCTCTCTGTTTAAGATCAATCTTAAATATCTATATGTTGTGGAAAGGGAATAAAAATATTAAATCTATGTTTGATACCGCCATGCTAAAATGGACAGATGTAGAGGAAATGAATGTTTTAAGTTATAAGGTTGTAGCTTACACATTTTGACACTTTTCCCAGAGTAGGGACTGTAAATATTTATAAAATGTAACATTACCAAGAGGATCCTGTTAGCGTTGGAGATATAGGGAATATCAAACAATAATAATAATAAAAATGTTTACAGGTAGTACAGTAGTACAGTAGGTTAGTCTAGAATATAAATATATTCTCCTGTAAACATTGATGTCGTTTGATACTTAATAGAACTGTCAGTATCTTCCAGGGACACCTGTCCCATTTGTTGTAGGTGGGATCTGATTACTGTGTGAGAGAGAGCAGTGTGGGGGGGGGGGGGGGGGGGTTAATAGTTCACGGACATAATAAGGTTCCATGTAAAGATGATACAACATTATCTCATCAGGTGTTAAAGGGATACATCAGGATTTCAGGTAAAGATGATACAACGTTATCTCATCAGGTGTTAAAGGGATACATCAGGATTTCAGGTAAAGATGATACAACGTTATCTCATCAGGTGTTAAAGGGATACATCAGGATTTCAGGTAAAGATGATACAACGTTATCTCATCAAGTGTTAAAGGGATACATCAGGATTTTGACAATTTGGCCCTTTATCTACTTCCCCACAGTCAGATGAACTCGTGAACTCATTGGCTTGTGAAACAAACTCCAGGTAAAGATGTTTCAACAATGTCATACAAAGTTGTCATCCCAAACATTGGTAGCACTTTATAATAATACCAATAAATAAAAGCATTTACAATTGATTAGTAAATAGTTTAATTCATAATTTACGCATCATTACTAGGGCTGTGGTGGTCATAAAAGTTTGTCAGCCGGTGACTGTCAAGCAAATAACTGTCGGTCTCATGGTAATTGACCGTTAATTAAAATAAACACATTTAACATCTCCTGGCTTCCACATATAGCCTACAAACCACTGATGCAGACCTTTGGAACATCTACATTTTGAAATGTCTAATAAATCCACAGCCTACACCATCACAATAAATCCATTATGTATTTTAGACAGGTCTATAGATACATGATATGAAGAAAATGTAATCTATTTCAGAAGAATACTCAGAGTTGTCCTATGTTAGGTCCTGATCTGGCTATGCCATATGGCTGTGGGTTACACTAGTTCATTTAGCAGACACAATTTGTTTAGAATTCAGTTGCATTATTATATATTACTCTAAAGTATGAAGAATACAATTGAACATAGCTGAATAAAATAGAAAGGATGTTTTCTCCAAAATATTTCTGAAGGAGTGCGCACTTGTGGCTATTCTGTGTTGAGCAGTTAACAAAGAAACAGGTCTTCAAAATATGCTTAATTTAGAGTTATTTATGCAACTTTAGCTGTGATCAAAACATATAGCCTAACATTTGTATTTTTAAAACAACGTTGGGTTATATGTTTAGGTTTTTATAATACATTCTAAGGCTGCATGAGCTCTGCTTTGTAGTTTGTGAAGGCTGTACACACTTCATCAGTCTCTCATTCACAATTTGACAAGCACTTGATAATGCTTTTGTGCGGACGTAATGCCCCCTATAAAAAATTCATGCTTTTTGCGGCCAGTGGCCATTGTGCTCTTGGGCTGAATATAATCATTATAATTCCCTTCTCCTGGCTGCGTGCTCCAAAGCACCTCTCACTCACATGGCTCTCTCAGATAGCTCAATTCTTATTAGCCAATGCCCGGCACGTGATCGGGTCTTTCTCACAGGCTACAGACAGACACATCAGAGATACAACTGAGGATGTGCTTATCCACTTCCAAGGTGCATATTGAAGATATTGGAAGAACTGTCCACATTTTCTTCGTTTCACTAATCAAGGTGAGAAGGCCTAATGAACAGCAAAAGCACTAGCCTATCAACTTTTGTACTATGGGGGATAGTAGATTGACATAGGCTGCCAAAAGTCGACCTATTCTATTCTGTGCTATAAATACATTTTTCAAACATTTGTTGGTTGTGATAGAGCCCAAATTAATACAACCACAAGCATAAACAAAAATGTTTTTAAGCAATGAGGCTGACGCAACAGATCAGAGCGTTTAGCTTAAAATGTTGATAAACTATTAGTCTATTTCTTCACATTAAAAGCTTAACAATGCACACATGGCAGTAGGCTAAAAGCGTGAATGTTCCAAAATGCAATCAATTAGCGGGAAAACATAATTCTCAAAAGTGACCGCAAATGCAATTACTCATGCAATTATTTTACAATAAAGGTGCATTTTTATGGTGAAAATTATCTTCCCCGAACTTGAAACTCACACTCTGCATATGTATACCAGTTAGGCTCTACACCCATTGTAAAGCGAACTAATATGCTTACTTTTAAGAAGCTATTTGGCCACTTTAGTTGTGATACAGAAACATATAGGCCTATGGGCTAGGCTACATGAGGTGTAAATCAATGATTTGAAAAAGTCACAAAAAAAGGCATGTACTGTGTCTTGCCTTACTGCACACATGCTGGGCATTAATCACAGATATGGCAAGATGACGCAGATGCTAAGCTACAGGACTGTTTTTCTAGCATAGATTGGAATATGTTCCGGGATTCATCATGCATTGTGGAGTATAACACAAAAGTCACTGGCAACATCAATACAGTGCCTTGCAAAAGTATTCACCCCCCTTGGCATTTTTCCTATTTTGTTGCATTACAACCTGTGATTTAAATGGATTTTTATTTGGATTTCATGTAATGGACATAAACAAAATAGTCCAAATTTGTGAAGTAAAATGAAAAAAATAAAAAAGACCAAGGAGCTCTCCAAACAGGTCAGGGACAAAGTTGTGGAGAAGTACAGATCAGCGTTGGGTTATAAAAAAAATAAGCGAAACTTTGAACATCCCACGGAGCACCATTAAATCCATTATAAAAAAATTGAAAGAATATGACACCACAACAAACCTGCCAAGAGAGGGCCGCACACCAAAACTCACGGACCAAGCAAGGAGTGCATTAATCAGAGAGGTAATGGAGAAACCAAGATCACCGTGATGGACCTGCAAAGCTCCACAGCGGAGATTGAAGTATCTGTCCATAGGACCACTTTAAGCTCTACACTCCACAGAGCTGGGCTTTACGGAAGAGCGTCCAGAAAAAAACAAGCAAAAATGTTTGGTGTTCGCCAAAACGTATGTGGGAGACTCCCAAACATATGGAAGAAGGTACTCTGGTCAGATGAGACTACAATTGAGCTTTTTGGCCATCAAGGAAAACGCTATGTCTGGCGCAAACCCAACACCTCCCATTACCCCGAGAAAACCATCCCCACAGTGAAGCATTGTGGTGGCAGCATCATGCTGTGAGGATGTTTTTCATCTGCAGGGACTGGGAAACTGGTCATAATTGAAGGAATGATGGATGGCGCTAAATACAGGGAAATTCTTGAAGGAAACATGTTTCAGTCTTCCAGAGATTTGAGAATGGGACGGAGGTTCACCTTCCAGCAGAACAATGACCCTAAGCATACTGATAAACCAACACTCAAGTAGTTTAAGGGGAAACATTTAAACATCTTGGAATGGCCTATTCAAAGCCCAGACCTCAATCCAATTGAGAATCTGTGGTATGACTTAAAGATTGCTGTACACCAGCGGAACCCATCCAACTTGAAGGAGCTGGAGCAGTTTTGCCTTGAAGAATGGGCAAAAATCCCAATGGCTAGATTTGCCAAGTTTACAGTTTACTGCAAAAGATGGCTCTACAAAGTATTGACTTTAGGGGGGTGAATAGTTTTCAGTTTTTTTTGTCTTATTTCTTGTCCGTTTCACAGTAAAAAATATTTTTCATCTTCAAAGTGGTAGGCATGTTGTGTAAATCAAATGATACAAACCCCCCCAAAATAATTTAGAATTTCTGGTTGTAAGGCAACAAAATAGGACAAATGCCAAGGGGGGTGAACACTTTCGCACTCCAACCCAGACACTTATAAAACCATCAAAAAGGTAAAGTATCAATACAAGACTAAGATTGAATCGTAATACACCAGCTCCGACGCTCGTCAGATGTGGCAGGGCTTGTAAACTATTATGGACTACAAAGGGAAGCCCAGCCACGAGCTGCCCAGTGACACGAGCCTACCAGACAAGCGAAATTATTTCTATGCGTATTTCAAGGCAAGTAACACTGAAGCATGCATGAGAGCAACAGCTGTTCTGGACGACTGTGTGATCACGCTCTCTCTAGCCGATGTGATTAAGACCTTTAAACAGGTCAACATTCACAAGGCGGCAGGGCTAGATGGATGACCAGGATGTGTACTCCGAGCATGTGCTGACCAACTGGCAAGTGTCTTCACTGACATTTTCAACCTGTCCCTGACCAAGTCAGTAATACCTAAATGTTTCAAGCAGACCACCATAGTCCCTGTGCCCAAGAACACCAAAGGTAACCTGCCTAAAGGATTACAGACCCAAAGATTTCTGTAGCCATGACATGCTTTGAAAGGCTTGTCATGGCTTACATCAACACCATCATCCCAGAAACTTCAATTTGCATACCTCCTCAACAGACCCACAGATTACTCAATCTCTATTGCACTCCACACTGCCCTTTCCAACCTGGACAAAGGCAACACCTATGTGAGAATGCTGTTCATTGACTACAGAAATCATGGCAAGATGGTGCTGACAGAGAGGGTCACCTCGCTTCTAGTCCTTAGGAAATGATGCAGTATTTATGTTTTTTATGTATTCTTTTTTATGTTGTTCCCCCGAAAAACTTAAGTGTTACTACATACAGCCGGGAAGAACTATTGGATATCAGCGCGATGTCATCTTACCAGCACTATGACCAGGAATAGGACATTCCCGAAGCGGATCCTCTGTTTGAACCACTCAAGGCATTCAAACTGATTCCAGAGGCTGACCCAAAACAATGTCCAAGCAGGAGAGGTAGATGGAGTGGCCTTCTGGTCAGACTTCAGAGGCACGCACACCACCCACACGCTGTTGTCCAGTCTCTAGATAACAAGGTTGACAAAATTAGGGCTAGGGTTGCTTTCCAGAGAGACATCCGGGATTGTAACATACTTTGTTCCACGGAAACATGGCTCTCCAGGGATATGCTGTCGGAGTCGGTACAGCCACTGTGATTCTTTGTGCATCGCACCGACAGGAATACACATCTCTCTGGGAAGAAGAAGGGCGGGGGTGTATGTTTCATGATTAACGATGTTGTAATCATAACAGCATACAGGAACTGGATCACTGCTACTCTAACTTCCATGATGCATACAAGGCCCTCCCCCACCCTCCGTTCGGCAAATCTGACCACGACTCCATTTTGCTTCTCCCCTCGTATAGGCAGAATCTCGAACAGGATGTACCCATGACAAGGACCATTCAACGCTGGTCTGACCAATCAGAATCCACGCTTCAAAATTGTTTTAATCATGTGGACTGGGACATATTCCGGTTAGCCTCAGAGAATAATATAGATTCAGTGAGTGAGTTTATAAGGTAATGCTTAGGAGATGTTGTACCAACTGTGACTATAAAACCTACCCTAACCTGAAGCCGTGAATAGACGGCGGCATTCGCGTAAAGCTGAAAGTGCGAACCACCGCATTTAAACATGGAAAGACGACCGGGAATATGGCCAAATACAAACAGTGTAGTTGTTCCCTCCGCAAGGCAATCAAACAATCAAAATGTCAGCATAGCCTCGCTACGTTTATAGCCTCGCTACTGTATATAGCCTGTCTTTTTACTGTTGTTTTATTTCTTTACTTACCTATTGTTCACCTAACACCTTTTTTGCACTATAGGTTAGAGCCTGTAAGTAAGCATTTCACTGTAAGGTAGACCCTGCCACATACACCTGTTGTATTCGGCGCACATGACATAAAAAATGTTGATTCGATTTGATTTGGAGATGCAACTCAGACACGAGACATATGTGGCAGGGTCTACTGACAATCACGGACTTGTAACGGCTGTCGTAGTAATGAAACCAAGGTGCAGCGTGTGTTCATCTTGAAATTGAATTGAAAAAGAGAACACTACAAAAATAAAGAAAAGACTACAGCAAAACAGTCCTGTCAGGAAATACTCTAAACAGAAAACAATCACCCACAAACCCCAAAGGAAAAACAGGCTGCCTATGTATGACTCTATGTATGACTCTCAATCAGCAACAACGATCTACAGCTGTTCCTGATTGAGAGCCACACACAGCCAAACCAAAGAAACAAACCAACATAGAAAAATAAACATAGAACGCCCACCCATGTAACACCCTGGCCTAACCAAAATAGAGAACCAAAAACCCCTCTCTATGGCCAGGGTATTACAGGACCACAAAAAGAAAATCAGCCACATCACATATCCCAATATCTTGCTTCCAGACAAACGAAGCACCTTCTTTGCTGGCTTTCAGGATAACACAGTGCCACCGATGCGGCCCGCTATCAAGGACTGTGGGCTCTCCTTCTCCATGGCTGACGTGAGTAAGACATTTAAACATATTGACCCTCGCAATGCTGCCGGCCCAGATGGCATCCCTAGCCACGTCCTCAGAGCATTTGCAGACCAGCTGGCTGGTGTGTTTACGGACATATTAAATCTCTCCTTATCCCAGTCTGCTGTCCCCACATGCTTCAAGATGGCCATCATTGTTCCTGAACCCAAGAAAGCAAAGGTAACTGAACTAAATGACTATCGTTCCGTAGCGCTCACTTCTGTCATCATGAAGTGCTTCATATCATCTCCACCTTACCTGTCTCCCTAGACCCACTTCAATTTGCGTAACGCCCGAATAGGTCGACAGATGATGCAATTGCCATCACACTGCACACTGCACACTGCCCTATCCCATCTGGACAAGAGGAATACCTATGTAAGAATACTGTTCATTGACTACAGCTCAGCAGTCAACACCATAGTACCCTCCTAGCTCATCATTGTGTTTGAGGCCCTGGGTCTCAACCCCGCCCTATGCAGTTGGGTCCTGGACTTCCTAACGGGCTGCCCCCAGGTGGAGACGGTAGGAAACAACATCTCCACTTTGCTGATCCTCAACTCTGGGGCCCCACAAGGGTGCGTGTTCAGCCCCCTCCTGTACTCCCTGTTCACCCATGACTGTGTGGCCATGCACGCCTCCAACTCAATCATCAAGTTTGCAGACGACACAGCAGTAATAGGCTTGACAATCAACAACAATGAGACAGCCCATAGGGAGGAGGTGAGGGCACACAGAATTTGGTGTCAGGAAAACAACCTCTCACTCAACGTCAACAAAACAAATGAGATGATCGTGGACTTTAGCAGAGGGAGCATCCCCCTATCCACATTGACAGGACAGCAGTGGAGAAGGTGGAAAGTGTTAAGTTCCTCGGCGTACACATCACGGAAAAACTGAAATGGTCCACACACACAGACAGTGTGGTGAAGAAGGCGTATTCTCAGGAGGCTGAAGACATTTGACTGTATCACCGCCTGGTACGGCAACTGCACCGCCCACAACCACAGAGCTCTCCAGAGGGTGGTGCGGTCTGCACAAGGCATCACCGGGGGAAAACTACCTGCCCTCCAGGACACCTACCGATGTCACAGGAAAGGCAAAAAGATCATCACGGACAACAACCATCAGAGCCACTGCCTATTCACACCGCTACCATCTAGAAGGCGAGGTCAGTACAGGTGCATTAAAGCTGGGACCGAGAGACTGAAAAATAGGTTCTATCTCAAGGCCATCAGACTGTTAAACAGCCACCACTAACTCAGAGAGGCTGCTGCCTACATACAGACTTGAAATCTTTGGCCACTCTAACAAATGGATCACCTGTCACTTTAATAATGCCACTTTAATAATGTTTACATATCTTGCATTACTCATCCCATATATATATATATATATATATATATATATATATATACACACTGTATTTTATACCATCTATCGCATCTTGCCTATGCCGGTCGGTCATTGCTCGTCCATATATTTATATGTACATATTCTTACTCCATCACTTTACTTAGGTTTGTGTATATTAGGTAGTTGCTGTGGAATTGTTAAATTACTTGTTAGATATTGATGCACTCTCGGAACTAGAAGCACAAGTATTTCGCTACACTCGCAATAACATCTGCCAACCGTGTGTATGTGACCAATAAAATTAGATTTGCTTTGATTTAGACAAAGTATAGAAAATTCCCAAAACGATGGCTGGAGGACTTCTCTTTGCACATTTTAACAGCAATGAAATACAACCAATTTTCAGTGTGGCCCTCCAGACCTCGTTGAAGACCGAATGCGGCCCAGGGGCAAAATGAGTTTGACATCCAAGGTCTAGGACCTACAGGGGATAATTAAACAGGCAACATGAGTCTAATCAAAGCACAATTAACACCCCAGTTGGGGGTGGTAGACATTTGGAAGCATAATAAAATGTAACGTGAAAGCATTTTTTCACTCGCCATTCAATACGTACTTCTATAATTTGGAAAACCATTTGAGAAAAGGCCTTATGTCATCTATTGTGAGCAAATTAAATACACAGAGCTGGTTTCAACCAATTAAGGGGGAATAGATCACAGAGCAATAGGCGTAGTTCTAATGACTGCTGGGTAAATGAGTAAATACACACATTTAGAATAAGATTGGGTTCACTTCCAGCTTTCTATCTGTACCACCATAGTTCCAGGGGCTAGGCAGGCTGCCAACGAGCACTCATGAGGCTGTTGTGTCGTTAACAAACAAGCCCCACACAGCTCCATTCTCTGCCTCCTACAATTTAAAACACAAGATGTGAGAGAGTGTGCCAGCTAGCTAGAAGGCCGTAGCCAACATTGTACTGGAGCTTAAGTGTTGATGATCATCAACTCCTCCTGAAAACAGTCTTAGCAGTCAGTTGTAACAGTCAGTCATAGCAGACCGTCGTAACAGTCAGTCGTAACAGTCAAGCGTAGCAGTCAGTTGTAGTAGTCAGTCGTAGCAGTCAGTCGTGACAGTCAGTCATAACAGTCAGTTGTAGCAGTCAGTTGTAGCAGTCAGTCATAGCAGTCAGTCGTAGCAGCCAGTCATAGCAGTCAGTCATAGCAGTCAGTCATAGCAGCCAGTCATAGCAGTCAGTCGTAGCAATCAGTCGTAGCAATCAGTCGTAGCAGTCAGTTGTCGCAATCAGTCGTAGCAGTCAGTCCTAACAGTCAGTCGTAACAGTAAGTTGTAGCAATCAGTCGTAGCAGTCAGTCCTGACAGTCAGTCGTAACAGTCAGTCGTGACAGTCAGTCGTAACAGTCAGTCGTGACAGCCAGTCATAGCAGTCAGTCGTAACAGTCAGTCGTAACAGTCAGTCGTAGCAGTCAGTCGTAACAGTCAGTCGTAACAGTCATTCGTAACAGTCAGTCGTATCAGTCAGTCGTAACAGTCAGTCGTAGCAGTCAGTCGTAACAGTCAGTCGTAACAGTCAGTCGTAGCAGTCAGTCGTAGCAGTCAGTCGTAACAGTCAGTCGTAACAGTCAGTCGTAGCAGTCAGTCGTAACAGTCAGTCGTGGCAGTCAGTCGTAACAGTCAGTCGTAACAGTCAGTCGTGACAGTCAGTCGTAACAGTCAGTCGTGACAGTCAGTCATAACAGTCAGTCGTAACAGTCAGTCGTAACAATCAGTCGTAGCAGTCAGTCGTAACAGTCAGTCGTGACAGTCAGTCGTAACAGTCAGTCGTAACAGTCAGTCGTAGCAGTCAGTCGTGACAGTCAGTCGTAACAGTCAGTCGTAGCAGTCAGTCGTAGCAGTCACTCGTAACAGTCAGTCGTAACAGTCAGTCGTAGCAGTCAGTCGTAGCAGTCAGTCGTAACAGTCAGTCGTAACAGTCAGTCATAGCAGTCAGTCGTAACAGTCAGTCGTAACAGTCAGTCGTAACAGTCAGTCGTAGCAGTCAGTCGTAACAGTCAGTCGTAGCAGTCAGTCGTAACAGTCAGTCGTTACAGTCAGTCGTAACAGTCAGTCGTAACAATCAGTCGTAGCAGTCAGTCGTAACAGTCAGTCGTAACAGTCAGTCGTAACAGTCAGTCGTAACAGTCAGTCGTAACAGTCAGTCGTAGCAGTCAGTCGTAACAGTCAGTCGTAACAGTCAGTCGTAACAGTCAGTCGTAGTAGTCAGTCGTAACAGTCAGTCGTAACAGTCAGTCGTAGCAGTCAGTCGTAACAGTCAGTCGTAACAGTCAGTCGTAACAGTCAGTCGTAACAGTCAGTCGTAGCAGTCAGTCGTAACAGTCAGTCGTAGCAGTCAGTCGTAACAGTCAGTCGTTACAGTCAGTCGTAACAGTCAGTCGTAACAATCAGTCGTAGCAGTCAGTCGTAACAGTCAGTCGTAACAGTCAGTTGTAACAGTCAGTCGTAACAGTCAGTCGTAGCAGTCAGTCGTAACAGTCAGTCGTAACAGTCAGTCGTAACTGTCAGTCGTAACAGTCAGTTGTAACAGTCAGTTGTAGCAGTCAGTCGGAACAGTCAGTCGGAACAGTCAGTCGTAGCAGTCAGTTGTAACAGTCAGTCGTAACAGTCAGTTGTAGCAGTCAGTCGTAACAGTCAGTCGTAACAGTCAGTTGTAACAGTCAGTTGTAGCAGTCAGTCATAACAGTCAGTCGTAACAGTCAGTCGTAACAGTCAGTTGTAGCAGTCAGTCGTAACAGTCAGTCGTAACAGTCAGTCGTAACAGTCAGTCATAACAGTCAGTTGTAACAGTCAGTCGTAACAGTCAGTCGTAGCAGTCAGTCGTAACAGTCAGTCTTAACAGTCAGTCGTAACAGTCAGTCGTAACAGTCAGTTGTAGCAGTCAGTCTTAACAGTCAGTCGTAGCAGCCAGTCGTTACAGTCAGTCGTAACAATCAGTCGTAACAGTCAGTCGTAGCAGTCAGTCGTAACAGTCAGTCGTAACAGTCAGTCATAGCAGTCAGTCGTAACAGTCAGTCGTAACAGTCAGTCGTTACAGTCGGTCGTAACAGTCTGTCGTAACACTCAGTCGTAGCAGTCAGTCGTAACAGTCAGTCGTAACAGTCAGTCATAGCAGTCAGTCGTAACAGTCAGTCGTAACAGTCAGTTGTAGCAGTCAGTTGTAGCAGTCAGTCGTAACAGTCAGTTGTAGCAGTCAGTCGTAACAGTCAGTCGTAGCAGTCAGTCGTTACAGTCAGTCGTAACAGTCAGTCGTAGCAGTCAGTCGTAACAGTCAGTCGTAGCAGGAACACGAGACTACAATAAGTTCTTCTCTTCTTCTGATATATGAATTATTAACACCAGTTTGAAAATACAGTACTGGGATTACATTACACCTGTATCAGGTGTCAATGCTGTGCTATGGAGTTTTCCTTCTGTCAATGAAAACCTTGCTATCTTATACAAAAATAACTTTCTTCCATTATTGATACGCAATCAATGAATGCTGTTACTGGAGAGAAAAATGTCTACCTGCAAAATAAATGTGCTACTATTCTGCCTACAAATATATACAAAAAATGGTATTTTGAGGTAAATTGACACCTCTGACAGTTATTTGATGATAACATTCAAATCTAAAATGTATTTACCTTGAACAACCAACTCTTGCTATTACTTATATAACATGTCTCCAGTTAGAAAACAAAGTTGTATGCATAAATGTACCTTTCTAGGCATCTGCGATAATCCACACTGTGGCTAATCATATTCAAGCAGTCCCATTAGTTATGACACTATTAGAGAGATTATATAGCACTATCTTTCCTTATCGTGTTTTATCTCCATCCTTTATATATGGATCCTACAAAGTGCTTTGTGCAAAAATAGAAGGGTGCTTTCATCAATTGCCTGCTATCTATCCGAAGCAATTATCAAAGAGGCAACACAAATTGCTTTTCAATAAAAACATTTTATAGTGAATTTAGACAATGTTTAAAAAGGAAACGGGAAATAATCTACTTATTGCAACTTGATGAAATTCAGCAGAAATGTCGCAGCAAAGTGCAAGAGATAAAGCATCACACACTGTCAATGTGCCTTGTGAGCTGGAGATAAATTCAGACTAGCACAACACTGGATGCTATTTACCAAGGCTTAGCTATCTTATCTGAAGTGATATGCACAATACGCCAATATGTTCAACCAGTATTTACAAATTACACAAACTGTTTATGTGCAATTTACAAACATGTACATCATAACAATGTAAGTCACTGTTGTCTCATTGTTGTCACGGTTCAGTTGAATTGTGGGTATATTTGGAAGTAATATTATGTGGTCTTTGTTTGGCGTTGTTTGAAACAATGTTTTCCCTCTGCTACTTTCTCTCTATCCAATAACCTATTCATACAGAAATCCACAGGATAAACTGATTTCACATCTCATGATTAAACTCATTGACTTAGCTTGTTTTAACTGAAAAGAAATGTGACATTACCATGGTAATGGGAATTAGTGTGGAAGCCTGGATTCCAACTTTAGATGAGTTGTGTCTTGTTTAATGTATTACCTTGATAAAGTTCTTCAATTACAAATACAATTATCTAGCGGAATCTATGTGGTGTTTCAGTCGAACAATTATGTTATTAAAAATCACTCTGCTTGTTACTTTCAAATACCTCCTTATATTGCATGTGCAAGTCATTTACACAATCAATAAAGGGAAGATTTATATTAACAGGATATTAAGAAAGACAAGATCTCTGTCTGTTGATATCATTATCATGGCAATGTCAGCAGTGTCCCCATGGACTCAGTGTTAAATACATAGAGTAGTAAGTCTGCAATGCTGAACCAAAACACAGCCAGCTGAGAGCTCTTACACCTACAACTCTATTCATGTCCCACTTAACGAAGTAGGAATAAAGCACACCTCATTATGACTGCAATCCTACCTTTTCTTTACTCAAGCGTTGCCAAGAAAGATTTTGTTCTTAAGTTTAATTAGTTGGCTAGAAGTAGAGAATGAATTTGTGTTTAAGTGTGTCACGCTCCCTGACCTCTGGTAATGACCTCAGCCAGGCCCTTTCTAAGACACCGAAGGAGAGAGTGTGTAGTGATTGCCCTCCAGAGGATCATAGGCTCTCTCACCTTGGAGACCTGGACATCTTGTTAAGGACTCACAGTGAAAATGAATGGCCCACACTTGAGACGGAATATCCAGGATGGGGCCTGGGCTATCTAACAAGACAATCGCAAAAGCCAATTAGGATAGAGGAAGAGCTTTGGGAATATAAAGATCCCAGCTAGGGCTTGTGGAAGTGATTCTGGCCTGGGTATATGTGGGCCAACCTATAGCAGGAGATTTCTGAGTGTCTGTCAGTGGAAGAGAAGAGCAAACTCTAACATGGATCAATCTTACAGGTGGACTGAATCAGATTTCCCTTGGTTCAGTGTACATGGACTGAATGCAACATTACTTTAACAAACTTTGTATTTTGAAAACTTCCCAAGATATGTTTAGGGCTGTGTAAATGGGGAAGGCTGTGATACCACTCGCTTGTTCTATCTTCACCTAGGTATAAAATGAGTTACAGCTTAGTACATCATGTTCAGTTTGTAAATAAAATTACTTGAAAAGCTTGAACCTGAAAGGAATACTATTGGTTAAGCCAGCTATGACATTGGAGGAGCTAAAACAGCATATTGTTTCACAGTATGCCAAGTACGATAATGCAAAACAATCTGGAAAATGGACAAAGTTTACAGTCAATGGACAATAGCGTGTGTGGATAATGTCTTCGGAAATAGATACGAACCCCTGAAATGATATGCTCAGAGCAATTTAAAGATGTTAACAACTAGGTGAGTTACTGAGCCGCTTGTGTCAGATTAAAGGTTAAAATCACAGTGCATAAACATACTCCAAATGGACAAAAACAGAACTGAATCAACTTGTGTGTTTGCTGAATCAAATGTCTGTTCTAACCAACCAAACAAACAGAGTGAATCAAATGTCAGCTCTTTCCAACTAGACCATCAGACTGAATCAAATGTCTGCTTTTTCCAACAAGACAAACTAGAAAGACATTTGATTCACTCTGGTTGTCTAGTTGGAAAGAACAGACATTTGATTCAGTTCTTTCCACCTAGACAACCAGAGTGAATCAAATGTCTGCGCTAACCAACCAGACAGCAGATCGCTCCGAGGTTTCCTTCCTGCCGATGACACACTAGATTACCATAACTCTCTGACTGGATTATCAATAAAATCTCTTGTTGAACATGAAAGCAACTCAATCTTGTTATCACTTATTCACCAACATCTACTCAACAAAAGAGATTCCTCAAAGCCTTTAACACGGTTCAATTCTAATGGATTTAGCTGTATTAGACTAAGAACAACTACAAAAGGAGGATAACTGCACCCACCACCCACAATTAAAACAAGATTAGGCAAACACGACACAGCAGCAAATCCACTGCTTCATGTTTACAACAGGTGATGTTGCAGAATGTGCTTCCCTTCTCTAGCTAATTGAAGGGATTTCCCTGAAAGATAATGACGTCACATGTTGCCTTTTTTTGCAATGATAGACTGCTGGATACACACACACACACACACACACACACACACACACACACACACACACACACACACACACACACACACACACACACACACACACACACACACACACACACACACACACACACACACACGCACACACACACACGCACACACACACACGCACACACACGCACGCACACACACACGCACACACACACACACAAATAAACACAAGCTCTCTTTCAACCGCATAAGCAGATTTGCAAAAGCAGATTTGATCAAATGTATTGATCCAATCTTCTCTCTGACTATGGTTAGTGGGGTGGGCCATGTTGGCAATTTATTTCACTCCAAATTGCACTATGAAGGATTGCCAACGCTAGATGTGCTTATCTGTCTCTGAGTCATGAGGGTCACGTCTGACTCTGTTGCTCTCTGAAGATACTTGTAAACTATTGTGAAAAACTTTACTTTAAATTAAATAATTCCATTCCAATTGCCTATGGTTGACACCACCTCCAAACATACTTTAAAACAGATACTTGATTTTCTCTGACAACTTGTAAGTGGTGGAACAAACTTCTATTATTCTGCAGCATGACCAGTAATTTAAAGCATTTGTTACTCGTTTCATGTCACACGTCACAGCAGAGGCATTTGAACGTAATGCTGTCATCAAGGCCAAGTGTGCCTACTTTGAAGAATCTCAATTATAAAATAAATGTTTATTTGTTTAACACTTTTTTGGTTACTACATGATTCCATATGTGCTACTTCATTGTTTTGATGTCTTCACTATCATTCTACAATGTAGAAAATAGTAAAAAATAAAGAACCCTTGAATGAGTAGGTGTGTCCAAACTTTTGACTGGTACTGTCTATATATACATATCTTTTTTAAATATATGTATTATTTTCAACTAAACCTCCATTTACATTCTTAGTTACAGCCTAATGTTAGCTAGCTAACATTGAACCAGGTTGGTTAGCTTTAGCTACCTGCAGATTCATACTACAGCTCTGACAATGTTTGTATTTGTTGGTGGTACTATGAGTCGGGATCATGCCAGTTCATTGTTTACATTTTACATTTACATTTAAGTCATTTAGCAGACGCTCTTATCCAGAGCGACTTACAAATTGGTGCATTCACCTTATGATATCCAGTGGAACAACCACTTTACAATAGTGCATCTAAATCTTTTAGGGGGGGGGTGGGGGGGGTTAAAAGGATTACTTTATCTAGCTAGCTAGGTAGCTAGCAACATGTCTAAACATAAGACAAAAGGCTACGTCTTAACCAAACACTCGCCAGATGTTTACATGACCCATCAAGATAGCTAGATGTGGCTGGGGGTTGCTTACTAAATGTCTGGCCACAGTGTGAGGACGCAGCTTCGTAGGAGTATTCTAGCTAACAATGTTCTGAATTGTACTGACTTTGTTGAACATACAATCAGGCTCCTTCCTCAGTGGAGACATCAACAGGCTGTGTGTTACAGTCAGTTATTAATGTCAGCTGTTGTAATCTGTCTGTGGATCCATCAGTGATGCCTCATGACACTGATGCAGACTGGGCCAGCCAGAGGAAATCTGGCTCCAGTCCTCTACCTCTCCCTTTTAATCAATGCTAATCCCGCTCCCTCCCTTGTTTGTGATGTCAGCCAACACAGGGATGGAAGGAGAATCTCCCCTGATAATCACGGAGTATGACCCAACCAAGGCAGCATGTTATCATTAGATTAAAACGAGAATGAATTACAAGGTATACAGTAGCATAGTTGATGCATTTATCATGTTATAGCGTAAAGCAGAGATAGATTAACTAACCACAGCAGCAAACTGGAGCAAAAAATGTCAAGGACTATTTGAGCAATTGGCTCTTTACTAAATTAAAAAAACAAAACAAAAAAAATACATGAAAAAAACCCCACAAGAAATGAACATAACGATAACGAGGCGATGTAAATGGGGAACCGGTACCAAGTCAATGTGTGGGGGTACAGGTTAGTCACCATCATTACCCTACAACACTATTACCACCATTATTACCCTACAACACAATTACCACCATCATTACCCTACAACACAATTACCACCATCATTACCCTACAACACAATTACCACCATCATTACCCTACAACACCATTACCACCATCATGACCCTACAACGCTATTACCACCATCATTACCCTACAACACTATTACCACCATCATTACCCTACAACACAATTACAACCATCATTACCCTACAACACAATTACCACCATCATTACCCTACAACACTATTACCACCATCATTACCATAAAACACAATTATCACCATCATTACCATACAACACAATTATCACCATCATTACCCTACAACACAATTACCACCATCATTACCCTACAATACAATTACCATCATCACTACCATACAACACTATTACCACCATCAGATCATCATTACCCTACAACACTATTACCATCATCACTACCCTACAACACTATTACCATCATCATTACACTACAGCACTATTACCACCATTATTCCCCTACAACACTATTACCACCATCATTACCCTACAACGCTATTACCACCATCATTACCCTACAACGCTATTACCACCATCATTACCCTACAACAATATTATCACATCATTACCCTACAACGCTATTACCACCATCAGATCATCATTACCCTACAACACTATTACCACCATCAGATCATCATTACCCTACAACGCTATTACCACCATATTACCCTACAACGCTATGACCACCGTCATTACCCTACAACGCTATTACCACCATCTTTACCCTACAACACTATTACTATCATCAGATCATCATTACCCTACAACACTATTACCATCATCAGAACATCATTACCCTACAACACTATTACCACCATCATTACTCTACAACGCTATTACCACCATCATTACCCTACAATGATATTACCACCATCATTACCCTACAACATCATTACCATCATCAGATCATCATTACCCTACAACACTATTACCACAATCATTACTCTACAATGCTATTACCACAATTATTACCCTACAACACTGTTACCACCATCATTACCCTACAACACTATTACACCCATCATTACCTTACAACACAATTACCACCATCATTACCCTACAACACAATTACCACCATCATTACCCTACAACACAATTACCACCATCATTACCCTACAACACTATTACCATCATTACCCTACAACACTATTACCATCATTACTACCATACAACACTATTACCAGCATCAAATCATCATTACCCTACAACGCTATTACCACCATCATTACTCTACAACGCTATTACCACCATCATTACCCTACAATGCTATTACCACAATTAGATCATCATTACCCTACAACACCATTACCATCATCATTACCCTACAACACTATTACCATCATCACTACCCTACAACACTATTACCATCATCATTAATCTACAGCACTATTACCACCATCATTCCCCTACAACACTATTACAACCATCTTTACCCTACAACGCTATTACCACCATCATTACCCTACAACGCTATTACCACCATCATTACCCTACAACAATATTATCACCATCATTACCCTACAACACTTTTACCATCATCAGAACATCATTACCCTACAACACTATTACCATCATCAGATCATCAATACCCTACAAAACTAATTCCACCATCATTACTCTACAACGCTATTACGACCATCATTACCCTACAACGATATTACCACCATCATTACCCTACAACACTATTACCACCATCAGATCATCACCACCCTACAACACTATTACCATCATCTTTACCCTACAACACTATTACCATCTTCACTACCCTACAACAATATTACCACCATCATTACCCTGCAACACTATTACCACCATTATTAACCTACAACACTATTACCATCATCAGATCATCATTACCCTACAACACTATTACCCCCTTCATTACCCTACAACACTATTACCACCATCATTACCCTACAACACTATTACCATCGTCAGATCATCATTACCCAACAACAGTATTACCACCATTATTACCCTACAACACTATTACCATCATCAGATCATCATTCCCCTACAACACTACTACCACCATCATTACACTACAATGCTATTACCACCATCATTACCCTACAACACTATTACCACCATCAGATCATCATTACCCTACAACACTCTTACCACCATCATTACCCTACAACGCTATTACCACCATCATTACCCTACAACACTATTACCACCATCATTACCCTACAACACAATTACCACAATCATTAGCCTACAACACTATTACCATCATTACTAGCATACAACACTATTACCAGCATCAGATCATCATTACCCTACAACGCTATTACCACCATCATTACCCTACAACGCTATTACCACCATCAGATCATCATTACCCTACAACCCTATTACCATCATAATTACCCTACAACACTATTACCATCATCACTACCATACAACACTATTACCATCATCATTACCCTGCAGCACTATTAAAACCATCATTACCCTACAACGCTATTACCACCATAAGATCATCATTACCCTCCACGCTATTACCACCATCATTACCCTACAACACTATTACCATCATCAGACCATCATTACCCTACAACAATATTACCATCATCACCATCCTACAAGACTATTACCATCATTATTACCCTACAGCACTATTACCACCATCATTACCCTAAAACACTATTACCACCATCATTACCCTACAACACTATTACCACCATTATTACCCTACAAAACCATTACCATCATCAGATCATCATTACACTACAACACTATTACAACCATCATTACCCTACAACACTATTACCATCATCAGATCATCATTACCCTATAACACTGTCACCAATATTATCACCCTACAAAACTATTACCAACATCATTACCCTACAGTACTTTTACCACCATCATTCCCCTACAACACTATTACCACCATCATTACCCTTCAACTCTATTACCACCATCATTACCCTACAAGGCTATTACCACCATCATTACCCTACAACACTATTACCACCCTCATTACCCTACAATGCTATAACCACCATCAGATCATCGTTACCCTACAACACTATTACCACCATCAGATCATTTTACGCTACAACGCTATTACCACCATCACTACCCTACAACGCTATTACCATCTTCATTACCCTACAATGCTATTTCCACAATCATTACCCTACAGCACTATTACCACCATCATTACCCTACAACACTATTACAACCATCAGATCATCAGTACCCTACATCGCTATTACCACCATCATTATCCTACAACACTATTACCACCATCAGATCATCATTACCATACAACACTATTACCACAATCGTTACTCTACAATGCTATTACCACCATCATTACCCAACAACACTATTACCACCATCATTACCCTACAACACAATTACCACCATCATTACCCTACAAAACTATTACCACCATCATTACCCTACAACACAATTACCACCATCATTACCCTACAACGCAATTGCCACCATCATTACCCTACAACACAATTACCACCATCATTACCCTACAACACAATTACCACCATCATTACCCTACAACGCTATTACCACCATCATTATCCTACAACACTATTACCACCATCAGATCATCATTACCCTACAACACTATTACCACAATCATTACTCTACAATGCTATTATCACCATCATTACCCAACAACACAATTACCACCATCATTACCCTACAACTCTATTACCACCATCATTACCCTACAACGCTATTACCACCATCATTACCCTACAACAATATTATCACCATCATTACCCTACAACACTATTACCATCATCAGAACATCATTACCCTACAACACTATTACCACCATCATTATCCTACAACACTATTACCACCATTATTACCCTACAAAACTATTACCATCGTCAGATCATCTTTACACTACAACAGTATTACAACGATCATTACCCTACAACACTAATACCAACATCAGATCATCATTACCCTACAACCCTATCACAACCATTATTACCCTACAAAACTATTGCCAACATCATTACCCTACAGCACTTTTACCACCATCATTCCCCTACAACACTATTACCACCATCATTACCCTACAGCTCTATTACCATCACCATTACCTACAGCACTTTTACCACCATCATTACCCTACAACTAAATTGCCATCATCATTACTCTACAACGCTATTACTACCATCATTACCCTAGAACACTATTACCACCCTCATTACCCTACAACACAATTACCACCATCATTACCCTACAACGCTATTACCACCATCATTACCCTACAACGCTATTACCACCATCATTATCCTACAACACTATTACCACCATCAGATCATCATTACCCTACAACACTATTACCACCATCATTACCCTACAACGCTATTACAACCATCATTATCCTACAACAATATTACCACCATCAGATCATCATTACCCTACAACACTATTACCACAATCATTACTCTACAATGCTATTACCACCATCATTACCCAACAACACAATTACCACCATCATTACCCTACAACACAATTACCACCATCATTACCCTACAACGCTATTACCACCATCATTATCCTACAACAATATTACCACCATCAGATCATCATTACCCTACAACACTATTACCACAATCATTACTCTACAATGCTATTACCACCATCATTACCCAACAACACTATTACCACCATCATTACGCTACAACACAATTACCACCATCATTACCCTACAACACTATTACCACCATCATTACCCCACAACACAGTTACCACCATCATTACCCTACAACGCTATTACCACCATCATTACCATACAACACAATTACCACCATCATTACCCTACAACACAATTACCTCCATCATTACCCTACAACACTATTACCATCATTACTACCATACAACACTATTACCAGCATCAGATCATCATTACCCTACAACGCTATTACCACCATCATTACCCTACAACGCTATTACCACCATGAGATCATCATTACCCTACAACACTATTACCATCATAATTACACTACAACACTATTACCATCATCACTACCATACAACACTATTACCATCATCATTACCCTACAGCACTATTACCACCATCATTCCCCTACAACACTATTACCACCATCATTACCCTACAACGCTATTACCACCATCATTACCCTACAACGCTATTACCACCATCATTACCCTACAACGCTATTACCACCCTCATTACCCTACAAAACCATTACCATCATCAGATCATCATTACACTACAACACTATTACAACCATCATTACCCTACAACACTATTACCATCATCAGATCATCATTACCCTATAACACTGTCACCAATATTATCACCCTACAAAACTATTACCAACATCATTACCCTACAGTACTTTTACCACCATCATTCCCCTACAACACTATTACCACCCTCATTACCCTACAAGGCTATTACCACCATCATTACCCTACAACACTATTACCACCCTCATTACCCTACAATGCTATAACCACCATCAGATCATCGTTACCCTACAACACTATTACCACCATCAGATCATTTTACGCTACAAAGCTATTACCACCATCACTACCCTACAACGCTATTACCATCTTCATTACCCTACAATGCTATTTCCACCATCATTACCCTACAGCACTATTACCACCATCATTACCCTACAACACTATTACAACCATCAGATCATCATTACCCTACATCGCTATTACCACCATCATTATCCTACAACACTATTACCACCATCAGATCATCATTACCATACAACACTATTACCACAATCGTTACTCTACAATGCTATTACCACCATCATTACCCAACAACACTATTACCACCATCATTACCCTACAACACAATTACCACCATCATTACCCTACAACACTATTACCACCATCATTACCCTACAACACAATTACCACCATCATTACCCTACAACGCAATTGCCACCATCATTACCCTACAACACAATTACCACCATCATTACCCTACAACACAATTACCACCATCATTACCCTACAACGCTATTACCACCATCATTATCCTACAACACTATTACCACCATCAGATCATCATTACCCTACAAAACTATTACCACAATCATTACTCTACAATGCTATTATCACCATCATTACCCAACAACACAATTACCACCATCATTACCCTACAGCTCTATTACCACCATCATTACCCTACAACGCTATTACCACCATCATTACCCTACAACAATATTATCACCATCATTACCCTACAACACTATTACCATCATCAGAACATCATTACCCTACAACACTATTACCACCATCATTATCCTACAACACTATTACCACCATTATTACCCTACAAAACTATTACCATCGTCAGATCATCTTTACACTACAACAGTATTACAACGATCATTACCCTACAACACTAATACCAACATCAGAGCATCATTACCCTACAACCCTATCACAACCATTATTACCCTACAAAACTATTACCAACATCATTACCCTACAGCACTTTTACCACCATCATTCCCCTACAACACTATTACCACCATCATTACCCTACAGCTCTATTACCATCACCATTACCTACAGCACTTTTACCACCATCATTACCCTACAACTCTATTGCCATCATCATTACTCTACAACGCTATTACTACCATCATTACCCTAGAACACTATTACCACCCTCATTACCCTACAACACAATTACCACCATCATTACCCTACAACGCTATTACCACCATCATTACCCTTCAACGCTATTACCACCATCATTATCCTACAACACTATTACCACCATCAGATCATCATTACCCTACAACACTATTACCACCATCAGATCATTTTACCCTACAACGCTATTACCACCATCATTACCCTACAACGCTATTACAACCATCATTACCCTACAACACAATTACCACCATCATTACCCTACAACACAATTACCACCATCATTACCCTACAACGCTATTACCACCATCATTATCCTACAACAATATTACCACCATCAGATCATCATTACCCTACAACACTATTACCACAATCATTACTCTACAATGCTATTACCACCATCATTACCCAACAACACTATTACCACCATCATTACGCTACAACACAATTACCACCATCATTACCCTACAACACTATTACCACCATCATTACCCTACAACACAGTTACCACCATCATTACCCTACAACGCTATTACCACCATCATTACCATACAACACAATTACCACCATCATTACCCTACAACACAATTACCTCCATCATTACCCTACAACACTATTACCATCATTACTACCATACAACACTATTACCAGCATCAGATCATCATTACCCTACAACGCTATTACCACCATCATTACCCTACAACGCTATTACCACCATGAGATCATCATTACCCTACAACACTATTACCATCATAATTACACTACAACACTATTACCACCATCATTACCCTACAACGCTATTACCACCATCATTACCCTACAACACTATTACCACCATCATTACCCTACAACAATATTATCACCATCATTACCCTACAACGCTATTACCACCATTAGATCATCATTACCCTACAACGCTATTACCACCATCAGATCATCATTACCCTACAACACTATTACTATCATCATTGCCCTACAACACTATTACCACCATCAGACCGTCATTACCCTACAACACTAGTACCACCATCATTACACTACAACGCTATTACAACCATCATTATCCTACAACAATATTATCACCATCATTACCTTACAACACTATTACCATCATCAGAACATCATTACCCTACAACACTATTACCATCATAATATCATCATTAGCCTACAACACTTTTACCACAATCATTACTCTACAATGCTATTACCACCATCATTACCCAACAACACTATTACCACCATCATTACCCTACAACACAATTACCACCATCATTACCCTACAACACTATTACAACCATCATTACCCTACAACACAGTTACCACCATCATTACCCTACAACGCTATTACCACCATCATTACCCTACAACACAATTACCACCATCATTACCCTGCAACACAATTACCTCTATCATTACCCTACAACACTATTACCATCATTACTACCATACAACACTATTATCAGCATGAGATCATCATTACCCTACAACGCTATTACCACAGTCGTTACCCTAAAATGCTATTACCACCATCAGATCATTATTACCCTACAACACTATTACCACCATCATTCCCCTACAACACTATTACCACCATCATTACCCTACAACGCTATTACCACCATCATTACCCTACAACGCTATTACCACCATCATTACCCTACAACAATAGTATCACCATCATTACCCTACAGCGCTATTACCATCATCAGATCATCATTATCCTACAACACTATTACCACCATCAGACCATCATTACTCTACAACACTATTACCACCATCATTACCCTACAACGCTATTACCACCATCATTACCCTACAACAATATTATCACCATCATTACCCTACAACACTATTACCATCATCAGAACATCATTACCCTACAACACTATTACCACCATCATTATCCTACAACACTATTACCAACATTATTACCCTACAAAACTATTACCATCGTCAGATCATCATTACACTACAACACTATTACAACGATCATTACCCTACAACACTATTACCAACATCAGATCATCATTACCCTACTACCCTATCACCACCATTATTACCCTACAAAACTATTAGCAACATCATTAACCTACAGCACTTTTACCACCATCATACCCCTACAACACTATTACCACCATCATTACCCTACAGCTCTATTACCATCACCATTACCTACAGCACTTTTACCACCATCATTACCCTACAACTCTATTGCCATCATCATTACTTTACAACGCTATTACCACCATCATTACCCTAGAACACTATTACCACCCTCATTACCCTACAATGCTATAACCACCATCAGATCAGCATTACCCTACAACACTATTACCACCATCAGATCATTTTACCCTACAACGCTATTACCACCATCATTACCCTACAACGCTATTACCACCGTCATTACCCTACAACACAATTACCACCATCATTACCCTACAACACAATTACCACCATCATTACCCTACAACGCTATTACCACCATCATTATCCTACAACACTATTACCAGCATCAGATCATCATTACACCACAACACTATTACCACAATCATTACTCTACAATGCTATTACCACCATCATTACCCAACAACACTATTACCACCATCATTACCCTACAACACTATTACCACCATCATTACCCTACAACACAGTTACCACCATCATTACCCTACAACGCTATTACCACCATCATTACCCTACAACACAATTACCACCATCATTACCCTACAACACAATTACCTCCATCATTACCCTACAACACTATTACCATCATTACTACCATACAACACTATTACCAGCATCAGATCATCATTACCCTACAACGCTATTACCACAGTCATTACCCTAAAACGCTATTACCACCATCAGATCATTATTACCCTACAACACTATTACCATCATCATTACCCTACAACACTATTACCATCATCACTACCATACAACACTATTACCATCATCATTACCCTACTGCACTATTACCACCATCATTCCCCTACAACACTATTACCACCATCATTACCCTACAACGCTATTACCACCATCATGACCCTACAACGCTATTACCACCATCATTAACCTACAACAATATTATCACCATCATTACCCTACAGCGCTATTACCATCATCAGATCATCATTACCATACAACACTATTACCATCATCATTACCCTACTGCACTATTACCACCATCATTCCCCTACAACACTATTATCACCATCATTACCCTACAGCGCTATTACCATCATCATATCATCATTACCATACAACACTATTACCATCATCATTACCCTACTGCACTATTACCACCATCATTCCCCTACAACACTATTACCACCATCATTACCCTACAACGCTATTACCACCATCATGACCCTACAACGCTATTACCACCATCATTACCCTACAACAATATTATCACCATCATTACCCTACAGCGCTATTACCATCATCAGATCATCATTACCCTACAACACTATTACCATCATCATTACCCTACAACACTATTACCACCATCAGACCATCATTACCCTACAACACTATTACAACCATCATTACCCTACAACGCTATTACCACCATCATTACCCTACAACGCTATTACCACCATCATTAACCTACAACAATATTATCACCATCATTACCCTACAGCGCTATTACCATCATCAGATCATCATTACCATACAACACTATTACCACCATCATTACCCTACAACGCTACTACCACCATCATTACCCTACAACACTATTACCAACATTATTACCCTACAAAACTATTTCCATCGTCAGATCATCATTACACGACAACACTATTACCAACATCAGATCATCATTACCCTACTACCCTATCACCACCATTATTACCCTACAAAACTATTACCAACATCATTACCCTACAGCACTTTTACCACCATCAATCCCCTACAACACTATTACCACCATCATTACCCTACAGCTCTATTACCATCACCATTACCTACAGCACTTTTACCACCATCATTACCCTACAACTCTATTGCCATCATCATTACTTTACAATGCTATTACAACCATCATTACCCTAGAACACTATTACCACCCTCATTACCCTACAATGCTATATCCACCATCAGATCAGCATTACCCTACAACACTATTACCACCATCAGATCATTTTACCCCACAACGCTATTACCACCATAATTACCCTACAACGCTATTACCACCATCATTACCCTACAACGCAATTATCACCATCATTACCCTAAAACACTATTACCACCGTCATTGACCTACAACACTATTATCACCATTATTACCCTACAAAACAATTACCATCATCAGATCATCATTACACTACAACACTATTACAACCATCATTACCCTACAACACTATTACCATCATCAGATCATCATTACCCTACAACACTATCACCACCATTATTACCCTACAACACTATTACCACCATTATTACCGTACAACACTATAACCACCATCATTACCCTACAACACTATTACTACCATATTTACCCTACAACACTATTACCACCATCATTACCCTACATCGCTAATTTCACCATCATTACCCTACAACGAAATTACCACCATCATTACCCTACAACACTATTACCACAATCATTACCCTACGACGCTATTACCTCATCATTACCCTACAACGCTATTACCACCATCATTACCCTACAACGCTATAACCACCGTCAGATCATTTTACCCTACAACACTATTACCACAATCATTACCCTACTGCACTATTACCACCATTATTACCCTACAACACTATTACCACCATCATTAGCCTACAACGCTATAACCACCATCAGATCATCATTAGCCTACAACACTATTACCACCATCAGCTCATTTTACCCTACATCGCTATTACCACCATCATTACCCTACAACACTATCACCATCATCACTACCCTACAAGACTATTACCATCATTATTACCCTACAGCACTATTACCACCATCATTACCCTACAACACTATTACCACCATCATTACCCTAAAACACTATTACCACCATCATTACCCTACAACACTATTGCCACCATTATTACCCTACAAAACTTTTACCATCATCAGATCATCATTACACTACAACACTATTACAACCATCATTACCCTACAACACTATTACCCCCATCAGCTCATTTTACCCTACATCGCTATTACCACCATCATTACCCTACAACGCTATAACCACCATCAGATTCACTTGCCCTACAACACTATTACCACCATAAGATCATTTTACCCTACAACGCTATTACCACCATCATTACCCTACAATGCTATTACCACCATCATTACCCTACAGCACTATTACCACCATCATTACCCTACAACACTATTACCACCATCAGATCATCATTACCCTACAACGCTATTACCACTATCATTACCCTACAACACTATTACGATCATCATTACCCTACAACACTATCAACATCATCACTACCCTACAACACTATTACCATCATCATTACCCTACAGTCACTATTACCACCATCATTACCCTTCAACAGTATTACCACCATCATTACCCTAAAACACTATTACCACCATCATTACCCTACAACACTATTACCACCATTATTACCCTACTAAACTATTACCATCATCAGTTCATCATTACCCAACAACACTAATACCACCATTATTACCCTACAACACTATTAGCATCATCAGATCATCATTACCCTACAACACTATTACCACCATCATTACACTACAATGCTATTACCACCATCATTACCCTACAACACTATTACCGCAATCATTACCCTACAATGCTATTACCACCATCATTACCCTACAATGATATTACCACCATCATTACCCTACAAATGTATTACCATCATCATTACCCTACAGAAATATTTCCACCATCATTACCCTACAACACTATTACCACCATCAGATAATCACTACCCTACAACGCTATTACCACCATCAGATCATAATTACCCTACAACACTATTACCATCAGCATTACCCTAAAACACTATCACCATCATCACTACCCTACAGCACTATTACCACCATTATTACCCTACAACACTATTACCACCATCATTACCCTACAACGCTATAACCACCATCAGATCATCATTAGCCTACAACACTATTACCACCATCAGCTCATTTTACCCTACATCGCTATTACCACCATCATTACCCTACAACACTATCACCATCATCACTACCCTACAAGACTATTACCATCATTATTACCCTACAGCACTATTACCACCATCATTACCCTACAACACTATTACCACCATCATTACCCTAAAACACTATTACCACCATCATTACCCTACAACACTATTGCCACCATTATTACCCTACAAAACTTTTACCATCATCAGATCATCATTACACTACAACACTATTACAACCATCATTACCCTACAACTCTATAACCACCATCAGAATCACTTGCCCTACAACACTATTACCACCATAAGATCATTTTACCCTACAACGCTATTACCACCATCATTACCCTACAATGCTATTACCACCATCATTACCCTACAGCACTATTACCACCATCATTACCCTACAACACTATTACGACCATCAGATCATCATTACCCTACAGCACTATTACCACCATCATTACCCTACAACACTATTACGACCATCAGATCATCATTACCCTACAACGCTATTACCACTATCATTACCCTACAACACTATTACGATCATCATTACCCTACAACACTATCAACATCATCACTACCCTACAACACTATTACCATCATCATTACCCTACAGTCACTATTACCACCATCATTACCCTTCAACAGTATTACCACCATCATTACCCTAAAACACTATTACCACCATCATTACCCTACAACACTATTACCACCATTATTACCCTACTAAACTATTACCATCATCAGTTCATCATTACCCAACAACACTAATACCACCATTATTACCCTACAACACTATTAGCATCATCAGATCATCATTACCCTACAACACTATTACCATCATCATTACACTACAATGCTATTACCACCATCATTACCCTACAACACTATTACCGCAATCATTACCCTACAATGCTATTACCACCATCATTACCCTACAATGATATTACCACCATCATTACCCTACAAATGTATTACCATCATCATTACCCTACAGAAATATTTCCACCATCATTACCCTACAACACTATTACCACCATCAGATAATCACTACCCTACAACGCTATTACCACCATCAGATCATAATTACCCTACAACACTATTACCATCAGCATTACCCTAAAACACTATCACCAGCATCACTACCCTACAAGACTATTACCATCATTATTACCCTACAGCACTATTACCACCATCATTACCCTTCAACACTATTACCACCATTATTACCCTTTCAAAACTATTACCATCATCAGATCATCATTACACTACAACACTATTACAACCATCATTAACCTACAACACTATTACCATCATCAGATCATCATTAACCTAGAACACTATTACCACCATCAGATCATCATTACCCTACAATGCTATTACCACCATCATTACCCTACATCACTATTACCACCATCATTACCCTACAACACTATTACCACCATCATTACCCTAAAACACTATTACCACCATCATTACCCTACAACACTATTACCACCATTATTACCCTACAAAACTATTACCATCATCAGATCATCATTACACTACAATGCTATTACGACCATCATTACCCTACAACACTATTACCACCATCATTACTATACAACACTATTACCACCATCATTACCCTACAACAGTATTACCACCATCATTACCCTACAACACTATTAACACCATCATTAACCTACAACGCTATTACCATTATCAGATCATCATTACCCTACAACACGATCACCACCATTATTACCCTACAAAACTATTACCAACATCATTACCCTTCAACACTTTTACCACCATCAATCCCCTACAACACTATTACCACCATCAGATCATCATTACCCTACAACGCTATTACCACTATCATTACCCTACAACACTATTACGATCATCATTACCCTACAACACTATCACCATCATCACTACCCTACAACACTATTACCATCATCATTACCCTACAGTCACTATTACCACCATCATTACCCTTCAACAGTATTACCACCATCATTACCCTAAAACACTATTACCACCATCATTACCCTACAACACTATTACCACCATTATTACCCTACTAAACTATTACCATCATCAGTTCATCATTACCCAACAACACTAATACCACCATTATTACACTACAATGCTATTACCACCATCATTACCCTACAACACTATTACCGCAATCATTACCCTACAACACTATTACCACAATCATTACCCTACTGCACTATTACCACCATTATTACCCTACAACACTATTACCACCATCATTAGCCTACAACGCTATAACCACCATCAGATCATCATTAGCCTACAACACTATTACCACCATCAGCTCATTTTACCCTACATCGCTATTACCACCATCATTACCCTACAACACTATCACCATCATCACTACCCTACAAGACTATTACCATCATTATTACCCTACAGCACTATTACCACCATCATTACCCTACAACACTATTACCACCATCATTACCCTAAAACACTATTACCACCATCATTACCCTACAACACTATTGCCACCATTATTACCCTACAAAACTTTTACCATCATCAGATCATCATTACACTACAACACTATTACAACCATCATTACCCTACAACACTATTACCCCCATCAGCTCATTTTACCCTACATCGCTATTACCACCATCATTACCCTACAACGCTATAACCACCATCAGATTCACTTGCCCTACAACACTATTACCACCATAAGATCATTTTACCCTACAACGCTATTACCACCATCATTACCCTACAATGCTATTACCACCATCATTACCCTACAGCACTATTACCACCATCATTACCCTACAACACTATTACCACCATCAGATCATCATTACCCTACAACGCTATTACCACTATCATTACCCTACAACACTATTACGATCATCATTACCCTACAACACTATCAACATCATCACTACCCTACAACACTATTACCATCATCATTACCCTACAGTCACTATTACCACCATCATTACCCTTCAACAGTATTACCACCATCATTACCCTAAAACACTATTACCACCATCATTACCCTACAACACTATTACCACCATTATTACCCTACTAAACTATTACCATCATCAGTTCATCATTACCCAACAACACTAATACCACCATTATTACCCTACAACACTATTAGCATCATCAGATCATCATTACCCTACAACACTATTACCACCATCATTACACTACAATGCTATTACCACCATCATTACCCTACAACACTATTACCGCAATCATTACCCTACAATGCTATTACCACCATCATTACCCTACAATGATATTACCACCATCATTACCCTACAAATGTATTACCATCATCATTACCCTACAGAAATATTTCCACCATCATTACCCTACAACACTATTACCACCATCAGATAATCACTACCCTACAACGCTATTACCACCATCAGATCATAATTACCCTACAACACTATTACCATCAGCATTACCCTAAAACACTATCACCATCATCACTACCCTACAGCACTATTACCACCATTATTACCCTACAACACTATTACCACCATCATTACCCTACAACGCTATAACCACCATCAGATCATCATTAGCCTACAACACTATTACCACCATCAGCTCATTTTACCCTACATCGCTATTACCACCATCATTACCCTACAACACTATCACCATCATCACTACCCTACAAGACTATTACCATCATTATTACCCTACAGCACTATTACCACCATCATTACCCTACAACACTATTACCACCATCATTACCCTAAAACACTATTACCACCATCATTACCCTACAACACTATTGCCACCATTATTACCCTACAAAACTTTTACCATCATCAGATCATCATTACACTACAACACTATTACAACCATCATTACCCTACAACTCTATAACCACCATCAGAATCACTTGCCCTACAACACTATTACCACCATAAGATCATTTTACCCTACAACGCTATTACCACCATCATTACCCTACAATGCTATTACCACCATCATTACCCTACAGCACTATTACCACCATCATTACCCTACAACACTATTACGACCATCAGATCATCATTACCCTACAGCACTATTACCACCATCATTACCCTACAACACTATTACGACCATCAGATCATCATTACCCTACAACGCTATTACCACTATCATTACCCTACAACACTATTACGATCATCATTACCCTACAACACTATCAACATCATCACTACCCTACAACACTATTACCATCATCATTACCCTACAGTCACTATTACCACCATCATTACCCTTCAACAGTATTACCACCATCATTACCCTAAAACACTATTACCACCATCATTACCCTACAACACTATTACCACCATTATTACCCTACTAAACTATTACCATCATCAGTTCATCATTACCCAACAACACTAATACCACCATTATTACCCTACAACACTATTAGCATCATCAGATCATCATTACCCTACAACACTATTACCATCATCATTACACTACAATGCTATTACCACCATCATTACCCTACAACACTATTACCGCAATCATTACCCTACAATGCTATTACCACCATCATTACCCTACAATGATATTACCACCATCATTACCCTACAAATGTATTACCATCATCATTACCCTACAGAAATATTTCCACCATCATTACCCTACAACACTATTACCACCATCAGATAATCACTACCCTACAACGCTATTACCACCATCAGATCATAATTACCCTACAACACTATTACCATCAGCATTACCCTAAAACACTATCACCAGCATCACTACCCTACAAGACTATTACCATCATTATTACCCTACAGCACTATTACCACCATCATTACCCTTCAACACTATTACCACCATTATTACCCTTTCAAAACTATTACCATCATCAGATCATCATTACACTACAACACTATTACAACCATCATTAACCTACAACACTATTACCATCATCAGATCATCATTAACCTAGAACACTATTACCACCATCAGATCATCATTACCCTACAATGCTATTACCACCATCATTACCCTACATCACTATTACCACCATCATTACCCTACAACACTATTACCACCATCATTACCCTAAAACACTATTACCACCATCATTACCCTACAACACTATTACCACCATTATTACCCTACAAAACTATTACCATCATCAGATCATCATTACACTACAATGCTATTACGACCATCATTACCCTACAACACTATTACCACCATCATTACTATACAACACTATTACCACCATCATTACCCTACAACAGTATTACCACCATCATTACCCTACAACACTATTAACACCATCATTAACCTACAACGCTATTACCATTATCAGATCATCATTACCCTACAACACGATCACCACCATTATTACCCTACAAAACTATTACCAACATCATTACCCTTCAACACTTTTACCACCATCAATCCCCTACAACACTATTACCACCATCAGATCATCATTACCCTACAACGCTATTACCACTATCATTACCCTACAACACTATTACGATCATCATTACCCTACAACACTATCACCATCATCACTACCCTACAACACTATTACCATCATCATTACCCTACAGTCACTATTACCACCATCATTACCCTTCAACAGTATTACCACCATCATTACCCTAAAACACTATTACCACCATCATTACCCTACAACACTATTACCACCATTATTACCCTACTAAACTATTACCATCATCAGTTCATCATTACCCAACAACACTAATACCACCATTATTACACTACAATGCTATTACCACCATCATTACCCTACAACACTATTACCGCAATCATTACCCTACAACGCTATTACCGCAATCATTACCCTACAACGCTATTACCACCATCATTACCCTACAACGCTATTACCACCGTCATTACCCTACAATGATATTACCACCATCATTACCCTACAATGGTATTACCATCATCATTACCCTACAGAAATATTTCCACCATCATTACCCTACAACACTATTACCACCATCAGATCATCATTACCCTACAACACTATTACCACCATCAGATCATTTTACCGTGCAACGCTATTACCAACATCATTACCCTACAATGCTATTACCACCTTCATTACCCTACAATGCTATTACCACCATCATTACCCTACAGCACTATTACCACCATCATTACCCTACAACACTATTATCACTATCAGATCATCATTACCCTACAACGCTATTACCACCATCATTACCCTACAACACTATTACATCCATCATTACCCTAAAACACTATTACCACCATCATTACCCTACAACACTTTTACCACCATTATTACACTACAACACTATTATCACCATCAGATCATCATTACCCTACAACGCTATTACCGCCATCATTACCCTACAACACTATTACCACCATCATTACCCTACAACACTATTACCATCATCATTACCCTACAAGCCTATCACCATCATCACTACCCTACAACACTATTACCACCATCATTACCCTACAACACTATTACCATCATCATTACCCTACAAGCCTATCACCATCATCACTACCCTACAACACTATTCCCATCATCATTACCCTACAGCACTATTACCACCATCATTACCCTACAACACTAATACAACCATCATTACCCTAAAACACTATTACCACCATCATTACCCTACAACACTATTAACACCATTATTACCCTACAAAACTATTACCGTCATCAGATCATCATTACCCTACAACACTATCACCACCATTATTACCCTACAAAACTATTACCAACATCATTACCCTACAGCACTTTTACCACCATCATTCCTCTTCAACACTATTACCACCATCATTACCCTACAACGCTATAACCACCATCAGGTCATTTTACCCTACAACACTATTACCACCATCATTACCCTACAACACTATTACCACCATTATTACCCTACAACACTATTACCACCATCAGTACCCTTCAACGCAATTACGACCATCATTACCCTTCAACACTATTACCACCATCATTACCCTACAACACTATTACCACCATCAGATCATCATTACCCTACAATGCTATTACCACCATCATTACCCTACAACACTATTGCCACCATCATTAACCTACAACACTATTACCACCATCATTACCCTACGACGCTATTACCACCATCATTACCCTACAACACTATCACCATCATCCGATCGTCATTACCCTACAACACTATTACCACCATCATTACCCTACAATGATATTAGCACCATCATTACCCTATAACACTGTTACCACCATCATTAACCTACAACGCTATTACCACCATCAGATCATCACTACCCTACAACACTATTACCATCATCATTACCCTACAACACTATTACCATCATCATTACCCTACAACACTATTACCACCATCATTACCCTACAACACTATTACCACCATCAGATCATCATTACCCTACAACGCTATTACCACCATCATTACCCTAAAACGCTATGAACACCATCATTACCCTACAACACTATCACCACCATTATTACCCTACAACACTATTACCACCATTATTACCGTACAACACTATAACCACCATCATTACCCTACAACACTATTACTACCATATTTACCCTACAACACTATTACCACCATCATTACCCTACATCGCTAATTTCACCATCATTACCCTACAACGAAATTACCACCATCATTACCCTACAACACTATTACCACAATCATTACCCTACGACGCTATTACCTCATCATTACCCTACAACGCTATTACCACCATCATTACCCTACAACGCTATAACCACCGTCAGATCATTTTACCCTACAACACTATTACCACAATCATTACCCTACTGCACTATTACCACCATTATTACCCTACAACACTATTACCACCATCATTAGCCTACAACGCTATAACCACCATCAGATCATCATTAGCCTACAACACTATTACCACCATCAGCTCATTTTACCCTACATCGCTATTACCACCATCATTACCCTACAACACTATCACCATCATCACTACCCTACAAGACTATTACCATCATTATTACCCTACAGCACTATTACCACCATCATTACCCTACAACACTATTACCACCATCATTACCCTAAAACACTATTACCACCATCATTACCCTACAACACTATTGCCACCATTATTACCCTACAAAACTTTTACCATCATCAGATCATCATTACACTACAACACTATTACAACCATCATTACCCTACAACACTATTACCCCCATCAGCTCATTTTACCCTACATCGCTATTACCACCATCATTACCCTACAACGCTATAACCACCATCAGATTCACTTGCCCTACAACACTATTACCACCATAAGATCATTTTACCCTACAACGCTATTACCACCATCATTACCCTACAATGCTATTACCACCATCATTACCCTACAGCACTATTACCACCATCATTACCCTACAACACTATTACCACCATCAGATCATCATTACCCTACAACGCTATTACCACTATCATTACCCTACAACACTATTACGATCATCATTACCCTACAACACTATCAACATCATCACTACCCTACAACACTATTACCATCATCATTACCCTACAGTCACTATTACCACCATCATTACCCTTCAACAGTATTACCACCATCATTACCCTAAAACACTATTACCACCATCATTACCCTACAACACTATTACCACCATTATTACCCTACTAAACTATTACCATCATCAGTTCATCATTACCCAACAACACTAATACCACCATTATTACCCTACAACACTATTAGCATCATCAGATCATCATTACCCTACAACACTATTACCACCATCATTACACTACAATGCTATTACCACCATCATTACCCTACAACACTATTACCGCAATCATTACCCTACAATGCTATTACCACCATCATTACCCTACAATGATATTACCACCATCATTACCCTACAAATGTATTACCATCATCATTACCCTACAGAAATATTTCCACCATCATTACCCTACAACACTATTACCACCATCAGATAATCACTACCCTACAACGCTATTACCACCATCAGATCATAATTACCCTACAACACTATTACCATCAGCATTACCCTAAAACACTATCACCATCATCACTACCCTACAGCACTATTACCACCATTATTACCCTACAACACTATTACCACCATCATTACCCTACAACGCTATAACCACCATCAGATCATCATTAGCCTACAACACTATTACCACCATCAGCTCATTTTACCCTACATCGCTATTACCACCATCATTACCCTACAACACTATCACCATCATCACTACCCTACAAGACTATTACCATCATTATTACCCTACAGCACTATTACCACCATCATTACCCTACAACACTATTACCACCATCATTACCCTAAAACACTATTACCACCATCATTACCCTACAACACTATTGCCACCATTATTACCCTACAAAACTTTTACCATCATCAGATCATCATTACACTACAACACTATTACAACCATCATTACCCTACAACTCTATAACCACCATCAGAATCACTTGCCCTACAACACTATTACCACCATAAGATCATTTTACCCTACAACGCTATTACCACCATCATTACCCTACAATGCTATTACCACCATCATTACCCTACAGCACTATTACCACCATCATTACCCTACAACACTATTACGACCATCAGATCATCATTACCCTACAGCACTATTACCACCATCATTACCCTACAACACTATTACGACCATCAGATCATCATTACCCTACAACGCTATTACCACTATCATTACCCTACAACACTATTACGATCATCATTACCCTACAACACTATCAACATCATCACTACCCTACAACACTATTACCATCATCATTACCCTACAGTCACTATTACCACCATCATTACCCTTCAACAGTATTACCACCATCATTACCCTAAAACACTATTACCACCATCATTACCCTACAACACTATTACCACCATTATTACCCTACTAAACTATTACCATCATCAGTTCATCATTACCCAACAACACTAATACCACCATTATTACCCTACAACACTATTAGCATCATCAGATCATCATTACCCTACAACACTATTACCATCATCATTACACTACAATGCTATTACCACCATCATTACCCTACAACACTATTACCGCAATCATTACCCTACAATGCTATTACCACCATCATTACCCTACAATGATATTACCACCATCATTACCCTACAAATGTATTACCATCATCATTACCCTACAGAAATATTTCCACCATCATTACCCTACAACACTATTACCACCATCAGATAATCACTACCCTACAACGCTATTACCACCATCAGATCATAATTACCCTACAACACTATTACCATCAGCATTACCCTAAAACACTATCACCAGCATCACTACCCTACAAGACTATTACCATCATTATTACCCTACAGCACTATTACCACCATCATTACCCTTCAACACTATTACCACCATTATTACCCTTTCAAAACTATTACCATCATCAGATCATCATTACACTACAACACTATTACAACCATCATTAACCTACAACACTATTACCATCATCAGATCATCATTAACCTAGAACACTATTACCACCATCAGATCATCATTACCCTACAATGCTATTACCACCATCATTACCCTACATCACTATTACCACCATCATTACCCTACAACACTATTACCACCATCATTACCCTAAAACACTATTACCACCATCATTACCCTACAACACTATTACCACCATTATTACCCTACAAAACTATTACCATCATCAGATCATCATTACACTACAATGCTATTACGACCATCATTACCCTACAACACTATTACCACCATCATTACTATACAACACTATTACCACCATCATTACCCTACAACAGTATTACCACCATCATTACCCTACAACACTATTAACACCATCATTAACCTACAACGCTATTACCATTATCAGATCATCATTACCCTACAACACGATCACCACCATTATTACCCTACAAAACTATTACCAACATCATTACCCTTCAACACTTTTACCACCATCAATCCCCTACAACACTATTACCACCATCAGATCATCATTACCCTACAACGCTATTACCACTATCATTACCCTACAACACTATTACGATCATCATTACCCTACAACACTATCACCATCATCACTACCCTACAACACTATTACCATCATCATTACCCTACAGTCACTATTACCACCATCATTACCCTTCAACAGTATTACCACCATCATTACCCTAAAACACTATTACCACCATCATTACCCTACAACACTATTACCACCATTATTACCCTACTAAACTATTACCATCATCAGTTCATCATTACCCAACAACACTAATACCACCATTATTACACTACAATGCTATTACCACCATCATTACCCTACAACACTATTACCGCAATCATTACCCTACAACACTATTACCACAATCATTACCCTACTGCACTATTACCACCATTATTACCCTACAACACTATTACCACCATCATTAGCCTACAACGCTATAACCACCATCAGATCATCATTAGCCTACAACACTATTACCACCATCAGCTCATTTTACCCTACATCGCTATTACCACCATCATTACCCTACAACACTATCACCATCATCACTACCCTACAAGACTATTACCATCATTATTACCCTACAGCACTATTACCACCATCATTACCCTACAACACTATTACCACCATCATTACCCTAAAACACTATTACCACCATCATTACCCTACAACACTATTGCCACCATTATTACCCTACAAAACTTTTACCATCATCAGATCATCATTACACTACAACACTATTACAACCATCATTACCCTACAACACTATTACCCCCATCAGCTCATTTTACCCTACATCGCTATTACCACCATCATTACCCTACAACGCTATAACCACCATCAGATTCACTTGCCCTACAACACTATTACCACCATAAGATCATTTTACCCTACAACGCTATTACCACCATCATTACCCTACAATGCTATTACCACCATCATTACCCTACAGCACTATTACCACCATCATTACCCTACAACACTATTACCACCATCAGATCATCATTACCCTACAACGCTATTACCACTATCATTACCCTACAACACTATTACGATCATCATTACCCTACAACACTATCAACATCATCACTACCCTACAACACTATTACCATCATCATTACCCTACAGTCACTATTACCACCATCATTACCCTTCAACAGTATTACCACCATCATTACCCTAAAACACTATTACCACCATCATTACCCTACAACACTATTACCACCATTATTACCCTACTAAACTATTACCATCATCAGTTCATCATTACCCAACAACACTAATACCACCATTATTACCCTACAACACTATTAGCATCATCAGATCATCATTACCCTACAACACTATTACCACCATCATTACACTACAATGCTATTACCACCATCATTACCCTACAACACTATTACCGCAATCATTACCCTACAATGCTATTACCACCATCATTACCCTACAATGATATTACCACCATCATTACCCTACAAATGTATTACCATCATCATTACCCTACAGAAATATTTCCACCATCATTACCCTACAACACTATTACCACCATCAGATAATCACTACCCTACAACGCTATTACCACCATCAGATCATAATTACCCTACAACACTATTACCATCAGCATTACCCTAAAACACTATCACCATCATCACTACCCTACAGCACTATTACCACCATTATTACCCTACAACACTATTACCACCATCATTACCCTACAACGCTATAACCACCATCAGATCATCATTAGCCTACAACACTATTACCACCATCAGCTCATTTTACCCTACATCGCTATTACCACCATCATTACCCTACAACACTATCACCATCATCACTACCCTACAAGACTATTACCATCATTATTACCCTACAGCACTATTACCACCATCATTACCCTACAACACTATTACCACCATCATTACCCTAAAACACTATTACCACCATCATTACCCTACAACACTATTGCCACCATTATTACCCTACAAAACTTTTACCATCATCAGATCATCATTACACTACAACACTATTACAACCATCATTACCCTACAACTCTATAACCACCATCAGAATCACTTGCCCTACAACACTATTACCACCATAAGATCATTTTACCCTACAACGCTATTACCACCATCATTACCCTACAATGCTATTACCACCATCATTACCCTACAGCACTATTACCACCATCATTACCCTACAACACTATTACGACCATCAGATCATCATTACCCTACAGCACTATTACCACCATCATTACCCTACAACACTATTACGACCATCAGATCATCATTACCCTACAACGCTATTACCACTATCATTACCCTACAACACTATTACGATCATCATTACCCTACAACACTATCAACATCATCACTACCCTACAACACTATTACCATCATCATTACCCTACAGTCACTATTACCACCATCATTACCCTTCAACAGTATTACCACCATCATTACCCTAAAACACTATTACCACCATCATTACCCTACAACACTATTACCACCATTATTACCCTACTAAACTATTACCATCATCAGTTCATCATTACCCAACAACACTAATACCACCATTATTACCCTACAACACTATTAGCATCATCAGATCATCATTACCCTACAACACTATTACCATCATCATTACACTACAATGCTATTACCACCATCATTACCCTACAACACTATTACCGCAATCATTACCCTACAATGCTATTACCACCATCATTACCCTACAATGATATTACCACCATCATTACCCTACAAATGTATTACCATCATCATTACCCTACAGAAATATTTCCACCATCATTACCCTACAACACTATTACCACCATCAGATAATCACTACCCTACAACGCTATTACCACCATCAGATCATAATTACCCTACAACACTATTACCATCAGCATTACCCTAAAACACTATCACCAGCATCACTACCCTACAAGACTATTACCATCATTATTACCCTACAGCACTATTACCACCATCATTACCCTTCAACACTATTACCACCATTATTACCCTTTCAAAACTATTACCATCATCAGATCATCATTACACTACAACACTATTACAACCATCATTAACCTACAACACTATTACCATCATCAGATCATCATTAACCTAGAACACTATTACCACCATCAGATCATCATTACCCTACAATGCTATTACCACCATCATTACCCTACATCACTATTACCACCATCATTACCCTACAACACTATTACCACCATCATTACCCTAAAACACTATTACCACCATCATTACCCTACAACACTATTACCACCATTATTACCCTACAAAACTATTACCATCATCAGATCATCATTACACTACAATGCTATTACGACCATCATTACCCTACAACACTATTACCACCATCATTACTATACAACACTATTACCACCATCATTACCCTACAACAGTATTACCACCATCATTACCCTACAACACTATTAACACCATCATTAACCTACAACGCTATTACCATTATCAGATCATCATTACCCTACAACACGATCACCACCATTATTACCCTACAAAACTATTACCAACATCATTACCCTTCAACACTTTTACCACCATCAATCCCCTACAACACTATTACCACCATCAGATCATCATTACCCTACAACGCTATTACCACTATCATTACCCTACAACACTATTACGATCATCATTACCCTACAACACTATCACCATCATCACTACCCTACAACACTATTACCATCATCATTACCCTACAGTCACTATTACCACCATCATTACCCTTCAACAGTATTACCACCATCATTACCCTAAAACACTATTACCACCATCATTACCCTACAACACTATTACCACCATTATTACCCTACTAAACTATTACCATCATCAGTTCATCATTACCCAACAACACTAATACCACCATTATTACACTACAATGCTATTACCACCATCATTACCCTACAACACTATTACCGCAATCATTACCCTACAACGCTATTACCGCAATCATTACCCTACAACGCTATTACCACCATCATTACCCTACAACGCTATTACCACCGTCATTACCCTACAATGATATTACCACCATCATTACCCTACAATGGTATTACCATCATCATTACCCTACAGAAATATTTCCACCATCATTACCCTACAACACTATTACCACCATCAGATCATCATTACCCTACAACACTATTACCACCATCAGATCATTTTACCGTGCAACGCTATTACCAACATCATTACCCTACAATGCTATTACCACCTTCATTACCCTACAATGCTATTACCACCATCATTACCCTACAGCACTATTACCACCATCATTACCCTACAACACTATTATCACTATCAGATCATCATTACCCTACAACGCTATTACCACCATCATTACCCTACAACACTATTACATCCATCATTACCCTAAAACACTATTACCACCATCATTACCCTACAACACTTTTACCACCATTATTACACTACAACACTATTATCACCATCAGATCATCATTACCCTACAACGCTATTACCGCCATCATTACCCTACAACACTATTACCACCATCATTACCCTACAACACTATTACCATCATCATTACCCTACAAGCCTATCACCATCATCACTACCCTACAACACTATTACCACCATCATTACCCTACAACACTATTACCATCATCATTACCCTACAAGCCTATCACCATCATCACTACCCTACAACACTATTCCCATCATCATTACCCTACAGCACTATTACCACCATCATTACCCTACAACACTAATACAACCATCATTACCCTAAAACACTATTACCACCATCATTACCCTACAACACTATTAACACCATTATTACCCTACAAAACTATTACCGTCATCAGATCATCATTACCCTACAACACTATCACCACCATTATTACCCTACAAAACTATTACCAACATCATTACCCTACAGCACTTTTACCACCATCATTCCTCTTCAACACTATTACCACCATCATTACCCTACAACGCTATAACCACCATCAGGTCATTTTACCCTACAACACTATTACCACCATCATTACCCTACAACACTATTACCACCATTATTACCCTACAACACTATTACCACCATCAGTACCCTTCAACGCAATTACGACCATCATTACCCTTCAACACTATTACCACCATCATTACCCTACAACACTATTACCACCATCAGATCATCATTACCCTACAATGCTATTACCACCATCATTACCCTACAACACTATTGCCACCATCATTAACCTACAACACTATTACCACCATCATTACCCTACGACGCTATTACCACCATCATTACCCTACAACACTATCACCATCATCCGATCGTCATTACCCTACAACACTATTACCACCATCATTACCCTACAATGATATTAGCACCATCATTACCCTATAACACTGTTACCACCATCATTAACCTACAACGCTATTACCACCATCAGATCATCACTACCCTACAACACTATTACCATCATCATTACCCTACAACACTATTACCATCATCATTACCCTACAACACTATTACCACCATCATTACCCTACAACACTATTACCACCATCAGATCATCATTACCCTACAACGCTATTACCACCATCATTACCCTAAAACGCTATGAACACCATCATTACCCTACAATGCTTTTATCACCATCATTACCCTACAACACTATTACCATCATCATTACCCTACAACAATATTATCACCATCATTACCCTTCAACGCTATTACCACTATCAGATCACCTTTAGAATGTAGTTATTGCTGGTGTTGATGAATAATGTGGTCTAATGGGCAAGCAGCCTGCTGCCTGGTGCTCAATCCAATCCCCATAAGACCCAGTGACAACTAATTGGTTTTTCCATATCTTCTCAAAATCACATTTTCCAACTTTGTTTTGCTATTTTCCTTAAAACCTTTTCAAACGATACAAGAATCAGAATAAGCAAGGAAGAAATAACGTAAATGAAGTAAAAAATCATGCCATCTCTGAAAATCTTTCTATTTAATACTATAATTAAGCATGTGCCTGATGACAAAACTCCAGAGAAGGGATTTCATATTGTATAATGTGTTATGGTGCAGCGCTCTAAATGCCATTATTTTCAAAGCAATCAGGAAGCTTGTTCTCTTTCTGCCTCAGCACCTCTGTTTTGGGTGATGAATCATCCCTTGGAGAGGACCAATGCATCTGGTTCAGGCAGGCAGCTCGTCTGTGAATCACATTTCAGACTTCACATGGTATATAACAAGGTGATGAATCCCATTTCAGACTTCACATGGTATATAACAAGGTGATGAATCCCATTTCAGACTTCACATGGTATACAACAAGGTGATTAATCCCAGTTCAGACATCACATGGTTATACAACAAGGTGATGAATCCCAGTTCAGACATCAGATGGTATACAACAAGGTGATAAATCCCAGTTCAGACATCACATGGTTATACAACAAGGTGATGAATCCCAGTTCAGACATCACATGGTATAGAACAAGGTGATGAATCCCAGTTCAGACATCACATGGTTATACAACAAGGTGATGAATCCCAGTTCAGACTTCACATGGTATATAACAAGATGATATTGACTTCTTCTGCTTCACTAGAGCTGGAGAGATTGACATGTAATAATCAAATCAGAAAGGAACAAAAAAACTCAATAAGAACCGTACAGAACACAACGGATTTCAAGAATCTAAGACACAACATCAGAGAAAGTTACCTAATCCCTGTTGTTACCATCCCATCTTCATCATCATCATGATCAGATCAACATAAATTATAACAATAGTTCAAATCCGTATCAAACATTGATATAGGACTACGTTACAGCTGTACTGGGGTCTAATACAAACCCTTAATTCAGCAAGTAACTACCTCAATTGAATAGAAAGATTTTTCTGTCACAGAGGTCAGTCCCACACCTAAATTAACCTCAAGTTTTTACGGGGTGCCAACCTATGGATGAATTCAGAACAGTGTCCTATCTCTGATTGAGTACTGATCGGAGAGCTAGAGGGGGGGTAGGCAGTGTGAGTAAAGTAAAGTAAAGTCTACCATTTCTACATTTCCAACTGTTGAATTTGGCAATAGTAGAGTAAGTAGCCCCTTGTCCGAGCCAGAACGGTATATAGGGCAGGAGCCCATCTCCTGTTTCTGTAGCGTTAGGCAGCTCGGTGTACAAGTACACTCCCTTGGACAGGACGCTAGTCTAGAATTTAAGCAAAAGATCCGTTTACCGTTGTCCCATAAACTAATGTAGGAGGGAAAGGATTATAGTCTCAGAATTTGGGGATCGAACAATAACTCAACCTATATAATGTCAAATTAAATTTCACACTAAAATGTTCAGAAATTCAGCAAATTAGTTAGACATTACATACATCTGAGATATAGGTAACGGAAGAAAACAAATAATGGAAACACTTGAGTAAATGAGGGATACAAAGTATATTTAAAGCAGGTGCTTCCACACAGGTGTAGTTCCTGAGTAAATTAATCAATTAGCATCCCATCATGCTTAGGGTCATGTATTTTACCTGGTAAAACAAGGGTAAAACATTGTTTTTATAAAAATCCTTTGCAGGCCATTATTTTGGTTACCATGGCTATGCCTGAATAGGATGACAATGCCCCCATCCACAGGGTACGAGTGGTCACTGAATGGTTTGATGAGCATGAAAACCATGTAAACCATATGCCATGGCTGTCTCAGTCGCCAGACCTCAACCCAATTGAACACTTATGGGAGTTTCTGGAGCGGCACCATAGACTGCATTTTCCACCACCGTCAACAAAACACCAATTTCTAATGGAAGAATGGTGTCGTATCAATCCAATAGAGTTCAAATCAAATCAAATGTTATTGGTCACATACACATGGTTAGCAGATGTTATTGATCACATACACATGGTTAGCAGATGTTATTGTGAGTGTAGCGAAATGCTTGTGCTTCTAGTTCCGACAACGCATCAATATCTAACATGTAATCTAACAATTCCACAACAACTACCTAATACACACAAATCTAAGTAAAGGAATGTAATAAGAAAATATCAATATAAATATATGAATGAGAAATGACCGAGAGGCATAGGCAAGATGCGATAGATGGTATAAAATACAGTATATCTATCTATCTATCTATCTATCTATCTATCTATCTATCTATCTATCTATCTATCTATCTATCTATCTATCTATCTATCTATCTATCTATCTATCTATCTATCTACTCTATCTATCTATCTATCTATCTATCTATCTATCTATCTATATATGACATGAGTAATGCAAGATATGTAAACATTACTAAAGTGGCATTATTTAAAGTGACCAGTGATCCATTTATTGAACTGGCCAATGATTTCAAGTCTGTATGTAGGCAGCAGCCTCTCTGAGTTAGTGGTGGCTGTTCAACAGTCTGATGGCCTTGATATAGAAGATATTTTTCAGTCTCTGCACCTGTACTGACCTCGCCTTCTGGATGGTAGCGGGGTGAATAGGCAGTGGCTCGGGTGGTTGTTATCCGTGATTATCTATTTGGCTTTCCTGTGACATCGGGTGCTGTAGGTGTCCTGGAGGGCAGGTAGTTTGACCCCAGTAATTCGTTGTGCAGACCGCACTACCCTCTGGAGAGCCCTGCTGTTGTGGTGATACAACCTGAGAGGATGCTCTCAATTGTGCATCTTTAAAAGTTTGTGAGGGCTTTTGGTGACAAACCAAATTTCTTCAGCGTCCTGTCTGTGTGGGTGGACCATTTAAGTTTGTCGGTGATGTGTAAGCCGAGGAACATAAAACTTTCCACCTACTCCACTGCTGTCCTGTCGATGTGGATAGGGGGGTGCTCCCTCTGCTGTTTCCTGAAGTCCACGATAATCTCCTTTGTTTTGTTGACGTTGAGTGAGAGGTTGTTTTCCTGACACCACACTCTGAGTCCCCTCACCTCCTCCCTATGGGCTGTCTCGTTGTTGTTGGTAATCAAGACTACTACTGTTGTGTCATCTGCAAACTTGATGATTGAGTTGGAGGTGTGCATGGACACGCAGTCATGGGTGAACAGGGAGTACAGGAGGGGGCTGAACACGCACCCTTGTGGGGCCCCAGTGCTGAGGATCAGCGAAGTGGAGATTATGTTTCCTACCTTCACTACCTGGGGGCAGCCCGTCAAGAAGTCCAGGACCCAACTGCACAGGGCATGGTTGAGACCCAGGGCCTCAAGCATAATTATGAGCTTGGAGGATACTATGGTGTTGAATGCTGAACTGTAGTCAATGAACAGCATTCTTACATAGTTATTCCTCTTGTCCAGATGGGATAGGGCAGTGTGCATTGTGATGGCAATTGCATCGTCTGTGGACCTATTGGGGCGGTACGCAAATTGAAGTGGGTCTGGAGTGACAGATAAGGTGGAGGTGATATGATCCTTGACTAGTCTCTCATAGCACTTCATGATGACAGAGGTGAGTGCTACGGGGCGATAGTCATTTAGTTCAGTTACCTTTGCCTTCTTGGGTACAGGAACAATGTTGGCCATCTTGAAGAATGTGGGGACAGCAAACTGGGATAGGGAGAGATTGAATATGTCCATTAACACACCAGCCAGCTGGTCTGTGCATGCTCTGAGGATCCGGCCAGGGATGCCATCTGGGCCGGCAGACTTACGAGGGTTTACACGTTTAAATGTCTTACTCACATCAGCCACGGAGAAGGAGAGCCCGCAGTCCTTGGTAGCGGGCCACGTCGGTGGCACTGTATTATCCTCAAAGCGGACAAAGAAGGTGCTTAGTTTGTCTGGAAGAAAGACGTCGGTGTCCGTGACGTGGCTGGTTTTCTTTTTGTAGTACGTGACTGTTCATAGACCCTGCCTCATACTTCTTGTGTCTGAGCTGTTGAATTGTGACTCCACTTTGTCTCTCTACTGACATTCTGCATGTTTGATTGCCTGGTTGAGGGAATAACTATACTGTTTGTATTCGGCCATATTCCCAGTCACCTTTCCATGGTTAAATGTGGTGGATCGCGCTTTCAGTTTTGCGCGAATGCTGCCATCTATACATGGTTTCTGGTTAGGTAGGTTTTAATAGTCACAGTGGGTACAACATCTCCTATGCACTTCCTTATAAACTCACTCACCGAATCAGTGTATCAATCGATATTATTCTTTGAGGCTACCCAGAACATGTCCATGTCCGTGTGATCAAAACAATCTTGAAGCGTGGATTCTGATTGGTCAGACCAGCATTGAATAGTCCTTATCCCTGGTACATCCTGTTTGTGTTTCTGCCTATAGTAAGGGAGGAGCAAAATTGAGTCGTGATCAGATTTGCCAAACAGAGGGTTGAGGGGAGGGCCTTGTATGCATTGCGGAAGTTAGAGCTACAATCTATATACTGATAGAATTTAGGTAGCCTTGTTCTCAAATTTGCTTTGTTAAAATCCCCAGCTACAATAAATGCAGCCTCAGGGTATATGGTTTCCAGTTTGCATAAAGTCCAGTGAAGTTCCATGAGGGCCGTCGTGGTATCGGTTTGAGGGGGGATATACACGGCTGTGACAATAGCCGATGAGAATTCTCTTGGGAGATAATACGGTCGGCATTTGATTATGAGGAATTCTTGATCAGGTGAACAAATGGACTTGAGTTCCTGTATATTGTTACAATTAAACCATGAGGCGTTAATCATGAAACATACACCCCCACCCTTCTTCTCGGAGAGATGTTTATTTCTGTCGGCGCAACGCACAAAGAATCCCGGTGGCTGTACCGACTCCGACAGCATATCCCAAGAAAGCCATGTTACTGTGAAACAGAGTGTGTTACAATCCCTGATGTCTCTCTGGAAAGCAACCCTTGCCCTAATTTTGTCTACCTTGTTATCTAGAGACTGGACATTAGCGAGTAATATACTCGGAAGCAGTGGCTGGTGTGCACACCTCCGAAGTCTGACCAGAAGGCCGCTCCGTCTTCCAGACATTTGTAGAACCTATGCCAAGGTGCATTGAAGTTGTTCTGGCACCCAATTCCCTATTAAGACACTTTATGTTTGTTTCCTTTATTTTGGCAGTTACCTGCATCATAATCTTAGTTTGAGGACACTTCAATAAACTTTCAAAAGTTTTATTTTCTAAATTAGCAATTTCAGAGACACCTATTCGTCCACAGTTGCCCAATATTACCAATATAACAAATGTGCTGAAGAAAAATATCACAAAATAAGTGCAGTGATACAATAGCCTGTCATATCCTTGGGAATACTGGGGAAAGAATGTGGATGGTTCTTTACCGCGGGTATATAGAGCATAGGGGGGAAATGGATTCAGCAGAAAGAAATCTAATCTGTGCAGTATGGCTTTCTCTGTTAAAGTCTCAATGCTCTCACATTTATGTTGGTGTGTCTTGGCTTTGGCAATTGTAAAACATTTGTTATATATATATATACATACACAGTATATCACAATAGGCAGTGGAGAAACATATGTGGGAAATCATGGCATATCTAATGTTATTTCCATCTAATGTTATTTCCATGTTATGTCTCTTTTGTTTAAATAAACCAAAATGATGAAAAACAGTTGCTGAACATTATTAAAACAAGATACATTATGTGACATGCTACTTTCAAGTCAGGTTTAAAGTCATACGGGAGACTGTCTGATTTCTAAATGGCACCGTATTCCCTATATAGTGCACTACTTTTGACCAGTAGTGCACTATACAAGGAATAGGATGCCATTTGGGATTCATTCGGTGTTGAAATACAGCAACATCAGTACAGCAACATCAGAGAAACAAAGAGGTTGTTTCTCAGTTCAGCCAGCTTCTTCTTCTTCTTCTAACTCCTACTAGGTCCATAATTTCATTGGTGTATTATACAGCCCCCTCTTTTTAAATTAAAAGTCACAATCTGCCTGTCAAGGAATTGCTAGTGCAGTGTGTCTCTGCCTTTTGGCAATAACGTTGTCGACTGAATATTTTAAGTCAACATGCAACCCCTTTTCTTCCCCGTAGGTGCTTCTGTGTGATTAAATGACAATCTACTGCCAATATCACTTTGCAATAATTAAACTGCAGCCAGAACCTGGAGAGACAAAACACGTAGGGCAGGATCCCAAATGGAACCATATACCCCGATTAGTGCACTACATTCGTGTGGGGCCCATAGGTTCTCCGGTCAAAAGTAGTGCACTATATAGGGAATAGGATATCATTTGGGATACACTTAGCAGCTTCTCCAGACAAAGAAAAACAATGTAGTGAAAAGACCAAGTCTCAAGGGGGTATTAGCATTTCCTGATCAACAGTCATGTCGCCTGTGGAGTGAGGAAGACTAGGATATGGGAGGAAGGCTTGCCAAAACAATGACTTATTGAATCTTCACATACAATTCAAAACAAATCAAATTGCATTGGTCACATGCGCCAAATACAACAGGTGTAGACCTTACAGTGAAATGCTTACTTACAAGCCCTTAACCAACAATGCAGTTTAAGAAAATACCTAAAAAAAAGTAAGAGATAAGAATAACAAATAAATAAAGAGCAGCAGTAAATAACAATAGCGGGGCAATATACAGGGGGTACCAGTACAGAGTCAATGTGCGGGGGCACTGGTGTCGAGGTAATTGAGGTAATATGTTCATGTAGGTAGAGTTATTAAAGTGACTATGCATTGATAATAACAGAGAGCAGCAGCAGCGTAAAAGGGGGGAGGGGCAATGCAAATAGCCTGAGTAGCCATTTGATTAGCTGTTCAGGAGTCTTATTGCTTGGGGGCAGAAGCTGTTTAGAAGCCTCTTGGACCTAGACTTGGCGCTCCGGTACCACTTGCCGTGCGATAGCAGAGAGAACAGTCTCTGACTAGGGTGGCTGGAGTCTTTGACAAGTTTTAGGGCCTTCCTCTGACACCGCCTGGTATAGAGATCCTGAAAGGCAGGAAGATTGGCCACGGTGATGTACTGGGACATACGCACTACTCTCTGCAGTGACTTGCGGTTGGAGGCCGGGCAGTTGCATACCAGGCAGTGATGCAACCCGTCAGGATGCTCTCGATGGTGCCAGTGAAAAACCTATTGTGGATCTGAGGACCCAGGCCAAATCTTTTCAGTCTCCTGAGGGGGAATAGGTTTTGTCATGCCCTCTTCACGACTGTCTCGGTGTGATTGGACCATGTTAGTTTGTTGATGTGGACACCAAGAAACTTGAAGCTCTCAACCTGCTCAACTACTGCCCCGTCGCTGAGAATCGGGGCGGTCCTCCTTTTCATTTGTCCACGTTCATCTCCTTTGTCTTGATCACGTTGAGGGAGAGAGCTTTGTTGTTACTTACCCTTACCATCTGAGTGCGGCCCGTCAGGAAGTCCAGGATCTTGTTGCAGAGGGAGGTGTTTAGTCCCAGGGTCCTTAGCTTAATGATAAGCTTTGAGGGCACTATAGTGTTGAACGCTGAGCTGTAGTCAATGAATAGCATTCTCACACAGGTGTTCCTTTTGTCCAGGTGTGAAAGGGCAGTGTGGAGTGCGATTTGAGATTGCATGATCTGCGGATCTGTTGGTGCAGTATGCAAATTGGAGTGGGTCTAGGGTTTCTGGGATAATGGTGTTGATGTGAGCCATGACCAGCCTTTCAAAGCATTTCATGGCTACAGATGTGTGTGCTACGGGTCGGTAGTCATTTAGGCAGGTTACCTTTGTGTTATTGGGCACAGGAACTATGGTGGTCTGCTTGAAACATGTTGTTATTACAGACTCAGACAGGGAGAGGATGAAAATGTCAGTGAAGACACTGCCAGTTGGTCAGCGCATGATCAGAGTACACATCCTGGTAATCTGTCTGGCCCTGCGTCCTTGTGAATGTTAATCTCTTTAAAGGTCTTACTCGCTGCAGAGAGCGTGATCACACAATCGTGAAGAACAGCTGATGCTCTCATGCATGTTTCAGTGTTACTTTCCTCGAAGCGTGCATAGAAGTTATTTCGCTCATCTGGTAGGCTCGTGTAACTGAGCAGCTCTCAGCTGTGCTTCCCTTTGTAGTGTGTAATAGTTTGCAAGCCCTGCCTCATCCGATGAGCGTTGGAGCCGGTGTAGTACAATTCGATCTTAGTCCTGTATTGATGCTTTGCCTGTTTGATGGTTCGTTGGAGGGCATAGAGTGATTTCTTCTAAGTTTCCAGGTTAGAGTCCCGCTCCTTGAAAGCGGCAGCTCTACCCTTTAGCTCAGTGCGAATGTTGGCTGTATTCCGTGGCTTCTGGTTGGGGTAATGAGTGGGCTGGACATGCTGAGAGATGAATTTGGATTGGTCTGCCAAATAGCACGCGTCTGTCTATTGGAGCTGGTCAGTATGTCTAGGTAATAGTGTAAAACGCTGCTTTTAAATAAATGTATTGCATAGTTAAACTGCATAAACCTAATGTCAAGTTAAAGTGCACTGTTAGGTAGCTAACTTTAGCTGGCTGGCTCGCTAGCTAGCGTTATGTGTATAATCTCCACTTTCTGGAGGACCGAGTTTTGAAATCAGTGTAATTTTAGTATGATAGCTAAGGAGATGGAGAAAACACCAGTCTGTATTACATCGTTAAACTAAGGACAACCATGCATGGCATCGGACAGGAGACCCGTTCAACCATGATGTATACTGGTAAGATAGTCTAGCTAGCTACATTTTCAGATTTCACACATTTCTAACTGACTTGCCCAGTTAAATAAAGGTACATGCAACACCATGGCCAGAAAATGTTGAATACATTGGCCATGCTGTCAATCCAGCATGACTTCTGTCATGTTCAAAACAACTGGAAACATGGAACTGAGAAATCTCAGACTTCAGTGAGTTCAAGACAACTGGGAACTCTGAAAAAAACTCGGGAACTTGGGCCTCTTTCTAGAGCTTTGACCTGAAGATCACTGACATCATGATTCAACCTTTGTTTTTCTTCCAGAGCTCCCAGTTGTCTTGAAAGCACCATAAATCCAGAAAATGCTACACTTTCATGAAAATGTTTTCCCACAAGGACCACCGCGCCACCTTTGTTGATTGTTTACATGCATGATGGACAGACAAGTGTAGGGCGCAAGATGCGACTGAAATTTTGCAGGTGGGGAGAGTGCAAGAGAGGGTGGAGGAGGAGGCTTGTCGTGAAACCCTGGGCATCTTGTTATGACTTGCATTATGCTATGACATGCATTATCTGAATTATACCTATGGAGCAGCGGCTTCTACAGAGGAACTTTGAATGTCTTTGAGTTGGCTTAGCGCTGGACCAGAGCTAGCTAACAAGCTAGCTAACAAGCTTGCATTTTTGTAGTTAATATATCTAGTCTGAAACATAGTATCCTATTGTAAATAGCTAATTTACTATAGTAAAAAGTTCCTATATTAAAAGTGAATCCATTATTCTCTACTAAAAAATCTCTCTCCCTATCTTCTGGATCATGCTTGTAACATCAGTACTGTAGTGTATGCTTTGGAGGGGGAGAGGCAGGTAGCCTACACCTTCACATACATGCTGGCAAAGATTCCAGCTGGCAGGCAGACACTGGAAGAAGATTATGAGTGACAGAGTGAGGGCTTTGCATAACGTAGGCACTGGGAAAAAAATGGGACTGGAAAAAAATGCCCGGAACCTAAACTAATTTGATTAATTGCTATGCTTTTAAAATAAGGGTTCTATTCTGAAATAGTATAGATAACTTTCGTTCTTGGTTCTGTTTCTGTTCCTCTACAAATGTAGTGATTTTCAGGTTTTCTGTTCAGTTCCCTGAACCGGTTCCCATCCCTGGTTAACCTGTTGGGGCTAGGGGGCAGTATTTTCACGGCCGGATAAAAAAACGTACCCGATTTAATCTGGTTACTACTCCTGGCCAGAAACTAGAATATGCATATAATTAGTAGATTTGGATAGAAAACACTCTAAAGTTTCTAAAACTGTTTGAATGGTGTCTGTGAGTATAACAGAACTCATATGGCAGGCCAAAACCTGAGAAGATTCAATGCAGTAAGTGCCCTGTCTGACAATTTGTTGTCCTTCTAGGTTATCTCTATCAAAAATACAGCATCTCTGCTGTAACGTGACATTTTCTAAGGTTTCCATTGGCTCTCAGAAGGCGCCGGAAAGTGGAATGAGAGCTCTGCAGTCTCTGGGCTAAGTACAGCAGCTCTGTTTCTTACTGGCCTGCCTGGGGACAGTGACACTGGAGATGCGCTTTCATGTGAATTCTCCATTTTGTTCTTTCAGTCTTTGAACGAATACAACATCGCCCGGTTGGAATATTATCGCTATTTTACAAGAAAAATCGCATAAAAATGTATTTTAAACAGCGTTTCACATGCTTCGAAGTACAGTAATGGAATATTTTGAATTTTTTTGTCACGAAATGGGCCCGCGCATCACCCTTCGGATAGTTACCTGAACGCACGAACAAAACGCCGCTATTTGGATAAAACTATGGATTATTTGGGACCAAACCAACAATTGTTATTGAAGTAGAAGTCCTGGGAGTGCATTCTGATGAAGAACACCAAAGGTAATAACATTTTTCTTATAGTAAATCTGACTTTGGTGAGTGCTAAACTTGCTGGGTGTCTAAATAGCTAGCCCTGTGATGCCGGACTATCTACTGAGAATATTGCAAAATGTGCTTTCACCGAAAAGCTATTTTAAAATCGGACATATCGAGTGCATAGAGGAGTTCTGTATCTATAATTCTTAAAATAATTGTTATGCTTTTGTGAACGTTTATCGTGAGTAATTTAGTAAATTCACCGGAAGTTTGCGGGGGGTATGCTAGTTCTGAACGTCACATGCTAATGTAAAAAGCTGGTTTTTGATATAAATATGAACTTGATTGAACAAAACATGCATGTATTGTATAACATAATGTCCTAGGTGTGTCATCTGATGAAGATCATCAAAGGTTAGTGCTGCATTTAGCTGTCTTCTGGGTTTTTGTGACATTATATGCTAGCTTGAAAAATGGGTGTCTGATTATTTCTGGCTGGGTACTCTGCTGACATAATCTAATGTTTTGCTTTCGTTGTAAAGCCTTTTTGAAATCGGACAGTGTGGTTAGATTAACGAGAGTCTTGTCTTTAAAATGGTGTAAAATAGTCATATGTTTGAGAAATTGAAGTAATAGCATTTCTAAGGTCTTTGAATAACGCGCCACAGGATTCCACTGGCTGTTACTTAGGTGGGACGATTTCGTCCCGCCGGCCCTAGAGAAGATAAAATGGACTGCATCGCAAACAGCTGACGTAGGCCTACTAAACTCAGCAAAAAAAGAAAAGTCCCATTTTCAGGACCATATCTTTCAAAGATAATACGTAAAAATCCCAAAAACTTCACAGATCTTCATTGTAAAGGGTTTAACCTCTTACATCTAGATGTTCCGCTAGCGGAACACCTGCTCCAATATCCAATGATGGGCGTGGCGCGAAATACAAATTCCTCTAAAATCCGAAAACTTCAATTTTTCAAACATGTGACTATTTTACAGCATTTTAAAGACAAGACTCTCGTTAATCTAACCACACTGTCCGATTTCAAAAAGGCTTTACAGCGAAAGCAAAACATTAGATTATGTCAGCAGAGTACCCAGCTAGAAATAATCAGACACCCATTTTTCAAGCTAGCATATAATGTCACAAAAAACAAAACCACAGCTAAATGCAGCACTAACCTTTGATGATCTTCATCAGATGACAACCCTAGGACATTATGTTATACAATGCATGCATGTTTTGTTCAATCAAGCTCATATTTATATCAAAAAACAGCTTTTTTTTTACATTAGCATGTGACGTTCAGAACTAGCATACTCCCCGCAAACCTCCGGTGAATTTACTAAATTACTCACGATAAACGTTCACAAAAAACATAACAATTATTTTAAGAATTATAGATACAGAACTCCTCTATGCACTCGATATGTCCGATTTTAAAATAGCTTTTCGGTGAAAGCACATTTTACAATATTCTCAGTAGATAGCCCGGCATCACAGGGCTAGCTATTTAGACACCCACCAAGTTTAGCACTCACCAATATCAGATTTACTATTAGAAAAGTTTGATTACCTTTCCTGTTCTTCGTCAGAATGCACTCCCAGGACTTCTACTTCAATAACAAATGTTGGTTTGGTCCAAAATAATCCATCGTTATATCCAAATAGCAGCGTTTTGTTCGTGCGTTCAAGACACTATCCGAATGGTAAATAAGGGTCGTGCGCATGGCGCATTTCGTGACAAAATATTTCTAAATATTTCATTACCGTACTTCGAAGCATGTCAACCGCTGTTTAAAATCAATTTTTATGAAATTTTTCTCGTAAAAAAGCGATAATATTCCGACCGGGAATCTGTGTTTCGGCAAATAGAGGGAAAAACAGAAAGACGGGGGCGGCCAGTGCACGAGCCTAAGCCCTTTGTCCTCTGATAGAACACTTAGCAAAAGCGCTCGTGTGTTTCAGCCAGGGCTTTGAATTACGTCATTCAGCTTTTTCCCGGGCTCTGAGCGCCCATGGCAGCCGTAGGAAGTGTCACGTAACAGCAGAGATCCTTTGTAATGGATAGAGATGAAAAAGAAGGGCAAGAAATGGTCAGACAGGGTACTTCCTGTACAAAATCTTCTCACGTTTTGGCCTGCCAAATGAGTTCTGTTATACTCACATACACCATTCAAACAGTTTTAGAAACGTTGGATTGTTTTCTATCCAAAGCTAATAATTATATGCATATTCTAGTTTCTGGGCAGGACTAATAATCAGATTAAATCGGGTACGTTTTTTTATCCAGCCGTGAAAATACTGCCCCCTAGCCATAACAGGTTAAACACTGTTTCCCATGCTTGTTCATTGAACCATAAACAATTAATGAACATGCACCTGTGGAACGGTCATTAAGACACTAACAGCTTACAGACGGTAGGCAATTAAGGTCACAGTTATGAAAACTTAGGACACTAAAGAGGCCATTCTACTGACTCTGAAAAACACCAACAGAAAAATGCCCAGGGTCCCTGCTCACCTGCGTGAACGTGCCTTTGGCATGATGCAAGGAGGCATGAGGACTGCAGATGTGGCCAGGGCAATAAATTGCAATGTCCGTACTGTGAGACGCCTAAGACAGCGCTTCAGGGAGACAGGACGGACAGCTGATCATCCTCGCAGTGGTAGAACACGTGTAAAAACACCTGCACAGGATCGGTACATCTGAACATCACACCTGCGGGACAGGTACAGGACAGGTACAGGCAACAACAACTGCCCGAGTTACACCAGGAATGCACAATCCCTCCATCAGTGGTCAGACTGTCCGCAATAGGCTGAGAGAGGCTGGACTGAGGGCTTGTAGGCCTGTTGTAAGGCAGGTCCTCACCAGGCATCAAACGTGGGCACAAACCCACCATCGCTGGACCAGACAGGACTGGCAAAAAGTGCTCTTCACTGACAAGTCGCGGTTTTGTCTCACCAGGGGTGATGGTCGGATTCGCATTTATCGTCGAAGGAATGAGTGTTACACCGAGGCCTGTACTCTGGACTGGGATCAATTTGGAGGTTGAGGGTCCGTCATGGTCTGGGGCGGTGTGTCACAGCATCATCGGACTGAGCTTGTTGTCATTGCAAGCAATATCAATGCTGTGCATTACAGGGAAGACATCCTCCTCCCTCATGTGGTACCCTTCCTGAAGGCTCATACTGACATGACCCTCCAGCATGACAATGCCACCAGCCATACTGCTCGTTCTGTGAGTGATTTCCTGCAAGACATGAATGTCAGTGTTCTGCCATGGCCAGCGAAGAGCCCGGATCTCAATCCCATTGAGCAAGTCTGGGACCTGTTGGATCGGAGGGTGAGGGCTAGGGCCATTCCTCACAGAAATGTCCGGGAACTTGCAGGTGCCTTGGTGGAAGAGTGGGGTAACATCTCACAGCAAGAACTGTCAAATCTGGTGCAGTCCACAAGGAGGAGATGCACTGCAGTTCTTAACCTGTTGGGTCTAGGGGGCAGCATTTGCACGTCTGGATAAAAAAAATGTACCCGATTTAATCTGGTTACTAATCCTACCCAGTAACTAGAATATGCATATACTTATTATATATGGATAGAAAACACTCTAAAGTTTCCAAAACTGTTTGAATGGTGTCTGTGAGTATAACAGAACTCATTTGGCAGGCAAAACCCTGAGACATTTTCTGACAGGAAGTGGATACCTGATGTGTTGTATTGACTTTAAACCTATCCCATTGAAAAACACAGGGGTTTAGGAATATTTTGGCACTTCCTATTGCTTCCACTAGATGTCACCAGCCTTTACAAAGTGTTTTGAGTCTTCTGGAGGGAGATCTGACCGAACAAGAGCCATGGAACGGTGATGTCCCATTAGACACCTGGCGCGCTACTTCATGTTGGGTACCCTCGTTCCAATACGTTATAAAAGACTATGCATTCGTCCACCTTGAATATTATTCATGTTCTGGTTAAAAAAGGCCCTAATGATTTATGCTATACAACGTTTGACATGTTTGAACGAACGGAAATATATTTTTTCCCCTCGTTCATGACGAGAAGTCCGGCTGGCTTACATCATGTGCTAACGAGACGGAGATTTTTGGACATAAATGATGAGCTTTTTTGAACAAAACTACATTCGTTATGGACCTGTGATACCTGGAAGTGACATCTGATGAAGAGAATCAAAGGTAATGGATTATTTACATAGTATTTTCGATTTTAGATCTCCCCAACATGACGTCTAGTCTGTATCGCAACGCGTATTTTTCTGGGCACAGTGCTCAGATTATTGCAAAGTGTGATTTCCCAGTAAGGTTATTTTTAAATCTGGCAAGTTGATTGCGTTCAAAAGATGTAAATCTATAATTCTTTAAATGACAATATAATATTTTACCAATGTTTTCTAATTTTAATTATTTAATTTGTGACGCTGACTTGACTGCCGGTTATTGGAGGGAAACGATTTCCTCAACATCAATGCCATAGTAAAACGCTGTTTTTGGATATAAATGTGAACTTGATAGAACTAAAAATGCATGCATTGTCTAACATAATGTCCTAGGAGTGTCATCTGATGGAGATTGTAAAAGGTTAGTGTATCATTTTAGCTGGTTTTATGGTTTTGGTGACCCTGTCTTTGACTTGACAAAACATTACACACAACTCTTGTAAATGTACTGTCCTAACATACTCTAAATTTATGCTTTCGCCGTAAAACCTTTTTGAAATCGTAAAACGTGGTTAGATTAAGGAGATGTTTATCTTTCAAATGGTGTAACATAGTTGTATTTTTGAAAAATTTGAATTTTGACATTTATTTGGATTCAAATTTGCCGCTCTTGAAATGCACCTGCTGTTGATGGAGTGCACCACGGGTGGCACGCTAGCGTCCCACCTAGCCCCAAGAGGTTAATGCAGCTGGTGGCCACACCAGATACTGACTGTTACTTTGGATTTTGACTACCCCCTTTGTTCAGGGACACATTATTCCATTTCTGTTAGTCAAATGTCTGTGGAACTTGTTCCGTTTATGTCTCAGTTGTTGAATCTTGTTATGTTCATTCAAATATTTACACATGTTAAGTTTGCTGAAAATTAATGCAGTTAACAGTGAGAGGACGTTTCTTTTTTTGCTGAGTTGAAGTTGTCTAAATTCAAAGTTGTCTCAGACTTATGTTAATCATCCTTCTACCTTCATTGTTTTATTTTGTTTATCTTCTCCAGTTTCCACTGAAGAATGGGCAGAAGAACATACAGTACTACCCACTCCCTCGTGGATGCCCACTCGCATCTTCAGTTTTACGTTTGAATGGAAATAGTATCCATGGCAACAAGTGTTCTGCTTCACTACTCCTGAATCCAATGCCTCAGGTTTTAACTGAAGTTTAGTTTCAAAGAAAACTATAATGTTGTTTAATTTAACCTGTTAGGGCTAGGGGGCAGTATTTACACGGCCGGATATAAAACGTACCCGATTTAATCTGGTTATTACTACTGCCCAGAAACTAGAATATGCATATAATTATTGGCATTGGATAGAAAACACCCTAAAGTTTCTAAAACTGTATGAATGGTGTCTGTGAGTATAACAGAACTCATATGGCAGGCAAAAACCTGAGAATATTCTGTACAGGAAGTGCCCTCTCTGACCATTCCTTGAGCTTCTTGACTCTTTTTATTGAAAACTTAGGATCTTTGCTGTAACATGACACTTCCTATGGCTCCCATAGGCTCTCAGAACCCGGGAAAAAGCTGAATGATGTCGAGGCAGCCCCTGGCTGAAAAACATTAGCGCGTTTGGATAGTGGTCGGTCAGAGTACTATGAGACTGAGGCGCGTGCATGATGAGACCCCATGTTTTTATTTTCTCTCTCTTTGTACTAAAACACAGATTCCCGGTCGGAATATTATCGCTTTTTTACGAGAAAAATGGCACAAAAATTTATTTTAAACAGCGGTTGACATGCTTCGAAGTACGGTAATGGAATATTTAGATTTTTTTTGTCACGAAACGCTTTGTGCGCGTCACCCTTCTTTACCCTTTCGGATAGTGTCTTGAACGCACGAACAAAACGCCGCTATTTGGATATAACTATGGATTATTTTGAACCAAACCAACATTTGTTATTGAAGTAGAAGTCCTGGGAGTGCATTCTGACGAAGAACAGCAAAGGTAATAACATTTTTCTTATAGTAAATCTGACTTTGGTGAGGGCTAAACTTGGTGGGTGTCTAAATAGCTAGCCCTGTGATGCCGGGCTATCTACTTAGAATATTGCAAAATGTGCTTTCACCGAAAAGCTATTTTAAAATCGGACATAGCGAGTGCATAGAGGAGTTCTGTATCTATAATTCTTAAAATAATTGTTATGTTTTTTGTGAACGTTTATCGTGAGTAATTTAGTAAATTCACCGGAAGTTTGCGGGGGGTATGCTAGTTCTGAACGTCACATGCTAATGTAAAAAGCTGGTTTTTTATATAAATATGAACTTGATTGAACAAAACATGCATGTATTGTATAACATAATGTCCTAAGATTGTCATCTGATGAAGATCATCAAAGGTTAGGGCTGCATTTAGCTGTCTTCTGGGTTTTTGTGAAATTATATGCTAGCTTGAATAATGGGTTTTTCTGATTATTTCTGGCTGGGTACTCTGCTGACATAATCTAATGTTTTGCTTTCGTTGTAAAGCCTTTTTGAAATCGGACAGTGTGGTTCGATTAACGAGAGTCTTTTCTTTAAAATGGTGTAAAATAGTCATATGTTTGAGAAATTGAAGTAATAGCATTTCTAAGGTATTTGAATAACGCGCCACTGGATTCCACTGGCTGTTACGTAGGTGGGACGAAATCGTCCCACTGGCCCTAGAGAAGTTAATAATGCAACAATCTGTTTGATTTAGTACTTCTAGTTATCCATCTGTCTTTGACTGTCTTGGACAGCTAGTTTTTCTACGTGGTAAAGTTTAAGGTACCACTTTATTTGATAGGGTCAGTATGACGCGGATATGACCGTGTCATAAACTTGAAATAAGATCAGTCATACATTTATGACCACCCATGTCAAAATGACATACTCTTATTAGGATAGCTACTGTCATTCTGTCTTTCAAGTGTCTCAGACTTGCTATCATATAAAGGCTACTGAGTTTTAAGAACAAGCGATAGATTATCTCGCTGCACAGCGATATTTTCTTTCACTTTATTCTGGGAACTAAATTCATGAATATGTAGCATGATCTATTTTTCTGTCTGTATGCAATGAACAATTACACATAAAAGTAAATTCATTGATCAATTTAATTCATTGTCCGATTCTGTAAGGTCATATTCACTTTTAGGTTGTCTAAAGCATTGGATTCTGTCACGCCCTGATCAACCTGTCTTTGTGATTGTCTACACCCTCCTCCAGGTGTCACCCATCATCCCCATTATCCCCTGTGTATTTATACCTGTTATATCTGTTTGTTGCCAGTTCGTTTTGTTCCTCTAACCTACCAGCATTTTTTACCCTTGCTCCTGACTTGTTTATATTCCTGTTTTCTAGTTTTCCCGGTTTTGTCCTTTCTGCCTGCCCTGACCCTGAGCCTGCCTGCCGTCTGGTACATTTGCCCCACTACTCTGGAATACCTACCTCTGCCTGACCCTGAGCCTGCCTGCCGTCCGGTAGCTTTGCCCCACTACTCTGGATTACTGACCTCTGCCTGACCTGACCCTGAGCCTGACTGCCGTCCAGTACCTTTGTCTGCCCGTGTTCGTATTAATAAACCTTTGTTATTTCGACATTGTCTGCACCTGGGCATTACCTTCAAACGTGATAGATTTGTATTGGTATGATATAAACATGCTGAATAAATGGCTATTATGTTATTTAGTAGGAAATAACATTCATTTGATGAGAAGATTTCCTGTCCCTCTTTTGCATGTACATTTTGAAGGTGCTATGCTCATAAAACTATATTTCCTGTCCCTCTTATGCATGTCCATGTTGAAGGTGTTATGCTCATGAAACTAGGACAGTTGGTTCAAATATCATGAAATACCAATGGATTCCGTCCGAAATGTCAAAATATAGCTATGGCACTCAAGTGTATAGTGAATGTATGGTGTTGAATTAAGTTGCTAAGGCCTTTTGACCTATTCCTAATTGATAGACAAGGTGCAATACTGGGTTAATCCCAGCAGCCTATAAACATACAGAAGCTTTCTAGATCTATATCAGGGGTCTCCAACCTTTTCTAGTTGAGATCTTTAAAAAAAATGAAACACGTTGCCAGCTATTCAATTTTTTCTATCTTTCAAAATAGGCACATTCTCCTCTTCTCCTCTCCCCTGCAACTGTTCCCCCATGTCCTTGGTGTGCAAGAGAAAGTAGTGCACTATGTTTTCTGTCAATATAATTGGTAAAATAATAGTTAATAAACAACTCTAGGGCCTCTTGAGTGGTGCAGCGGTTCAAGGCACTGCATCGCAGTGTTGTGGCATCACTACAGCCTGGGGTTTAATCCCAGCCGTGACCAGGACAACCAGCTGTGATCGGGAGTCCCATTGGGCAGTGCACAATTGGCCCCGCATCGTCCGGGTTAGGGGAGGGTTTGGCTGGGGGGGGGGGGGGGGCTTTATTTGGCTCATCGCGCTCTAGTGACTCCTTTGTGGCGGGCTGGGCGCCTGCAGGCTGACTCGGTTGTCAGTTGAACAGTGTTTCCTCCAACACATTAGTACAGCTGGCTTCCGGTTTAAGCGAGCCGCTGTTAAGAAGCGCGGCTTGGCAGGTCATGTTTCGGAGGAAGCATGACTCGACCTTTACCTTTGCAGCGATGAGAGAAGATAATAATCACGAAATTGGAGAGAAAAAGTGAAATTTTAAAATTCAGTTTTATATTTTCCCAAATGATGTTTCCTCAGTTTTAATTTTCCTGGTTTTAGATTTGTTTTGTTTTTTCTCCAAACAATCAAATTGTTCATAGAGAAACAACGGAATTGGATGTTCTGAGTCCATGTCAATGGTTAAATCACATCAAAAGACAAAACATTTTTGGGTCTGGAGAAAAATGAACAAATACATTTTTTTGCGTAACTTCCCTTTAGTTGTGCATCTAGCGAGTGAGGAATGCCCTGTCTAATGTTCCGGTCTAGCGATGCTTCTGTGCTGCTGCTGCTCATTTCATCGCAAAGTTTGCAAATAACAAATAATGATAAACTTCTGCCAGGTAAGCCAACTTTGCAATTAAAATTTATTGAGAATGTTTTGGGGAAAGTATTTCAGTCAACTCACAAGACGGTTATCACATCAACTGTCTACACACGGAGTGATAGACAAACACACGCACCACACAGACTGACAAGGGCAATATTTCTGGAAATTAATTGGCAGATATTGTGTTAGGTTTGGCTTTTGAAGCCAATACTGGCTAACCAGGGGTGGTATATTGTCAATGTTGTGTTGATTAGATAGTAGCTGGGAGCTTGCAATGTCAGATACTTGTGAGATTTGTTTTTGACAGTTTGCGATGGAACACATGAAATATTGCATATCCTTTCGGAATTGTTTGGCGAGCTACTCATAGGTGGGCTGGTAGCTACTGGTAGCTGGCGATCGACCTGTCATAGACCCCTGGTCAATATGATATGTTTAGGTATGTCTGCTTTCTAGTGGCTGCAAGAGTTACTGAGACTGTCTTAAAATGTGAATGTACAAATTGGGGTATCCTTCTTTCAAGGACTTTTCCTTAAATTAATAGGACATCTTGGCAAGGGCAATGGCTTTTAAAATAATTGAATAAAAAGCATGTTGTGATATTACCTAATGCCCATTGACTTTTTATCCTGTGTATCATTAAAATATCTGCTTCGTGTTGATACTTCCTAAGTGATTCCACTTTACTTTTAGAGAGGTTGGGGGGTGGGCTGTAATGCATTATCTGAGGTCAAGCGCTGTGCATAACTCAGAGATACCATAATGTACAGTATGTGTCTTAAGTCCAGTTCAGATACAACAGCCGATATGAAACAAGACGAGAACAAACTAGATAGTTTTATCATGTTTTGTTGTACCAACAAAAAGACAGACATGCAAGTAGAGATCGTTTCCACGGTAACACTTTACAACAATGTGATTCAACTTTTCAAGAAAGTTACCACTTGTTGTAGCTAGGTGATGTAGCAAACGAGTGTCATGAAATACATGCACCATAAACAGGGTACACTTTGTGACTTGTCAGATAAATATCTGCATGCTATAGGAATAGGGCCAGCTCTAATCTTTTGGGGGACCTACTGTATGTATTTAACCTTTATTTAACTAGGCAAGTCAGTTAAGAACAAGTTCTTATTTACATTGACGGCCTACCCCAGCCAAACACTAACCCAGACGATGCTGGGCCAGTTGTGTGCCGCCCTATGGGACTCCCAATCACAGCCGGTTGTGATACAGCCCAGGATTGAACCAGGGTCTGTAGTAACACCTCTAGCACTGAGATGCAGTGCCTTAGACCGCTGCGCCACTCGGGAGCCCTAAGCAAGATTTGGTTGGGGGGCGGGTCCTAGTCTCGCATTGCCGTACCTCCTAAATCACATTGTAGTCGCCACTCCCTTAGAGATCTGGAGAATTGCAAAAACGGTTTGTTCTAAATCTCCTTAAGAGTGTGACGTCGCGTCTTGTCTTATGCATCTGAACTGGGCTTTATGGAATGGACAATAATATGATGATTAGAGTTAATCTTATCATCCTTCTGCGAACTAGAGAGAAATTGGTCCAAATCATTTACTTGTTTTACATCATGTCAGCTATAATGATGGAGGCCCACACAAGATCCCAGCGTACAGAAGACGCAGTAACCGTCAGTCTCGGTAAACCCATGACAGCAGCGGCCTGTGAAGCAAGCAGAAACCGTATGTCTCTGTAAACCGATGAGAGCAGAGGTCTGTGAAGCAAGCAGTAACCATATGTCTGTAAACCCGTGAGAGCAGCGGCCTGTGAAGCAAGCAGTAACCATATGTCTCGGTAAACCCATAAGAGCAGAGGCCTGTGAAGCAAACAGTAACCGTATGTCTCAGTAAACACATGAGAGCAGCAGCCTGTGAACCAAAACAGCTTTCATTTTCATTTTATTTATTTTGAAGCAAGTAAATTCTCCATTTGAGTAGCAGCATGAAGCATTGTTCACGTCTGTCCATTCAGACAGTGTAAAGTTCACAAAGCAACACTGACGTTTAACCAACTAATCACATAGAAGTTAAATCAACAGAGCTGCTTCGGTCTCTTTGCAGTCCTCCTCTAGGAGGTTGGGTTCATTAAAACAGATAGACTTCAGTTGTATGCTTAGCTGACCTTGAGCCAACGATGTATCAGCCCAAAAAAGGCCCATTTCTGAATCTGATTCACTCACAGCGAGTGCTCTCTCAAAGTCCAATTTACAAGGTGAAATACATCTTACAGTGCATTTGAAAATTATTCAGACCCCTTGACTTTTTCCATATTTTGTTATGTTACAGCCTTATTTTAAAATTGATTAAATATTTTTTTCTTCATCAATGTACACACAATGAACAATAAACCTGACAACAGGTTTTTATTTATTTTTGCAAATGTATTAAAAATAAAAAACTGAAATTACTTTCAGATACGTATTCAAACCCTTTGCTATGAGACTCGAAATTGAGCTCAGGCACATCATGTTTCCATTGGTGTAAGGGCTGTCGTCGGAAGAAGACCAAAATGCAGCGGAGTTAGTGTTCGTCATATATTTAATTACGGCAAGAACACTATACAATACAAAACAATAAACAGACAACCAAAACAGTCCTGTCACGTTTAACACAGTAACACGAAAAGAAACAATTACCCACAAAACCCCAACGGAAAAACATGTACTTATGTGTGACTCCCAATCAACAACAACGAACTTCAGCTGTGCCTGATTTGGGAGCCACACACGGCCCAAAACAAAGAAATACAAACACATAGAAACAGAACATAGAACACCCACCCAATGTAACACCCTGGCCTAACCAAAATAAAGAACAAAAAACCCCTCTCTATGGCCAGGGCGTTACAATTGGTCATCCTTGAGATGTGTCTACAACTTGATTGGAGTCCTCCTGTTTTAAATTCACTTGATTGGACATGATTTGGAAAGGGACACAAATGTCTATATAAGGTCCCAAACTTGACAGTGCATGTCAGAGCAATAACCAAGCCATGAGGTGGGAGGAATTGTTTGCAGAGCTCCGAGACAGGATTGTGTCAAGAAACAGATCTGGGGAAGGTTAGCAAACCTCTCTGGCGCGGGCGTGCCGCTAGCGACCCACCTCGACAACATCCGGTGAAATTGCAGAGCGCCAAATTCAAAATACAGAAACAGTCATAATAAACATTCATAAAAATACAAGTGTTATACATCGGCTTAAAGATTAACTTCTTGTTAATCCAGCCGCTTTGTCAGATTTCAAAAAGGCTATACGGCGAAAGCATACCATGCGATTATCTGAGGACAGCGCCCCGAATACAAAAGCATACAAACATTTTCCAACCAAGTAGAGGAGTCACGAAAGTCAGAAATAGCGATAAAATGAATCACTTACCTTTGAAGATTTTCATCTGATTGCAGTCACAAGAGTCCCAGCTACAGAATAAATATTTGTTTTGTTCGATAAAGTCCCTTTTTATATCCCAAAAACTCTGTTTTGTTGGCGCGTTTTGTTCAGTAATCCACTGGCTCAAAGGTGGTCAAAACATGCAGACGAATATATCCTAATAGTACCGGTAAAGTTGGTCATGTCAAACGATGTTTATAATTAATCCTCAGGTTGTCAATTGTCTAAATAATCAATAATATTTCAACCAGACAATAGCGTATTCAATAGAAAGGAAAAAAAAACGAAGGGCGCGCACATGTTCTCTCGCACAAACCAGCACTGCATGCTTCCTCAGTCCACTGACAGAAAGGTTTCATTCTTCTTCTTCATTTTTCAGAAAACACACCTGAAACAATGTCTAAAGACTGTTGACATCTAGTGGAAGCCATAGGAACTGCAATCTGGGTCCTAACCAATTAGATACTCAATAGGCATTCAATTGAAAACTACCCACATGAAGAAAATCCTACTTCCTGGATGGATTTTCCTCAAGTTTCTGCCTGCCATATCTGTTCTGTTATACTCACAGACATTATTGTAACAGTTCTGGAAACTTTAGAGTGTTATCCAAATCTACCAATGATATGCATATCCTAGCTTCTGGGACTGAGTAACAGGCAGTTTACTTTGGGCACGCTTATCGTTCATACGTCAAAATACTGCCCCCAAGCTATAAGAAGTTACCAAAACATTTCTGCAGCATTGAAGGTCCCCCAAGAACACAGTGGCCTGCATCATTCTTAAAAGAAAGAAGTTTGGAACCACCAAGACTCTTCCTAGAGCTTCGCTGCCCGGCCAAACTGAGCATTCAGGGGAGAAGGGCCTTGGTCAGGTAGGTGACCAAGAACCCGATGGTCACTCTGACAGAGCTCCAGAGTTCCTCTGTGGAGATGGGAGAACCTTCCAGAAGAACAATCATCTTTGCAGCACTCCACCAATCAGGCCTTTATGGTAGAGTGGCCAGACAGAAGCCATTCTTCAGTAAAAGGCACATGACAGCCAACTTGGAATTTGCCAAAAGACACCTAAATGACTCTCAGACCATGAGAAACAAGATTCTCTGGTCTGTCGAAATGAAGACTGAACTCTTTGGCCTGAATGCAAAGTGTCACGTCTGGAGGAAACCTGGCACCACCCCTACAGTCAAGCATGGTGGTGGCAGCATTACGCTGTGGGGATGTTTTTCAGCGGCAGGGACTGGGAGACTAGTCAGGATCAAGGGACAGATGAATGTAGCAGAGTACAGAGAGATCCTTGGTGAAAACCTGCTCCAGAGTGCTCAGGATCTCAGACTGGGGTGAACGTTCACCTTCCAACAGGACATCAACCCTAAGCACACAGCCGAGACAACGCATGAGTGGCTTCGGGAAAAGTCTCTGAATGTCCTTGAGTGGCCCAGCCAGAGCCCAGACTTGAACCCGATCGAACATCTCTGGAGACCTGAAAATAGCTGTGCAGCGATGCTCCCCATCCAACCTGACACAGCTTGATCTGCAGAAAAGAATGGGAGAAGCTCCCCAAAAACAGGTGTGCCAAGCTTGTAGCGTCATACCAAAGAAGACTTGAGGCTGTAATCGCAGTCAAAGGTGTTTCAACAAAGTACAGAGTAAAGGATCTGAATACTCATGTAAATGTGATATTTCAGTTTCAAATTTTTACGAGATTTTCAGTAATGTCTAAAAACCTGTTTTTGCTTTGTCATTATGGGGTATTGTGTGAAGATAGATGAGAAAAATACAATTGAATCCATTTAGGAATAAAACTATAATGTAAAAAGTAAAGGGGTCTGAATACTTTCTGAATGCACTGTATATCATAGTGGTAAAATAACAAACATTAGGCTTACAACAAAATACTAAAAACATATGGTTCTTTAAAAACATTTTCAGTATATGTCAACATTTTCAAAACAACTATGAAGATGTATTCTAAAGCTATATTTTCATTTATGTTACTCAATGTTTATTATTATGTGAAATAACAATGTTAAGCATAGATTGTACATGTTGGAAAGCTGGATTCAATCATTCCCTTTCACTATTTGCCTGTTGTCAGGATTCCCTCTCCTTGTTCGGGCGGTGTTTGGCGGTCAACTTCACCGGTCTTCTAGCCATCGCTGCTCCACCTTTCATTTTCCATTGGTTTTGTCTTGTTTTCCCGCACACCTGGTTTACATCCCCTCATTACTCTACGTGTATATTATCCTCTGTTCCCCCCATGTCTGTGTGTGGTATTGTTCGGTCGTTACGTGTGTGACACTACAGGCTGGTTTTGCGCCGGGTATTATTGTAACCCGTGGTTTTGTGTTTTGTACCAGTTTGTGTTTTTTATGCGCATTCGCCTTTTTCCTTGGGCCGGAGTGTTGTGACACAGTTGCGTCCGGGTGTTTTTCTATGACTGATTAAAGTGTGCCTGTTCACTCATCTCTGCTCTCCTGCACCTTACTTCTTTCGATCAGTTGCACACATGCTGACACCTGTGCAGTTACGTTCACACCTTGCTTAAGAAACCAAACATGATCCTAACAAATGTTCTACAGCTGCACCATCGAGAGCATCCTGACTGGTTGCATCACCGTCTGGTATGGCAACTGCTCGGCATCTGACCGTAGGGTGCTACAGAGGGTAGTATGTATGGCCCAGAACATCACTGGGGCCAAGCTTCCTGTCATCCAGGACCTATATACCAGGCGGTGTCAGGGGAAGGTCAAAAAACTAACAAAGAATCCAGTCACCCAAGTCATAGACTGTTCTCTCTGCTACAGCACAGCAAGCGGTACCGGAGCACCAAGTCTATGACCAAAAGGCTCCTTAACAGCTTCTTCCCCCAAGTCATAAGACTGCTGAGCAATTAATCAAACGGCCACCCAGACTATTTACATTGTTTTTTCACTGCTGCTACTCGCTGTTTATTATCTATCCATAGTCATTTTACAAATTACCTCGACTAACCTGTACCCCCTCACATTGACTCGGTACAGGTACCCCCTGTATATAGCCTCCACATTGACTCGGTACCCCTACCCCTGTATATAGCCTCCAAATTGACTCGGTACAGGTACCCCCTGTATATAGCCTCCACATTGACTCGTTACCCCTACCCCCTGTATATAGCTTCCACATTGACTCAGTAAATCAAATCAAATCAAATGTATTTATATAGCCCTTCTTACAGAAGCTGATATATCAAAGTGCTGCACAGAAACCCAGCCTCAAACCCCAAACAGCAAGCAATGCAGCTGTAGAAGCACGGTGGCTAGGAAAAACTCCCTAGAAAGGCCAAAACCTAGGAAGAAACCTAGATAGGAACAAGGCTATGAGGGGTGGCCAGTCCTCTTCTGGCTGTGCCGGGTGGAGATTATAACAGAACATGTCCAAGATGTTCAAATGTTCATAAATGACCAGCATGGTCAAATAATTATTATCACAGGGGACAGGTCAGGGTTCCATAGCCACAGGCAGAACAGTTGAAACTGGAGCAGCAGCACGTCAGGTGGACTGGAGACAACAACTAGTCATCATACCAGGTATTACTGAGGCATGGTCCTAGGGCTTAGGTCCTCCGAGAGAGAGAAAGAAAGAAAGATAGAATTAGAGAGAGCATACTTAAATTCACACAGGACACCGGATAAGACAGGAGAAATACTCCAGACAAAACAGACTGACCCTAGCCCCCAGACACATAAACTACTGCAGCATACATACTGGAGGCTGAGACAGAAGGGGTCAGGAGACACTGTGGCCCCATCCAATGATACCCCCGGACCGGGCCAAACAGGCAGGATATAACCCCACCCACTTTGCCAAAGCACTGACACCCCTCACCACTAGAGGGATATCTTCAACCACCAACTTACCATCCTGAGACAAGGCCGAGTATAGCCCACAAAGATCTCCGCCATGGCACAATCCAAGAGGGGGCGCCAACCCAGACAGGAAGACCATATCAGTGACTCAACCCACTCAAGTGATGCACCCTTCCTAGGGATGGCATGGAAGAGCACCAGTAAGCCAGTGACTCGGCCCCTGTAATAGGGTTAGAGGCAGAGAATCCCAGTGGAGAGAGGGGAACAGGCTAGGCAGAGACAGCAAGGGCGGTTCGTTGCTCCAGTGCCTTTCCGTTCACCTTCACACTCCTGGGCCAGACTACACTCAATCATAGGACCTACTGAAGAGATGAGTCTTCAATAAAGACTTAAAGGTTGAGACCGAGTCTGCGTCTCTCACATGGGTAGGCAGACCATTCCATAAAAATGGAGCTCTATAGGAGAAAGCCCTGCCTCCAGCTGTTTGCTTAGAAATTCTAGGGACAATCAGGAGGCCTGCGTCTTGTGACCGTAGCGTACATGTAGGTATATACGGCAGGACCAAATCGAAAGATAGGTAGGAGCACGCCCATGTAATGCTTTGTAGGTTAGCAGTAAAACCTTGAAATCAGCCCTTGCCTTAACAAGAAGCCAGTGTAGGAGGGCTAGCACTGGAGTAATATGATCAAATTTTTTTGGTTCTAGTCAGGATTCTAGCAGCTGTATTTAGCACTAACTGAAGTTTATTTAGTGCTTTATCCGGGTAGCCGGAAAGTAGAGCATTGCAGTAGTCTAACCTAGAAGTAACAAAAGCATGGATACATTTTTCTGCATCAATTTTGGACAGAATATGTCTGATTTTTGCAATGTTACGCAGATGGAAAAAAGCTGTCCTTCAAACAATCTCGATATGTTCGTCAAAAGAGAGATCAGTGTCCAGAGTAACGCCGAGGTCCTTCACAGTTTTATTTGAGACGACTGTAGAACCATCAAGATTAATTGTCAGATTCAACAGAAGATCTATTTGTTTCTTGGGACCTAGAACATGCATCTCTGTTTTGTCTGAGTTTAAAAGTAGAACGTTTGCAGCCATCCACTTCCTTATGCCTGAAAGACAGGCTTCCAGCGAGGGCAATTTTGGGGCTTCATCATGTTTCATTGAAATGTACAGCTGTGTGTCATCCGCATAGCAGTAAAAGTTAACATTATGTTTTTGAATGACATCCCCAAGAGGTAAAACATATAGTGAAAACAATAGTGGTCCTAAAACGGAACCTTGAGGACCTCCGAAATGTACAGTTGATTTGTCAGAGGACAAACCATTCACAGAGACACACTGATATCTTTCTGACATTTAAGATCTAAACCAGGCCATAACTTGTCTGTGTAGACCAATTTGGGTTTCCAATCTCTCCAAAAGAATGTGGTCATCGATGGTATCAAAAGCAGCACTAAGGTCTAGGAGCACGAGGACAGATGCATAGCCTCGGTCTGACGCCATTAAAATGTAATTTACCACCTTCACAAGTGCACTCTCAGTGCTATGATGGGGTCTAAAACCAGACTGAAGCATTTTGTACACATTGTTTGTCTTCAGGAAGGCAGTGAGTTGCTGAGCAACAGCTTTTAAAAATTTTTTTGAGAGGAATGGGAGATTTGATATCGGCCGATAGATTTTTATATTTTCTGGGTCAAGGTTTGGCTTTTTCAAGAGAGGCTTTATTACTGCCACTTTTAGTGAGTCTGGTACACATCCGGTGGATAGAGAGCCGTTTATTATGTTCAACATAGGAGGGCCAAGCACAGGAAGCAGCTCTTTCAGTAGTTTAGTTGGAATATGGTCCAGTATGCAGCTTGAAGGTTTAGAGGCCATAATTATTTAGTAGACTCAGTACCGGTACCCCCTGTATATAGCCTCCACATTGACTCAGTACTGGTACCCCTCTATATAGCCTCCACATTGACTCGTTACCGGTACACCCTGTATATTTACTCCACACTGACTCAGTACTGGTACACCCTGTATATAGCCTCCACATTGACTCAGTACTGGTACACCCTGTATATAGCCTCCACATTGACTCAGTACTGGTACACCCTGTATATAGCTTCCACCTTGACTCAGTACTGGTACCCCCTGTATATAGCCTCCATATTGACTCAGTACCGGTACCCCCTGTATATAGACTCCACATTGACTCAGTACCGGTACCCCCTGTATATAGCCTCCATAGTGACTCTGTACCGTTACCCCATGTATATAGCCTCCACATTGACTCAGTACCGGTACACCCTGTGAACAGCTTCCACATTGACTCAGTACCGGTACCCCCTGAATATAGCCTCCATAATGATTCAGTACTGGTACCCCCTGTATATAGCCTCTACATTGACTCAGTATTGGTACACCCATTGTTTGTCTTCAGGAAGGCAGTGAGTTAGAGAGCAACAGTTCTTTCTAAAATTTTTGAGAGGAATGGGAGATTCGATATAGGCCGATAGATTTTTATATTTTCTTGGTCAAGGTTTGGCTTTTTCAAGAGAGGCTTCATTAATGCCACCTTTAGTGAGTTTGGTACACATCCGGTGGATAGAGAGCCGTTTATTATGTTCAACATAGGAGGGCCAAGCACAGGAAGCAGCTCTTTCAGTAGTTTAGTTGGAATATGGTCCAGTATGCAGCTTGAAGGTTTAGAGGCATTGATTATTTAGTAGTCTCAGTACCGGTACCCCCTGTATATAGCCTCCACATTGACTCAGTACTGGTACACCCTGTATATAGCCTCCACATTGACTCAGTACGGGTACACCCTGTATATAGCCTCCACATTAACTCAGTACTGATACACCCTGTATATAGCCTCCACATTGATTCAGTACTGGTACACCCTGTATATAGCCTCCACATTGACTCACTACTGGTACCCCCTGTATATAGCCTCCACATTGACTCAGTACTGGTACCCCCTGTATATAGCCTCCACATTGACTCAGTACTGGTACCTTCTGTCTTCTAGCCTCGTTATTGTTATGTACATTTATTGTGTTACTTTTTGATTGATTAGATTCTTTTAACTTTAGTTTATTTAATAAATATTTTATAAACTCTATTTCTTGAACTGCATTGTCGGTTTAATGACTTGTAAGTAAGCAATTCATGGTAAGGTCTACTACACCTGTTGTATTCGGCGCATGTGACGAATCAAATTTGATTTGAATATTCATCTACCACAGAATTCAACCCTAATAGAAAATCTAATGTTGATGATCTTCACATTTCAGTTTGAACCCGAGAGCTTTTTTTTAGAGACAAAACTTTTAAATATTCTGCCCCCATCTAAGATTAAATATGTATTCATTTTTGTCCGGGCCTCAACAAAACAACTCACAAGATTGTCATTAATTTCCAACAGGTGCATTCCCTAACGTCCGCCCATCTCTGACAGTGCAGAACTTTGTTTATATCTTTACGGGCCCTTGGGCCGTCCGACATAGTAAAACAACAATTAATTAATCAGAAAAGTGATTATGTTATGTTATGATACAATTAAGCACACTTTAATTGATGTAGGAGACCTGTAGTCAGCATAATTCATAGCTCTTTTGCTGCTTGCACTTGGAGAATGTTGAAAGTTAGGATATCCTGTATAGGATCAGCTTACAGAGTAGCTGGGTGGCTGTGTGCTTTAGCCTCTTTGGATTCATCCCAAATGGTACCCTATTCTCTATATAATGCACTACTTTTGACCAGAGTCCTATGAACCCCAGTCAAAAGTAGTGCACTATAAAGGGAATAGGGTTCCATTTGGGACTAAACCTCTAAGTGTTAGCCATTCAGATCAAAAGACCCTGTACAGCTTGACTCCGTGGGTCACTAAAGTGTGACTAAAGCTTTGTGGCAGTTTGTGAATAAAGCTTGGTGGAGGTTCCTTGGACATGAAAAAGGGGACAGTGAGAGTGTAAACAGTGGCCATACACACACACCCAGGTACAAGGACATAAAACAAAGCTAGCGAAAATGTGTGTTGCATGTCATACATACTATATTGTGCCTCACTGACAACACGATTGTAGATGTTGAAGCTAGAATCCTTAACTGAAACAATAGCCCTTGTTTTGGTAAAAAGTTGAGGAATAGACCTGGAGACACGTAGCCACTATCACCTTTGTAGGAAGTGCTTTGGATGCAAGGATTGTCCATCTATCTATGAAATCAAAATATCTCAGGGATGAGAACCTTTGGCACTGACCTTAATGAGTATAGTTTTAGCCATGTTTTGAGGCTATACAGTTGTTTAAATTGGCATTGTTTACAAACATTGGAGTAAAACAAGGTTATATTTGGGATTATGATGGGGAATGACATTTGAGCTAAGCTCATGAAGCATTTCTAAGTTATATTCTTCAAGAATCAATGGGTCTATTTAATTTGAAAGTCCAAAAAATGGATGTAGTAACTACGGAGTATAGCTTTAAGTCTTTCTACATTATGTCCACAACCTCTATTACTGTGTAACGGCTGTATGAAGAGAGAGTAGACCAAGGTGCAGCGGAGTTAGTGTTCATCTTCAGGAATTTATTAATGACGAAAGAACACTATACAAAAATAAACAAAAAACGACAGCCAAACAGTCCTGTCAGGAAAACTCTAAACAGAAACAATCCCCCACAAAACCCAAAGGAAAAACAGGCTCCTTATGTGTGACTCCCAATCAGCAACAACGAACTACAGCTGTGCCTGATTGGGAGCCACACACGGCCCAAAACAAAGAAATACAAAAACATAGAAAAATGAACATAGAACGCCCACCCAATGTAACACCCTGGCCTAAGCAAAAATAAAGAATAAAACCCCCTCTCTATGGCCAGGGCGTTACATACCAAATGTTAGAAATTCTATCTACACATTTTCACCAGCATAACCTTCACCATCATAACATTTTACATGGTTTTAATCCTCTGTTTAGGAAATAAACAACATGTTTTGACCTTCGAAATATTTATATCTTTTAAAAAAACATTTTTTGTAAAGCTTTATGGCATAATGTACATTGCACAGTATGTTTTTTTTCTAGAGTCCTTTTTCCAAAATACTATTTTATTCAGCAAACTATTTATTTAAGATTCTTTATCTGAGGAAGCAAAAGTTGGGTCTTGACGAAAGTTGCTGTAATGATTCAACAAGTTACCTTGGGGCATTTCTTTACTTGGTGAGAATGATGGACTTTTCACACATAGAGTACAACCACCTGAACCCCTCTAGGCATTACATTTAGATGTCAGGTTGCAGAGCTCCACTCATGCAGAATGCATTATATAATTCAACAGGATCAGAATAGGCTATAGGAAAATTGCTTGGCGTCTGGTCTCGGCCATAGTAGTGCCCATAGGAACGTAACCTCGAGCCAAGAAGCGTATCTACCTGGAAGCTAGCCCTGTGAGTATGGCTGCGTAAGCACTACACTAACCCAAAAGAATGCGGGTAATTATTTATTTGAGAACTTGAACTGACTATCCTCTGTTTGTCTGGGGTCGACACCAGGGGTGGACTGGAGGTCACCGAGAGCTGCCTGTCCTCCACTGACCTGTCTGGGGTCGACACCAGGGGTGGACAGGAGGTCACCCAGAGCTGCCTGTCCTCCACTGACCTGTCTGAGGTCGACACCAGGGGTGGACAGGAGGTCACGCAGAGCTGCCTGTCCTCCACTGACCTGTCTGGGGTCGACACCAGGGGTGGACAGGAGGTCACGCAGAGCTGCCTGTCCTCCAATGCAGACTCAGTCTGATCCTTCTCCTCCAATCCGATGTTACCTGTTTAGTGGGAAACACATCATTAGGATTTTGTCTTCAACGTAGCAATGTAAAATTATATACTTGTCTTTCATTTTTGAAGAAAATATTCAATGAAAACCAGACTCAAATTCTGTGGAAGTGCAAACACATACAGTACAGCTTACAGAGATTCAATAAAACAATTCAGGTTTAAACTAGATATGCTGAACATGAACACCACGGGTCTATACTGCATCCTTATCTCGCAGGTGTCCTTAACCCCCTGGAGTCTAAGCCTGGGATGGATCTACTAAGCTAACACATATGTTTGGGGCGGCAGGTAACCTAGTGGTTAGAGAATTGGACTTGTAACTGAAAGGTTGCTGGATCATATCCCTGAGCTGACAATCAGTCCTTCTGCCCCTGAACAAGGCAGTGTTCTGTCATTGAAAATAAGAATTTGTTCTTAACTGACTTTCCTAGTTAAATGAAGGTAAAATTAAATCTGAGAGATTATGAATGTATTTTTTTTAAGTATATATTTTTTAAATATATATATATATATATATATATATATATATATATATATATATATATATATATATATATATATATACTGAACAAAAATATAAACGCAACATGTAAAGTGTCTGTCCCATGTTTCATGAACTGAAATAAAAGATCCCAGAAATGTTCCATACGTACAAAAATATGATTTATCTCAAATGTTATGTTTACATCCCCATTAGTGAGCATTTTTTCCTTTGCCAAGATAATCCATCCACCTGACAGGTGTGGCATATCAAGAAGCTGACTAAACAGCATGATCATTACACAGGTGCACCTTGTGCTGGGGACAATAAAAGGCAACTCTAAAATGTGCAGTTTTGTCACACAACACAATGCCACAGATGTCTCAAGTTTTGAGGGAGCGTGCAATTGGCATGCTGACTGCAGTAATGTCCACCGGGCTGTTGCCAGATAATTGAATGTTCATTTCTCTGCCATAAGCCGTCATTTCAAAGAATTTGGCAGTACGTCAAACCGGCGACACAACCATAGACCACGTGTAACCACGCCAACCCAGGACCTCCACATCTGGTTTCTTCACCTGCGGGATGGTCTGAGACCAGTCACCCGGCCAGCTGATGAGTATTTACTGAATGTGTGTGGGGAAAAACTCATTCCGTTAGGCTGCACCCCTGCCCAGTCATGTGAAATCCATAGATTAGGGCCTCATTTATTTATTTCAATTGACTGATTTCCTTATATAAACTGTAAGTTAGTAAAATTGTTGAAATTGTTCCATGTTGCATTTATATTTTTGTTCAGTATAGTTACATTTTTAAAACTGGTACCGGGATACATTCAGATGAGTCTTGTGAGGCTTGTGGGCATCCTAGAGGAAAATAATTGACATGTACATCTTGAGAGTCTCACCTTTCCATATTAGTGTGTAGCCCAAACCGTTTGGGACGCTACAGACAGAAGTTGGCAAATCGGCAGTACCGACTTCAGACAAGTACAGTGACGCTTTCTGGGGGTTGTTGAGCAAAATGTGTTTGTGAGAGTCATCTTTCCATAGAGGGGTCATAATAGTCTGTAGGCCAAACTGTTCCGACACTACAGACGTTTTCGTGAGAAGACCGATTTTCAGGATGTCTCATGGTCTGACAAACACTGCTGTAGTTCTGCTACCTTTCACCGCAGATGCGGAAGGCTGGCATTCACAATTGTTTATTTATCTTTTATTTTTATTATGCGGACATCGACTCTAGGGGGTTTAAAGAACACCCTGGGTCTCTCTCCCTCATCCTTATCTCTTAGGTGTCCTTAAAGAAACTCATGAATGCTAGGTGCTGTAATTAGATAGAATTTGTTGGATTTCTGCCAGGTTTTAAGCCAAATCCCACCGGGAACGTTTCAGCTTTACTTTTCTTCCACAGTTTCCAAGACGATTAGATGGGCAAGTCATTTATGCCACATAAATGCATTTCTGGCATAAAGGTGACTTTCACCAAGGTTGTTTTCTCAAGTCAGCCCAAACTTTTTTCCTAGAAATATAATTTAATTCCACCATCCATAACAAATTACTGTATGAGTACGATAATAGCAGTTTTTTAGGCATACATTCTCAGTATAAGTTGCACGTAAAGTCATGCATACAATGGTGATTTCAGCTTTTATCAAGATTCTACTTGTCATACTTATGAAGAAAATAAATATTAAAAAAATCTATGACGACATTGATACAGAGAGGGAACTCTGTCACAGTTTCAGGTAGAGAATGGGAGGATCTAGATCTCTGTGTTGGACTGCTACCACCAACATCACAACCAGTACATCTCCAACACAAACAGATCTAGATCTCTGTGTTGGACTGCTACCAGCACTATAACAACCAGTACATCTCCTACTCAAACAGATCTAGATCTCTGTGTTGGACTGCTACCAGCACTATAACAACCAGTACATCTCCTACTCAAACAGATCTAAATATCTGTGTTGGACTGCTACCAGCACTATAACAACCAGTACATCTCCTACTCAAACAAATCTAGATCTCTGTGTTGGACTGCTACCAGCACTATAACAACCAGTACATCTCCTACTCAAACAAATCTAGATCTCTGTGCTAGACTGCTACCACCAAAATCTCAACCAGTCCATCTCCTACACAAACAAATCTAGATCTCTGTGTTGGACTGCTACCACCAACATCACAACCAGTACATCTCCTACTCAAACAGATCTAGATCTCTGTGCTAGACTGCTACCACCAACATCACAACCAGTACATCTCCTACTCTAACATATCTGGATCTAAATCTCTGTGTTGGACTGCTACCAGCACTATAACAACCAGTACATATCCTACTCAAACAGATCTAGATCTCTATGCTGGACTGCTACCACCAACATCACAACCAGTACATCTCCTACTCAAACAGATCTAGATCTCTGTGCTAGACTGCCACCACCAACATAACAACCAGTACATCTCCTACACTAACAGAAATGTAGACATAGGGTGGATGTCACTGAGAGATGTTTAACATCGTAACATGACATGGATTGATGTGGGGTCCCCTTTAGGCCTCTTATTTTGGGGGGCGCAAACTCCACAAAAGAGGTTAGCTATCTATTTATTTATGCTATCTTTCATGAGGCAATAGCAAAAAGAATGTGACAGCAGTAAATTACCAGTCCTCTCTCCCCATCTCATAGAATAAGTCTCTCTGAGTGATCGGTGTAACTGAAATGCCAGGATTTTGACAGCTATACGAAATGATCTCTCACATACAATATGGTGAGTACGAATCAGACAGAATGTATGTGTATTTCTATACAATTACAGCCTAGGACATCTGCACATCAAATAATGTTTAAATTCAAGTGTATACTCCGGGATTCATCGGATAACATTGAGGAGTTTACCACATTAGTCACAGACTTCATTAATATGTGCATCAACGACGTCGTCCCCACAGTGTCCAACCAGAAGCCATGGATTACAGGCAACATCCGCACTGACCTAAAGGCTAGAGCTGTCACGTTCAAGGAATGGGACACTAATTGGACACTTATAAGAAATCTTGCTACGACTTCTGAAGAGCCATCAAAGAGTCAAAACGTCAGTTTGATGAGAGGACACACAAACAAATGCACACACAGACACGCTCTAACACACATCTATTTTGTAGTTGTATTGTTTGTATATTGTTTTATAATACATTTGTGTGACTGTCCTTGTAGCACTGTTTTGTTACTTGTCATGTTTTATGTTGTTTTTTTTTGTGGACCCCAGGAAGAATAGCTGCTGCCTCTGCAAAACCTAACGGGGATCTAAATAAACAAATAAACAAATAAAACGTCAATACAGATCAAATCCTACTACACTGGCTCTGACGCTTGTCAGATGTGAGAGGGCTTTTGCAAACTATCACGGAACACAAAGGAACACAAAGGAAAACCTAGCCGCGAGCTGCCCAGTGACGCTGATGAGATGTTTGATAATTATGTGACTAGACTACCACGCAAAGGCACTATGGATGTATTTTCCATGGTTGACACAGATATGCTCAGGAAAGTGACACTATCACATCTTAAGCCTACTACCTGCCTTCTCGATCCTATCCCACCACCTTCTTCAAACCAGTTTTTAATTGCATATCTGAAGAAGTGCAAGCTATTGTTAATCACTTCCTGTTCACTGGCTCTTTCCCCACTGTACTAAAAACTGCAATGATGAAACCCCTTCTGAAGAAAAGTAATCTAGATTCTTCAGCTCCTAGCAATTTTTGGCCAAGTTCAAACCTTCCAACCTTAAGAGAAATTCTGTAGATATTGCTGTTCAAACAGCTAAATTATTTTTTAAGTGCCAACTGTGTTTAAAAAAAAATTCTATCTGGTTTACGTGCCTACCACAGCACAGAGATAGCCTTAAAGTGGTAAATGATCTTCCAAACATCTCTCTGTCCTTGTATTTAACACTGACACTGTTGACCATGATGTCCTTCTGTCATTCTGAACAGACTGGAGAGGTGGAATGGCCTCTCTGGTCCAGTCTTGAATTGGTTTAGGACCGATTTGACCAGTCAATACTTTTTTGTCACCCTTGGTGAACATAACTTTGTCTCATACTGTGTACAGTATGTGCAGTATAAGGACCTGTCTGGTATTGTGTGTTCAGTTTGTGCAGCATAAGGACCTGTCTGGTACTGTGTGTTCAGTATGTGCAGCTTAAGGACCTGTCTGGTACTGTGTGTTCAGTTTGTGCAGCATAAGGACCTGTCTGGTACTGTGCGTTCAGTATGTGCAGCATAAGGACCTGTCTGGTACTGTGTGTTCAGTTTGTACAGCATAAGGACCTGTCTGGTACTGTGTGTTCAGTATGTGCAGCATAAGGACCTGTCTGGTACTGTGTGTTCAGTTTGTACAGCATAAGGACCTGTCTGGTACTGTGTGTTTCAGTTTGTGCAGCATAAGAACCTGTATGGTACTGTGTGTTTCAGTTTGTACAGCATAAGGACCTGTCTGGTACTGTGTGTTTCAGTATGTGCAGCATAAGGACCTGTCTGATACTGTGTGTTTCAGTATGTGCAGCATAAGGACCTGTCTGATACTGTGTGTTTCAGTATGTGCAGCATAAGGACCTGTCTGATACTGTGTGTTTCAGTATGTGCAGCATAAGCACTCAAGCCACAACTACATGATGATTGAGTGTTTCTATTGTCCTCCTGCGACTGCTTTTAGTTTAATCAGACAACATAAGCACCATCAAAATGTTTTTCAGATCATTTTCTAGGTGATAAACTACTGATGTTTGTCAAGACTTGATGAACAAACACCACAATAATTTATTTCCTCCAACACAAAGTGCTGACGCTAGTCTATAAGTTACAGAATATGTCATTCCCAGTCTGTCAGTGTCTTGTAATTCATAGCCTACTTAGCATTATTATTTTTTCATCTTTAAAGGGCCAATCACACAGTTGAAACAGAGTAAGAAAGTGGCCTGAATGCTTTAGTTTTGCTTAAAACACTGGAGAGGTCCTGGTTAAATTTAACCACTCAAATTCATAGACATGGTTATGGATGCAATGACTGACCATCCATGATATTAACATTTTAGTTTAACCATTTTATGAGGCTGTACAGTGTTTGTTTACATTTACAATGTTTACAAACATTGGAGTACAACAAGCTTATATTTGGGGTTGAACTATTCTCATGAGACATTTACAAGATATATTCTTCGATGGGTATATATCATTCATTTATAAGTCAAAAAATGTATGTAACAACTACAGATTGGGGTAGCAGGGTAGCCTAGTGGTTAGGGCGTTGGGTCCGTAACAAAAAGTTGCTGGATCGATTCCCTGAGCTGACAAGGTAAAAATCTGTTATTCTACTCCTGAACAAGGCAGTTAACCCACTGTTCCTAGGCCGTCATTGTAAATAAGAATTTGTTCTTAACTGACTTGCTTAGTTGAAAAAAAAAAAAAAAAAAAAATTAAATAAGAGTTATTAAGTAATTTGCCAAGGATTGTGACTAGTTATGTAAATTAGAAGGCTGTACGGTTCTGGGAGGCTCTAGAATGTTCTGAAACAGAACACTAATAGTCTGGAAGTCCATCACTGTTAGAAGAACTAATGCCAATAATCATCCTAAAAGCACCCTATTTCCTATACAGTGCACTAACTTTTGACCAGGGCCCATAAGGCTCTGGTCAAAAGTAGTCCACTACTGTATATCGGGAATAGGGTGTCATTTTGGACACTAGCCATGGTGTTATCAGTATACATTTTACCTTCATGTTTCATAAACCAGTGTATTATGATTCCCAGAAATATCTATGTATTTAGGAAAGTGGGTTTGTTGTGACGCATATGTATGCCATATAGAATTGCCCCTTATTAAGAAACATTGGTCACATACAACAGTTTAAATAACAAGATAAAGATGCACTTTTGATTATCTTGTTTATTGAAGGTTTCAATCAAGTGTTGCTGACTCCACGTTGGTACTAATTGTAAACATAATTAAAAAAGTGGCGATCAAGCAAAGAGAGCGATAAACAAGCTATGGTTTGCTAAATTAAAAGTTGGACAATATAGCAGTCCCAACGTATTCGATTAAGAACATATAATTGTGTTTGGGACAGGCGGAGTTTCCATTCTAATGACAATATAATTACACATTCTAAGTTACCTTCTTTTGTTGATTCACACATTAAGCAGCCAACCTGGATTCGCGTAGCCAAGGTAAAGACTATGGATAAGAAAAACATTAAGCAGTCAACCTGAAGACGTGTAAAAAAAAAACCTGTGTGTGAGAAGAAAGTAAAGAGTGGAATCTTTCATCAGTGCAGCAGATGTGCCTCTTTAAGTACGGTGATCACTCCTTGCTTTTTAAAGTGCTTGATTGACCTCCCCTTTGATACTAGGACTTCCTTTAATGTATTTGATGTCTACCAGTACTTGTGGGCGCCTCTTCTGTGTGTGTGTGTGTGTGTGTGTGTGTGTGTGGTGTGTGTGTGTGTGTGTGTGTGTGTGTGTGTGTGTGTGTGGGTGTGTGTGTGTGTGTGTGTGTGTGGATGTGTGTGTGTGTGTGTGTGTGTGTGTGTGTGTGTGTGATAGGTTACATCCCAAAAGGCACCCTATTCCCTAGATAGTGCACTACTGTTGACCAGAGCCTGATGAGCCCTGGTCAACAGTAGTGTACTACATTTTAAGGGTGCCTTTTAGGACATGATCATAATCTGCGCCAGAGGTCAGTATGTTTCATATGTTGCCTCTAGTCGGTACTTATCTGGATCTGTCCAGCAACTGGCCTTTATTACACATGACTTCTAAAAGCTGTCATCGATACATATTCATCAACTCACATTAGCTCACTCATTGACAAGGTTGGACAACAGCAAGTAAAGAGGCTGACACTCACTTTGTGCCAGACTGTCCACACTTGACACCCAACTCACTGATTGATGAGGAATATTAGGGCCGGCAGGAAAAGCAAAGTGGAAGATGAATGAGTTTAATGCTGCAGCTCTCGTCACTTCTAAAGAACCACATCTCTTTATTAATATTTTGTTTGGCCCTGCGACTATCAATCTCTATTTATGTTATACAAGTAAGATTGGATCTGTCATTTCAGTTATTTATCCGCATTCATCTCTTGGCTCTCCTGTGTGCGCTCTATTGGCGTATTTAAAATGGGTTTGATATCAGGTATCGTCTCTCCATCCATGGCTGGACTGGTAAGAAATGTTTTCTACAGCTGCATATTTTTCGCCTAAAATGACATACTCAAATCTAGGCTATGTCTTATTTTATTTTTGTTACGATTCGATACTTTGATTTCAAAACTGACAAACTCACATGTTTTGCATGCTATTTAAATGTAATACATTGTACGACTAGATAATAAGTAGCTGTCGTCTTCAGAAATGGTATCTTTGTTGATTACCCATCTTAAGATATTCATCGTTTTTTTGTTGTTGATTATAGTCTAGACGCTAAGATATTCAGAGTTATTCAGTGTTTCGTCACTCTGTCTAGACAACATGGAACAGTGTGTTCAGACCATTGATGAGGATGAATAGGAATCAGTACATGATATGTATCCCCTCATCTATCCCTTAAACGGCAATAAAAAAACAAGACCAAAGGTCAAGTGTTGAAAAACATGAAATACGTCCAAAATAGCACCATATTCCCTGCACTACGTAGGGAACAGGGTAACATTTGGGACGGACACCATGTTTTTCAAATCACTGTGATTCTGCTGTCAGGGGACATAACACAATTATGCTAATTTATTTGAAAGTGCTTTGCCTCTGATTAGTACTCTAGAAATTCATGAGAATGTTATAGTTTAGTTCATATCAAAATTAAATGTTTTACACTGAATAGCCCTGCATTGTGTTACAAGTGCCATGTCTGACACTTTTCCATCAATGTCATCAATTACCAGGTGTCTACCTCTATGTTGAAATTATTCTGGAATATCCATACGTCTTTTCAGGACCTTTAATGTCAGGATTGCTAAATTAGTACCTAGAAGGGAAATTGTATAGGCTTGGTTGCCTGTCTTTATAGCTAACATTTCCACTCCTTGTACTCCATGTCATTGTGCCAAAGCTGTGGCATAATGACACAAAATACAAGAAGTGGAATGCTGGCATAATGACAGAAAATACAAGAAGTGGAATGCTGGCATATGACACAAAATACAAGAAGTGGAATGCTGGCATATGACACAAAATACAAGAAGTGGAATGCTGGCATAATGACAGAAAATACAAGAAGTGGAATGCTGGCATATGACACAAAATACAAGAAGTGGAATGCTGGCATATGACACCGAGTACAAGAAGTGGAATGCTGGCTGAAAAGACTGGCATCAAGGCTATACACCGTATTGATGCAGATCTAAATTTACAACATCATCTTGTAAATCAACAGGGTTCTTTCAATTTACAGTAGTTCTATCTCTTTTGCTGTAATTTCCCAGGGATCGTAAAGAATGCTACTGTCAGACATTTTTGCTGTCACTGCCCTACTGATTATGCCAAGGTAGAACCATATTAAGAAGGTTAAGTGTTCAGATCATTATTCGGGTCAGACCCTATTGATAGACCTGTTTGTTGGGGATTGATTACTTGTCCATTCTACTTCAGATTAATTATTTTTCAGGGCAAGACAAAGTTTTACAAGATAGTTTTTAGTGGAGTTAAATTATGCATTTTGGTATAGCCTCCCGAATTATTACATTTTGTCATCAATAATTGTACCTACGTTCAAGGATTTGATCAAACTCAACAAGAGTATAATACAATATCAGGTTATATACTGATGTATAGGGCTAGGTTACAGTTCTATCAGGTTATATACTGATGTATAGGGCTAGGTTACTGTTCTATCAGGTTATATACTGATGTATAGGGCTCGTGTCAGGTGCGTCGTAAAAGGTGGACCAAAACGGAGCGGGTATATGAATACTCATCTTCTTTTATTAGAAAAAAAAAAAAAAACACTTATACAAAAACAACGACGAAAAACAGTCCTGTAAGGCTCACAGCTATACACAGAACAACTACCCACAAAACCCATGGAAAAAACACCCCTACTAAATAGGACCTTCAATTAGAGGCAACGAGGAACAGCTGCCTCCAACTGAAGGTCAGCCCAATAAACTAAACATAGAAATATAAGAACTAGAACAAACATAGAAATATATTAACATAGATCATAACCCCCCAAAAAAACGAAACACACAAAACAAACACACCCCTGCCACGTCCTGACCAACTACAATAACAAAATGACCCCTTTTCTGGTCAAGATGTGACAGCTAGGTTACTGTTCTATCAGGTTATATACTGATGTATAGGGCTAGGTTACTGTTCTATCAGGTTATATACTGATGTATAGGGCTAGGTTACTGTTCTATCAGGTTATATACTGATGTATAGGGTTAGGTTACTGTTCTATCAGGTTATATACTGATGTATAGGGTTAGGTTACTGTTCTATCAGGTTATATACTGATGTATAGGGCTAGGTTACTGTTCTATCAGGTTATATACTGATGTATAGGGCTAGGTTACTGTTCTATCAGGTTATATACTGATGTATAGGGTTAGGTTACTGTTCTATCTAGCTGGATTTCCTTGCTTCAAGATTAGCGTCAGAACGTTCGGTCGTACACAGCAACAGGACAGCAGCAGGAGGGATGGTGAGATGAATGGGGTCAAAGGACGTCAACGTTTAGTGTATTTGTAATCTGGTATAATATAACCTTGTCATCCGTTGGGTTTAATGTGATGATGATGTGTTCCATATGTACATATGTTTCGATGGCTAAAGACTTTTAGTGACGGGGCAATTTATGTTTTATTGTATTTATTTAAACCTTTATTTTAATGGGGATCCACATTGAGTCCTAGGTCTATTTTACAAGTGAGCCCTGCGGTATACAAAATACACACATCAAAATACGAAATAAAGAATTTGGAAATAGAAAGAAAGTACAGAAATTAGAGGACAATCTCAACAATTTAAATAAAATATATATTTTTTAATAATTAAAGTGTCTTTATAAAGTGTCTTTATGTACCATCTCTTATTAGAGTAGATATCATGCTCTTCTTTTTTCAGATGTTTGAGACATTCATTTGTGTGACTAGAGTTTGACTGGTGCCTCTATTCCAATAACGTTACTCATTGGAGTAGTCATTTGTATAGGGGCTGTAAATGTCTGTGTTTGTCTTATGCATGAAAAGGACATGTTAGTCACCCTCCAGGTATACAGTGAGAGAATGGAGAGAGAAGTGGATGTCGTGTTCTGGTATAAATCCTTGATCAGTGAGGCTACAGTTTATCACAAGCACAAATCTTTTCTCTTGTCTTTTTTTTAATTTTTTTACTTGATCCATTCGCTGATACGCAAATAATTCAATCAAGCTCAGCTTACCAACATAAAAAAGGGATTTTTCACTGCGTAGGCTGTAGTGGTGGAGGTTCATGGTTCTTAGCAGACTTCAATAGCCCTCCAGACCACGAAGGGATGGTCTTTTGTTTCACAACATTCAAGGTGCCCCCTCGCCATTATTCCTGTGAGTCATTTATTTAGAGAAAGTTATTTTCTTGTAACAGTCATTTAAATGAAAGTTACATCCACATACATGGGCATTGCATTATTTTATTGGGTGAATGGATCATGTTAGTTATTCATAATTGTATTGTCATATTTACACAAATTAGTCCATATGTACTAAAACTATCTTCCGTGTTCCGTGCTACAGAATCCAATAACGTGTTCTAGAATCTAGAAATGTAATTTGCAGCCCCTAGATTGATCAAGACAAGGTATTCAGTGGATGTTAATAACATGCTGTGTTGTCAGCAGCATGGTTTCAGTCAACAGACAGGTGTCCAATAGCGCTTTCATTAACTGTAATGGACAGAGAGAGAGAGAGAGGCCTGTCATTTCTACCACATTCTAGGAGCTGTTCGTTTTGGCATTGCAGATTACCTGCACCTCATGGCTCAAATAATGAATAATGATGATAAAATAATCTTATGCATTAGTTACACCAACCACACACATACAGCAAACCCTAGAGTAAGAACATTTAGGATCCACAAGGGTTTGGTCAAATAGACAATATACTATACACTGCGTGCACAATTATTAGGCAAGTGAGTATTCTGATCTAATTATTTCTATTCACATTTTTGAACTCCAAACCATATAAACTTGAATGCTTATTGGATTTAATCATTTTCAGGTGATATGTATTTGTGTAATGAGGGAGGGTGTGGCGAAAGTGAATAACACCTTATATCAAGGTGTGCATAATTATTAGGCAGCCTCATTACCTCAGGTAAAATGGGCCCAAAAATAAATTTAACTGACACTAAAAAGCCAAAAATGTAAAATGCCTTTCAGACGGATGCGACACTCTTTAAATAGCTAAACTATTGAGGCGTGACCACCGGACAATCAAACGTTTTGTTGCGAATAGTCAACTGGGGCGCAAAAAACGCATGTGGAAGAAAAGGCGCAAATTAACTGCAAAAGACTTGAGAAGAATTAAACGTCAAACTACCAGGAACCCATTATCCTCCTGTGCCACCGTATTCCAGAACTGCAACCTACCTGGAGTGTTCAAAAGTACAAGGTGTCAAGTGCTCAGAGACATGGCCAAGGTCAAGAAGACTGAAACAAGACCACCACTGAATAAGATTCACAAGTTGAAGCGTCAAGATTGGGCAAAGAAATACCTGAAGACAGATTTTTCTGGTTTTATGGACAGATGAAATGAAAGTGACTCTTGATGGACCAAATGGATGGGCCCGTGGCTGGATCAGTAATGGACACACTTTGAGTCAGGTGCCAGCAAGGTGAAGGAGGGGTACTGGTATGGGCTGCTATCATTGAGGATGAGGTAGTTGGACCTTTTCGGGTTGAAGATGGACTGAAACTCAACTCCCAAACCTACTGCCAGTTTCTGGAAGATTCTTTCGTCAAACAGTGGTACAGGAAGAAGTCTTCAGCATTCTAGACGGCCATGATCTTTATGCAGGACAATGCTCCATCACATGCATCCAAGTACTCCACTGCTTGGCTAGCCAGCAAGGGCCTCAAAGATGCCTGAATAATGACCTGGCCCCCTTCCTCACCTGACTTAAATCCTATTGAGAACTTGTGGGCCCTTCTCAAACGTGAGATTTACAGGGAGGGAAGACAATACACCTCTTTGAACAGCATTTGGGAGGCTGTGGTTGCTGCTTCAGCGAAAATTGATCGTGAACAGATCAAGAAACTGACAGACTCCATGGATGGAAGGCTCATGGCAGTTCTTGAAAATAAGGGTGGCTATATTGGTCACTGAATATTTTTGAAAGACCAAAAATGTTATATAATTGTCATTTTGTGTTACTTATCTTTTACACTTACTCTAAAAAATGAGAATCAACAAGTGAGTTGAGAGAAATTATTTTTGTAATTTAGTTGCCTAATATCTGTGCACACTTATATATTTCCCTGAGAAAGACAAAACTCACTTTTCCTTTGTTAAACATTCAGGTTTGAGGTTCAATAACATTTTGGATTGACTGAGAGCATTGTGTTTGTTCAACAATAAAATGAATCCCGAGGAATACAATTTGCCTAACAATTGTGCACGCAGTGTATAAGTATTCCAATTCTAGTAGTCAGAAATATGATTTTAAAAACATCTTTCTTGGTGAGTTTTGCTCATTGTTCCGGGTTGATGGCAGATATACACCAAAAAAGAAGCCTTTAAATGAAATAAAGATTATTAGTTCTTAATTAAACACAGTGGTATAAAACTACAATAATACGCCATGAAAAGAGTGCCAACATGTGGTGGTCTCCGATAGAGTTGCAACTGTCCCAGAGTCTGTTAGAGGACTGATAATGACCAGCAGGAGAACTGTCCCAGAGTCTGTTAGAGGACTGATAATGACCAGCAGGAGAACTGTCCCAGAGTCTGTTAGAGGACTGATAATGACCAGCAGGAGAACTGTCCCAGAGTCTGTTAGAGGACTGATAATGACCAGCAGGAGAACTGTCCCAGAGTCTGTTAGAGGACTGATAATGACCAGCAGGAGAACTGTCCCAGAGTCTGTTAGATGACTGATAATGACCAGCAGGAGAACTGTCCCAGAGTCTGTTAGAGGACTGACAATGACCAGCAGGAGAACTGTCCCAGAGTCTGTTAGATGACTGTTAGAGGATTAGTTATGTAAAAATGATTTCATACTCCACATTTAGGGGGGCCACAAGGGGGTCCAAAATTGTTGTCACAGGGGCACTGGCCATCCCTGCCCTGCCCCAGAACTGCTAGTGGTCGATGCGGCCCGCTACCAAGGACTGTGGGCTCTCATTCATTGCCGATTTAAGCGTGCAAACCCTCGCAAGGCTGCCGGCCTAAGACGGCATCCCTAGCCAAATCCTCAGAGCATGCACAGACCAACTGGCTGGAGTGCTTACAGACATTCAATCTCTCCCTATCCCAGTCTGCTGTCCCCACTTGCTTCAAGATCTCCACCATTGTTCCTGTACCCAAGAAAGCAAAGGTAACTGAACTAAATGACTATCGCCAACCTAGAGCTCATCAAGACATGCTTTGAGAGGCTAGTTAAGGATCATATCACATCCACCTTACCTGACACCCTAGACCAGGCCTGGGCAATTCGAGTCCTCGGGGGCCTGAGTGGTGACAAACTTTTCCCCCATCCCTAGCAAACACACCTGATTTAAAACCTCTTAAGGATTGGCCCTTTTTTTTCAATTTTCGCCAAAAATGACATACCCAAGTCTAACTGCCTGTAGCTCAGGCCCTGAAGCAAGGATATGCATATTATTGGTACCATTTGAAAGGAAACACATTAAAGTTTATGGAAATGTAGAATGTAACATCAGTGTATGTGCAAAGGTTTAGACTGATCCAATGAACCATTGTATGTCTGTTCATTTTGCATCAAGACTGCCCAAATGTGCCAAATTTGTTTATTAATAACTTTTCATGTTCAAAATTGTGCACTCTCCTCAAACAATAGCATGGTATAATTTCACTGTAATAGCTGTAAATTGGACGGTGCAGTTAGATTAACAAGAATGTAAGCTTTCTGGCAGTATCAGATATGTCTATGTCCTGGAAATTGTTCTTGTTACTTACAACATCATGCTATTTGCATTAGCCTACGTTAGCTCAACCGTGGAAGGGACATCAATCCTGAAGAAGTTAAACTAATTGCATTTTTAACTGAAAATCATGATTAGTTGATTGTTGGTGTGTTAGCTGGGGCAAAAGTATGACACCAATCAGGCCCCCAACGACTGGAGTTGCCCAGGCCTGCCCTAGACCCACTTCAATTTGTTTACCGCCCAATAGATCCACAGACGATGCAATCGCCATTGCACTGCACACTGCCCTATCCCACCTGGACAAGGGGAATACCTATGTAAGAATGCTGTTCATTGACTACAGCTCAGCCTTCAACACCATAGTGCCCTCCAAGCTCATCATTAAAACCTCTTACAGCTCCTTAATAAGGATAGGGGGCAGTATTGACAATTTCGGAAAAAATATGTGCCCATATTAAAATGCCTCCTAATCACACTCAGAAGCTAAGATATGCATATTATTAGCAGATTTGGATAGAAAACACTCTGAAGTTTCAAAAACCGTTTGAATGGTGTCTGTGAGTATAACAGAACTCATATGGCAAGCAAAAACCTGAGAGAAATCCGACCAGGAAGTGGACATCTGGATGCATGGGCTCTCTTCAAGTCGTTTCCTATTGAATAGACAGTGACGTAGTAATAATTGTGCACTTCCTACGGCTTCCACTAGATGTCGACAGTCTTTACAAAGTTGTTTGAAGCTTCTACGATGAACAGAGCCCGAATGACAAGGAGGGGAAGTTGTTGAGGCAGGGGGTGACATCACTTCTTCGGGCGCGTTCACGAGGGAGGGAGGATCCTCCCGTTCCAAAACCTTTTTCAAGACACAGGAACCGTCCGGTTGAAATATTATTGAATCTTCACATTCTGAAGGCCCTAAAGATTGATGTTTTACAACGTTTGACATGTTTGAACGAACGTAAATACAACTTTTTTTTACTTTTCGTCGCGACATCGTCCGTGCGCTTTCTACACTTGGAGTAGCTTACTGGACGCACGAACAACAAGGAGTTATTTGGACATAAATTATGGACTTTATCGAACAAAACAACATTTGTTCTGGACCTGGAAATCCTGGAAGTGCCTTCTGATGAAGATGATGAAAGGTAAGGGAATATTTATAATGCAATGTATGATTTTAGATGTCCCCAAGATGGTGGCTATCGGTATAGCCTAGTGTATTTTTCTGAGCTCAGTACTCAGATTATTGCAGAGTGCTTTCCTCGTGAAGCTTTTTTGAAATCTTTCATAGTGTTTGCATAAAGCAGATGTTCATCTATAATTCTTTGAATGACAGTTTAATTTTGTATCAATGTTTATGACAAGTATTTTTGTAAATTGTAGCGCTGATTCACCGGCAGTATTTGAGGGAAAATATTTTCTGAATGTCACGCGCCGATGTAAAATGCTGTTTTTATATATAAATATGAACTTTATCGAACAAAAAATGCATGTATTGTGAAACATAATGTCCTAGGAGTGTCATCTGATGAAGATCGTCAAAGGTTAGTGCTGCATTTAGCTGTGTTTTGGGTATTTGTGATGCATGTTAGTTGCTAGGAAAATGGCTGTGTGGTTGTTTTTGTCATGTACTCTCCTAACATAATCTAATGTATTGCTTTCGCTGTAAAGCCTTTTTGAAATCGGACAACGTGGTTCGATTCAGGAGAAGTGTATCTATAAAATGATGTAAAATAGTCCTATGTTTGAGAAACAGATATTTTTAGATTTGGTTTTGAATATGGCGCTCTGATTTTTTCGCTGGATGTTGATCCCGGTTACGGGATCCGCGCGGCAAGAAGCTTGAGGCACTGGGTCTCAACCCTGCCCTGTGCAACTGGGTCCTGGACTTGCTGACGGGCCACCCCCAGGTGGTGAATGTTGGGAACAACATCTCCACTTCGCTTATCCTCAACACTGGGGCCCTACAAGGGTGCTTGCTCAGCCGCCTCCTGTACTCCCTGTTCACCCATGACTGCATGACCACACACGCCTCGAACACAATCATCAAGTTTGCAGATGACACAACCATAGTAGGCCAGATTACCAACAATGACAGGACAGCCTACTGGGAGAAGGTGAGGGCCCTGGCAAAGTGGTGCTAGGAAAATAACCTTTCCCTCAACATCAACAAAACGAAGGTGCTGATCGTGGACTTCAGGAAACAGCAGATAGAGCACCACCCTATCCACATCGACGGGACCACATTGGAGAAGGTGGAAAGCTTCCTCGGTGTTGAAGGCTGAGCTCAAGACGTAACAAAGCCTCTTCAACCTCAGGAGGCTGATGAAATTATTCTTAGCCCCTGAGACCCTCACAAACTTCACAGATGCACAATTGGGACAATCCCGTCAGGCTGTATCACCACCTGGTACGGCAAATGAACCGCCCGCAACGGCAGGGCTCTCCAGATGGTGGTGTGGTCTGCCCAACGCATCACAGGGGGCAGACTGCCTACCCTCTAGGACACCTACAGCACCCGATGTCACAGGAAGGCCAAAAAGATCATTAAGGACAACAACCACTCGACCCACGGCCTGTTCACCCCTCTATCATCCTGAAGACGAGGTCAGTACAGGTACATCAAAGCTGGGGCTGAGAGACAGAAAAATAGCTTTTATCTCAAGGCCAGTAGACTGTTAAATTGCCTTCACTAGCCGGCTACCACCCAGTTACTCAACCCTGCACCTTAGAGGCTGCCACCTTACATCTTGTCGCCAAACTCACTGGCTCCAGGTAATCTACAAGTCTCTGCTAGGTAAAGCCCCGCCTTATCTCAGCTCACTGGTCACCATAGCAGCACCATAGTAGCACGCGCTACAGCAGGTATATTTCACTAGTCACCCCCAAAGCCAATTACTCTTTGGCGCCTTTCCTTCCAGTTCTCTGCTGCCAATGACTGGAACAAACTGCAAAAATCACTGAAGCTGGAGACTCATATCTCCTTCAATAGCTTTAAGTACCAGCTGTCAGAGCAGCTCACAGATCACTGCAGATCACTACTGTACATAGCCCATCTGTAAATAACCCATCCAACTACCTCATCCCCATACTCTATTTATTTATATATCGTGCTCAAAGCATGCACCCCAGTATCTCTACTTGCATGTTCATCTTCTGCACATCAATCACGCCAGTGTTTAATTGGTATATTGTAATTACTTCGCCACCATGGCCTATTTATTGCGTTACCTCCCATATCTTACCTCCTTTGCACACACTGTAAATATATACTGCTCAAAAAAATTAAGGGAACACTTAAACAACACAATGTAACTCCAAGTCAATCACACTTCTGTGAAATCAAACTGTCCACTTAGGAAGCAACACTGATTGACAATAAATTTCACATGCTGTTGTGCAAATGGAATAGACAACAGGTGGAAATTATAGGCAATGAGCAAGACACCCCCAATAAAGGAGTGGTTCTGCAGGTGGTGACCTGCTTCCTGGCTGATGTTTTGATCACTTTTGAATGCTGGCGGTGCTTTCACTCTAGTGGTAGCATGAGACGGAGTCTACAACCCACACAAGTGGCTCAGGTAGTGCAGCTCATCCAGGATGGCACATCAATGCGAGCTGTGGCAAGAAGGTTTGCTGTGTCTGTCAGAGTAGTGTCCAGAACATGGAAGCGCTACCAGAAAACAGGCCAGTACATCAGGAGACGTGGAGGAGGCCGTAGGAGGGCAACAACCCAGCAGCAGGACCGCTACCTCTGCCTTTGTGAAAGGAGGACTGGAGGAGCACTGCCAGAGCCCTGCAAAATGACCTCCAGCAGGCCACAAATGTGCATGTGTCTGCTCAAACGGTCAGAAACAGACTCCATGAGGGTGGTATGAGGGCCCGACGTCCACAGGTGGGTGGTGCTTACAGCCCAACACCGTGCAGGACGTTTGGCATTTGCCAGAGAACACCAAGATTGGCAAATTCGCCACTGGCGCCCTGTGCTCTTCACAGATGAAAGCAGGTTCACACTGAGCACATGTGACAGAGTCTGGAGACGCCGTGGAGAACGTTCTGCTGCCTGCATGACCGGTTTGGCGGTGGGTCAGTCATGGTGTGGGGTGGCATTTCTTTGGGGGGCTGCACAGCCCTCCATGTGCTCGCCAGAGGTAGCCTGACTGCCATTAGGTACCGAGATGAGATCCTCAGACCCCTTGTGAGACCATATGCTGGTGCGGTTGGCCCTGGGTTCCTCCTAATGCAAGACAATGCTAGACCTCATGTGGCTGGAGTGTGTCAGCAGTTCCTGCAAGAGGAAGGCATTGATGCTATGGACTGGCCCGCCCGTTCCCCAGACCTGAATCCAATTGAGCACATCTGGTACATCATGTCTCGCTCCCTCCACCAACGCCACGTTGCACCATAGACTTTCCAGAGTTGGCGGATGCTTTAGTCCAGGTCTGGGAGGAGATCCCTCAGGAGACCATCCGCCACCTCATCAGGAGCATGCCCAGGCATTGTAGGGAGGTCATACAGGCACATGGAGGCCACACACACTACTGAGCCTCATTTTGACTTGTTTTAAGGACATTACATCAAAGTTGGATCAGCCTGTAGTGTGGTTTTCCACTTTCATTTTGAGTGTGACTCCAAATCCAGAACTCAATGGGTTGATAAATTGGATTTCCATTGATTATTTTTGTGTGATTTTGTTGTCAGCACATTCAACTATGTAAAGAAAAAAGTATTTAATAAGATTATTTCATTCATTCAGATCTAGGATGTGTTATTTTAGTGTTCCCTTTATTTTTTTGAGCAGTGTACTTTTTCTACTGTATTTTTGACTATTTCATTCCATGTGTAACTCTGTGCTGTTGTATGTCAAACTGCTTTGGTTTATCTTGGCCAGGTCGCAATTGTGTCACAGGCGTCAAAATGAGTAGACCAAGGTGCAGCGTGGAATATGTTCATCTTGTAATTTAATGGAAAATGAACACTTTACAAAATTAAACAAAAATGACAGCCGACAGTTCTGTCAGGTACTTACAAATAAACAGAAATCAACTACCCACAAAACCCAAAGGAAAAACAGGTTGCCTAAGTATGGTTCCTAATCAGAGACAACGATAGACAGCTGCCTCTGGTTAGGAACCATACCTGGCCCAACACAAAGAAAAACAACACATAGAATGCCCACCCCACACCCTGACCTATCCACATAGAGAAACAAACCCTCTCTCTCAGGTCAGGGCGTGACAGTACCCCCCCCAAAGGTGCGGACTCCCGGCCGCAAACTTGAACCCTACAGGGGAGGGCCCGGGTGGGCATCTATACTAGGCGGCGGCTCTGGTTCCATCTATCCTAGGCGGCGGCTCTGACACCGCCCGCTGATCCCCCTGCTTTTGTGTCGCCAGAGGGGCTGCAGACCCTCGCCGAAGACTCTGAGCTGCAGACTGCCGCCGAAGACTCTGGGCTGCAGACCGTCGCCGAAGACTCTGGGCTGCAGACCGTCGCCGAAGACTCTGGACTGCAGACCGTTGTTGAAGACTCGGGGCTGTGGACTGTCGCCGGAGGCGCCGCACTGGGGAGCGTCGCCGGAGGCCCCGGACTGGGGAGCGTCGCCGGAAGCTCCGGACTGGGGATCGTCGCCGGAGGCTCCGGACTGAGGAGCGTCGCTGGAGGCTCCGGACTGGGGAGCGTCGCTGGAGGCTCCGGGCTGAGGATCGTCACTGGAGGTTCTGGGCCATGGATTATCACTGGAGGCTTCGTGCCATAGATCATCCCTACAGGCTCTGGGCCATGGAGCATCAGTGGAGGCTTCGTGCCATGGATTCACACTACAGGCTCCGGGCCATGGATCATCACTGGAGGCTTCGTGCCATGGATTATCACTGGAGGCTTCGGACCATTGATAATCACTGGAGGCTTCCTACTGGGAGCTGGAACCGGTCTCACCAGACTGGGGAGACTCACCTAGGACCGCGTGCTCAAAGCATGCACCGGCCGTACTAGGCTATGGAGGCGTACTGGAGGAAGAGTGCGAGGAGCAGGCACAGGACATACTGGGCTATGGTGGCGCACTGGAGGGAGAGTGCGCGGAGCAGGCACAGGGTACACTGGGCCTTGGAGGTGCACTAGAGGTTTGGCGCTTAGGGCTGGCACAACCCATCCTGGCTCGATGTTGACTATAGTCCGGCAAGGGCGGAGCGCTGGTACAGGACGAACTGGGCTGTGCTGGTGAATGAGGGGTACCGTGCGTAGAGCAGGTGCAGGATAACCTGGGCTAAAGAGCCGCACTGGAGACCAGATACGTTGAACCGGTGCACTTCTCCCTGGCTGCCGGCCAACTCTAGCACGGCAACAGTGAGGAGCTTGCACCGAGCGCACCGGGCTGTGAGTATGCACTGGTGACATAGTGCGTATCACCGCATAACACGGTGCTTGCTCGGTCACTCGCTCCCCACGGTAAGCACGGGGAGTTGGCTCAGGTCTTAACCTCGCCTTAGCTAATCTACCCGTGTGCCCCCACCCAGCAATTTTTTTTGCCACTGCCTCTCGGCCTCCTGTTGCTTGCCTAGCCGTTCCTCCCAGTATCGCCGTTCCGCCTTCGCTGCCTCTATCTCCCATTGAGGACGGCGATACTCCCCAGGCCTTGTCCAGGGTCCTGCCCCATCTAGGATCTCCTCCCAGGTCCACTCCTCTGAGCCATACTGCTTGGTCCCGCTCCTCCTCCTAGAGAGTGCATGCTGCTTGGTCCTCTTGAGGTGGGTAGTTCTGTCACGGGCGTCGTATAGAGGAGACCAAGGCGCAGCATGTATAGTGCTCATATTTAAACTTTTAATGACGACACTTGAACCAAAACAATAAAACGACTGACAACAGTTCCGTAAGGTACACTCTGACAAAACGGAAAACGACTACCCACAAAACACAAAGGAAAAACAGGTTGCCTAAGTATGGCTTCCAATCAGAGACAACGATAGACACCTGCCTCTGATTGGAAACCATACCCGTCCAAAACAAAGAAAAAAAATATAAAATAGAAATCTAGAAAAAGCCCACATATAAACAGAAAACCCCAAACCACCCAAAACAACCACCTGTCACGCCCTGACCACTCTACTATGGAAAATGACCTCTTACAAGTGTCAGGACGTGACAGATTGTAAATGAGAACTTGTTCTCAACTTGCCTACCTGGTTAAATAAAAGTGAAAATAAATAAAATACAAATACATAGACATGGAATAACTGGTCACTTTAATAATGGAACACTGGTCACTTTAATAATGGAACACTGGTCACTTTAATAATGGAACACTGGTCACTTTAATAATGGAACACTGGTCACTTTAATAATGTTTACATACTGCTTTACTTATTTCATATGTGAAATGAAACAAAACAGACGAACAAAAAGAACGACGAAAAACAGTCCTGTCAGGCACACAGCTAAACAAGGAACAACTACCCACAAAACCCATAGAAAAACACCCCTACTAAATAGGACCTTCAATTAGAGGCAACGAGGAACAGCTATCTCCAATTGAAGGTCAAAACAATAAACTAGACATAGAAATAGAAAAACTAGAAAACAGAACATAGAAATACAAAACATAGAACACAACCCCAAAACCCCGACAACAGAAAACAAACACACCCCTGCCACATCCTGACCAAACTACAATAACAAATAACCCTTATTCTGGTCAGGACGTGACACTTAATTCCATTGTTTTACTTTTAACCCTCCTGCTGTATTCACTTCGAATTGAACCGATGTTTTCTCACTGAAAAATGTAGTTCATTTAATCTGAACACACAAAATACATTTTGATGATTTTCATTACATTTTGGGTGTTTTATTTAACTTTTGTTCTCCTGTGTTGTTCCCGGTCAAAATTGACCCGTCATTAGAAATGAATGAGTGAGACAATTAGTGTATAAAATTGAGTTCAGGCACATGCCCATTCATCAGATGGACACACTTCCTCTCCCAGACCCCCACATGCATGTGTGTTTGAGCGCGCACACACACACACACACGCGCACACGCACACGCACACACACACACACACCTCAATCCCCTTCTTGGCTTCCATGGCAACCCCCACGGGAACCTTTCCCCAATATAATATTTCCCCGACTGGAACCACAGCTGTTGGCATTCTCACAAACAATCGCAACATTGTTTCAATATTATATGGAACTTTTCTCGCAGCTCCGGTATATAAAGCTTTTTTGAGGCCTTACTCACAGTTCATTCTGTGGCAGCACAATGACCAAACGATATACTGTATGTGAAGCTCTTGATCATATCTTTGATCATGACACTGGTCAGGAGAGAGCCCTTGTTAAACTTTGACAAAGTAGTTTGTTATAAATAGCACAATATGTTTCATCTGCGTATTTGTTATAGTCAAAATAATCCATACATTATGATTTTTTTTACTCAAAACGAGTTGTATGAGCTCAGGTCAATGAGGCCAACAGGCCATCAATATCAAATAGAAGTTCAAAATGTGTAATGTTCACAAGAACTTAAGTTGATAAAAAGATCTAACACAACATTAGGTGATACTATTATTATTATTATGGATTTATAATCAGCTATAATGGGGCGGTCATTTTGGACCGGGAACACAGAATTAATTAACTATCAAGGCACAAGGTGAGACCCAGATGCAGACACAGGAGGCAGATGGGTGGAGTCTTACAATGTTTATTCATCCAATAGGGGAAGGCAAGAGAATGGTCGTGGACAGGCAAAAGGTCAAAACCAGTTCAGAGTCCAGGAGGTACAGAGTGACAGACAGGCTCGTGGTCAAGGCAGGTAGAATGGTCAGGCAGGCGGGTACAGAGTCCAGAAACAGGCAAGGGTCAAAACCGGGAGGACAACAAAAAAGGATTTGAGCAAAAAGCAGGAGAACGGGAAAAGCTCTGGTTGACTTGGAACATACAAGACGAACTGGCACAGAGAGACAGGAAACATGGGGATAAATACACTGGGAAAAACAAGCGACACCTGGAGGGGGTGGAGATAATAACAAGGACAGGTGAAACAAATCAGGGTGTGACATTAACATGAAATGAACACAACAGGAGGGTTACATGTTTGTGTATTGTTGTGAATTATTAGATATTACTGCACTGTTGGAGCTAGGAACACAAGCATTTCACTACATCTGCAATAACATCTGCTAAATATGCGTATGTGACTCATCAAATTTGATTTGATTTGATTTTGATGTATGTTACACCAGGGTAATAGCAATGTCAGGCTATACAGTGAGAATGGCAGTGATATAGAGTCAGAAGTTTGGACACACCTACTCATTCAAGGGTTTTTCTTTATTTACACTATTTTCTAGATTATAGAATAATCCGGTGTCCTGAGTGAATTTAAGTATGCTCTCTCTAATTCTCTCTTTCTCTCTTTCTTTCTTTCTTTCTTTCTCTCGCTCTCGGAGGACCTGACCCTAGGACCATGCCTCAGGACTACCTGACATGATGACTCCTTGCTGTCCCCAGTGCACCTGGCCGTGCTGCTGCTCCAGTTTCAACTGTTCTGCCTGCGGCTATGGAACCCTGACCTGCTACCTGTCCCAGACCTACTGTTTTCAACTCTCTAGAGACAGCAGGAGCGGTAGAGATACTCTCAATGATCGGCTATGAAAAGCCAACTGACATTTAATCTTGAAGTGCTGACTTGTTGCACTCTCGACAACTGTGATTATTTTTATTTGACCATGCTGGTCATTTATGAACATTTGAACATCTTGGCCATGTTCTGTTATAATCTCCACCCGGCACAGCCAGAAGAGGACTGGCCACCCCTCATATCCTGGTTCCTCTCTAGGTTTCTTCCTAGGTTTTGGCCTTTCTAGGGAGTTTTTCCTAGCCACTGTGCTTCTACACCTGCATTGCTTGCTGTTTGGGGTTTTAGGCTGGGTTTCTGTACAGCACTTTGAGATATCAGCTGATGTAAGAAGGGCTATATAAATACATTTGATTTGATTTGATAGTGAAGACATCAAAATTATGAATTAACACATATGGAATCATATAGTTACCAAAAAACTGTTAAACAATTCAAAATATATTTAATATTTTAGAATCTTCAAAGTAGACACCCTTTGCTTTGATGACAGCTTTGCACACTCTTGGCGTTCTCTCAACCAGCTTCACCTGAAATACTTTTCCAACAGTCTTGAAGGAATTCCCACATATGCTGAGCACTTGTTGGCTGATTTTCCTTCACTCTGCGGTCAACTCATCCCAAACCATTTAATTTGGGTTGAGTTTGGGTGATTGTGGAGGCCAGTTCATCTGATGCAGCACTCCATCACTTTCCTTCTTTGTCAAACAGCCCTTACACAGCCTGGAGGTGTGTTGGGTCATTATCCTGTTGAAAAACAAATGATAGTCTCATTAAGAGCAAACCAGATGGGATGGCATATCGCTGTAGAATGCTGTGGTAGCCATGCTGGTTAAGTGTGCCTTAAATTGTAAATAAATTACAGACCAGCAAAGCACCCCCACACCATTAGCCCTCCTCCTCCATGCTTCACAGTGGGAACCACACATGTGGAGATCATCCTACTCTGCGTCTCACAAAGACACGGCGGTTGGAACCAACTCATCAGACCAAAAGACAGATTTCCACCAGTCTAATGTCCATTGCTCTTGATTCTTGGCCCAAGCAAGTCTCTTATTATTATTGGTGTCCTTTAGTAGTGGTTCCTTTGCAGCAATTAGACCATGAAGGCCTGATTCATGCAGTCTCCTCTAAACAGTTGATGTTGAGATTTGTCTGTTACTGTAACTCTGTGAATCATTTCTTTTGGCTGCAATTTCTGAGGCTGGTAACTCTAATGAACATATCCTCTGCAGCTGAGGTAACTCTGGGTCTTCCTTTCCTCTGGTGGTCCTCTTGAGAGCCAGTTTCATCATAGCACTTGATGGTTTTTGCGTCTGCACTTGAGGAAACGTTCAAATTTTCCGGATTGAAGGACCTTCATGTCTTAAAGTAATGATGGACTTTTCTCTTTGCTTATTTGAGCTGTTCTTGCCATAATATGGACTTGGTCTTTTACCAAGTAGGGCTATCTTCTGGATACCCCTACCTTATCACAACCCAGCAGTTAGAAGAATGATTGTCCATGTGGAAAAGGTGGAGTTGATGTGGAGGACAGGAATTTATAGAGGTTCTTTCAACCGTCCTTCCTGAAAACAACTAAAGAGTTTAAGGGCAGACTAGGATCTCCAACCCCGGGCAAAGCCACTGATTGGCTGACCGGGTCAGCTGACTCTGTTCTCTGGAAACCTGGTCCCTAACACATAACCTCAGCTGTTAGAAGTCACCAAGTTTGTCTCTAAGTCCCAGGGCCAGATAGAGGGTTTTAGAGAGGGTTCTGGGTAGTACTCATAGGCAACAGTAAGGGTTTTCTTCATACTATGATATTGAATGTGTGCCCCAGATGTATTTCCAGCTAATAATTATGGTTAGTCACTAGCAGAACAATCTCCATGACATTAACTTGAGTTGCACTTCTGTCTGTCTCCCTATCAGTATGAATCAATGTTTAACAGGCATTTATAACCACCTTTAATGCTCTTATAATGACATAGTGGAGCAATCGCTGAGCTAAAGTTCCCGGTAGAAGAGGAAGTAACGCTTTAAATTGAATCAATGTCATAACACTTGAAAACATGTTTACAGCCATATTGATTTGTTGTGTGGAATGGAACTCAAAAAATACAATTTAACACTGAGGTAAGGCAGACGACCATATGAACAGGAACAACCCTGGCTGGCAGTCTAGCTTATGTTGACAGCATTTTTTGATGTTGAGAAAAGTACAAAATCTGCAGGGCTTGCACTATGACGCTGGAAGCTTCATGAATTTGAGTGGGAGCTAGCAGACCAAATCTAATACCTTCCACTCTGTATCATAAACCTTTGTCTTTCTTGCAGATTTACCCATCTAACAATCATTACATTTTAATGCAACAACTCCCATAGGGAATGAATGTGCTATGGTGGTTTGGTGTATTTTGTGTTTCTTGTCTAATAAAGTGATACAAGAAGATTATCACTTCCGGGCAAAAGGATGTAGCCCTGAGTAAAGTAAAAATCTAAATGCAGCATTAACATTAGCCTGGGGGCTTGCAAGACTTTCTGACTTCCACTATAGTTTTAAAATGAAACATTTCCCTGGAACAAAAATCAAATTGGTTTCACTCCATAGTTCTTATTTGCATTGCTAAACCCTCTTGTACCTGGAAGGAAGTCACACACATCCACACCTTTTCTTCTTTGTCTGGTTGGAATAAAGAAGATGAGTTCAAACACAACTGTGCAAATATACTCATTTATTTTTTATATATGTATATTTATGTCTGTTGTTCAGATTGAGTTATCAACAATAGTTCCTAATACTGTTTATATGGGGCTTTTTGAAAGACCTATTAAAGTGGTTCTAGGGCTGTTGGAGCTGGGCTGGAACAAAAGCCTACCAACACACTCTGTAGTTCCATCACCATCCCTGACCTAGAAGAAAAGTGGTACTGATGAGGGTAGGTAGGTGTTACGTAAAAAGAAACTTCTTTCTTTCAACTAAATGTCCTATTCAAAATATGGACATGCTTTGAACTTTGTCTCGTCATTGAACTCAACCGTGTGGCTAGTCATTAGAGAACAGCAAGCAGAGTTGAGACGCCATTTATTTACACAGTCTAGTGAGAAAACAATTATTTTGATTTCACTTTTCAAAGCAATGTTCTGCAATGTGTTTTTTGTTGTGCGCATTGACCGCAGGAAGATTAGCTGTCATCATGGCATCAGCTAATGGGGATCAGAATAAAGACATTGATGTTTCTTCCCTTAACTTTTTACTTCATATAACACATTTCAGGACACTTTCCCACTTTCCGTTTTGATTGTAAGTCTTTAGCACAAATAACAATTGTTACATTTAATACCATCTCCAAAGCCAATCCAAGTCCTTGAGAGTTTTCCACGCCTGAAGCATGCCTCCTGACTAGTCTCGTGTTGACATTATCATTAAAAGCCTGCAAGGTTGACTCTGTTTGGCCCAGGGCTAACTCCTATACTGTCCCTACTTACAATGGAAATGAAATATGTAAATACATCAGCATGACTTGATATTATTCTCATTGGGGGGGTGGGGGGGGGGGGGGGGGTTGGCTCCCAACCACGTGGTTGATTTAGACGCTAGACCTTGTGTTTACTCAGTCATTTCACTCAATATTCCATCTATCATACAGTATGTGGATTTCACTAGTGTGAGACGTGCATGTTATTCAACTAGTCCGATATCTATGGAAAAACTAATAGAAAACGCAACTGCTTAGAGTATTTCTGTAACGGTCGTCGTACGTAGTGGACCAAGGAGCAGCTGGTTGAGTGCTCATAGTGACTTTATTTAACACTGAACAAACAAAACGATCGAACGAACAGGATTGCAGGCTAAACACACAGCTATGCAACAACAACTTCCCACAAAGGGACAGGTGAAAACAGGCTACCTAAGTTTGACTCTCAATCAGCAACAACGATATACAGGTGTTCCTGATTGAGAGCCATACCAGGCCAACACAAAGACATACACAACATAGATAGATCCTAGAATACAAAACATAGAACATAACCAAAAACCCCGGAATACTCTAAACAAACACCCCTCTACATAAACACATATACTAACACACCCCGAACCACATAAAACAAATACCCCCCTGCCACGTCCTGACCAAACTACAATAACAAATAACCCCTTACTGGTCAGAACGTGACAATTTCAAAATGGTTTCCTAAAGCTCCTCAAATCAATTCCAAAATATATTTATCTGTCAAAGATAAAATCATGTAGTGTATTGCAGTCATTCATTTCCTATGTGTAGGCTATATGTGAGGTGAACATCTGTAACCCTGTGTCCAGTCAGGTGATGGTTATATAAAAAAAGAAGACCTACAGGGAGAGGGTCACCAATCTCTGATCACAAGAGGCAACAGCAGCACATAAAACAGGTCCATTCCTCTCTGTCTGATGCTTCAGAATCAAAGCTAACAAAGAGGGGCCACTGTGGCAGAGAGAAGCTCACAGAACCTCAGAGAAGCTCACATCTGTGCCGTGTGGGTCTACAGCGTGTCTGCCCCTGCTGTGTCTACCATGCTGGTTGTATTAATGTAGACTCACAGGCCTCCATCCATTCTGTGTGTGGGTGTCTACGTGTGTGTGGAGCCCTGTGATTATCCCTGCACTCTGATAGCTGCGCTGATTCACCTGGAAAGTAAACACAAGGCCGTGTGGGCCACTCACCAAGTAATAGCCTGAGAGAACAGAAACAAAACAAACATTAAACACCCTTACATGGCATCATGGCTGCAGTAGTTTATGTGTCGGGGGGCTAGGGTCAGTCTGTTACATCTGGAGTATTTCTCTTGTCTTATCCGGTGTCCTGTGTGTATTTAAATATGCTCTCTCTAATTCTCTCTTTCTCTCTTTCTGTCTTTCTCTCGGAGGACCTGAACCCTAGGACCATGCCTCAGGACTACCTGGTATGATGACTCCTTGCTGTCCCCAGTCCACCTGGCCGTGCTGCTGCTCCAGTTTCAACTGTTCTGCCTGCGGCTATGGAACCCTGACCTGTTCACCGGACGTGCTTGTTGCACCCTCGACAACTACTATGATTATTATTATTTGACCATGCTGGTCATTTATGAACATTTTAACATTTTAACATTTTGACCATGTTCTGTTATAATATCCACCCTGCACAGCCAGAAGAGGACTGGCCACCCCTCATAGCCTGGTTCCTCTCTAGGTTTCTTCCTAGGTTTTTGGCCTTTCTAGGGAGTTTTTCCTAGGGAGTTTTTCCTAGCCACCGTGCTTCTTTCACATGCTTTGCTTGCTGTTTGGGGTTTTAGGCTGGGTTTCTGTACAGCACTTTGAGAATATCAGCTGATGTACGAAGGGCTATATAAAAATAAATTTGATTTGATTTGATTGATCATGTAGCAGACCAAGATTAAATACACCCTTACAGTATATGGCATCATGCATGGGTCCTCAGATCCTCAAAAAGTTTTACAGCTGCACCATCGAGAGCATCCCCCAGATCCTCAAAAAGTTCTACAGCTGCACCATCGAGAGCATCCCTCAGATCCTCAAAAAGTTCTACAGCTGCACCATCGAGAGCATCCTGACTGGTTGCATCACCTCCCAGCAAGCGGTACCGGAGTGCCAAGTCTATGTCCAGAAGACTTCTTAACAGCTTTTAACCCCAAGCCATAAGACTCCTGAACAGCAAATCAAATGGCTACCTGGACTATTTGCATTGCCCCCCCCTCCACTCTACGCTGCTGCTACTCTCTGTTTATTATCCATGCATCACTTTACCTCTACCTACATGAACATATTACCTCTATTACTTCAACTAACCGGTGCCCCCGCACATTGACACTGTACCAGGTACACTGTATACAGCCTCACGATTGTTATTTTACTGCTGTTTTGTAATTATTTGTTTGTATTCTTTTGTTCTTTTTTTGTTGTATTTTTTTTAAATTCAGTTTATTTTAGTAAATACTTTCTTAAAACTGGAATGTTGGCTAAGGTCTTAAAAGTAAGCATTTCACTTTAAGGTCTACACCTGTTGTATTCGGCGCATGTGACTAATACAATTATATTTGATTTGATTTTTGATTTGATGTACCAGACCAATATTAAATACACCCTTATATGGTATAAGGTCACAGACCAAGATTAAATACATCCTTACTTGGAATTATGTCCCAGATGAAGACTAACTACACCCTTAAATGGCATCATGTCCAGACCAGGATTCAATACACCCTTATATGGAATTACGTCCCAGACCAGGATTAAATACACCCTTATATGGAATTACGTCCCAGACCAGGATTAAATACACCCTTATATGGAATTACTTCCAAGACCAAGATTAAATACAGAGGGGGCGTGACCTACTAAATTATTATGATGAGTTTACATTAAAACCCCTGTAATTTGAATCTGCTGCGTACTAAAGATTATTTTGGGGGTTTTATTCCAGTCTAGGCCTTGACTGCGTCCCAAATGACACCTTCGTCCATATAGGCCCTATAACAAACTACATTTGACTACAGCCCTATGGGCCCTGGTCAAGGTAGTGCACTACAGTAAATAGGATATATAGGGTGCCATTTGGGACATTTCCTGAGAGGTAGATTTGCGAGGCACATGGTAGGCCTCCCTGGGCATAAGCATCTAATAAGGAGAATGAAGGGAGGTGTTGCAGAGTTGAACAGCTGTAATAGTAAATAATGTTTATGTTGCAGAGGGAACGCAGTCTCATCTGTCACCAGGGTAACCGTAGAGGTTGTTGATCCCTCGGGGAGGCTAGCCTGTCTTGTCTCCTTCACAACAACTCTTTGGGCGGTATCCCAAATGACAATATATTACCTGTCTAGCGCACTGCTTTTGATAAGAGCCCTGTGGGCCTTCGTCAAAAGTAGTGAACTACATAGGGAATAGGGTACCATGTGGGACAAAGCCCTGGTTCCATTTCATGGCACAAGCCGCATGTGTTAACCATCTATGATCATAGGTGTTATTAAGCGATGCTTTTCTTAAAGAACACTTGACCCCATTGATGTTCCATTAGATGTACACTAGGGACCATTCTAAAGAAAATATGACACAGGCTAACAGTTCAATTTGTTTCTGACTATCTACACTATCTACAGCATTACAGTATCTACACTATCTACAGCATTGCAGTATCTACACTATCTACAGTATCTACAGTATTACAGTATCTACAGTATCTACAGTATTACAGTATCTACACTATCTACAGCATTACAGTATCTACACTATCTACAGTATCACAGTATCTACAGTATCTACAGTATTACAGTATCTACAATATCTACAGTATCTATGGTACCTACAGTATTTACAGTATTAGAGTATCACAGTATCTACAATATTACAGTATCTACAGTATCTACAGTATTACAGTGTCTACAGTATCTACACAATCTACACCATTACAGCATCTACAATATCTACAGTATCACAGTATCTACAGTATCTACAGTATTATAGTATCTACAAAATCTACAGTATCAAAGTATCTATAGTACCGACAGTATCTACAGTATTACAGTATCACAGTATCTACAGTATTACAGTATCTACAGTATCTACACATTCTACAGTATTACAGTATCTACAGTATCTACAGTATTACAGTATCTACACATTCTACATTATCTACAGTATACCTATATGTACAGTATCACAGTATCTACAGTTTCTACAGTATCTACAGTATCTAAAGTATCACAATATCTACAGTATTACAGTATCTACAGTACCTACAGTATCAACATTATCACATTATCTACAGTATTACAGTATCTACAATATCTACAGTATCACAGTACTTCATTATCACAGTATCTACAGTATTACAATATCTACAGTATCTACAGTATGACATTTTTACAGTATCTACAGAATTACATTATCTACATTAACTACAGTATCACACTATCTACAGAATCACTATATCTACAGTATCTACAGTATCTAGAGTATCTACAGTATTACAGTATCACAATATCTACACTATAACAATATCTACAGTATCACAGTATCTACAGCATCACAGTATCACAGTATCAACAGTATCACAGTATCACAGTATATACAGTAGCTACAGTATCTACAGTATCTACAGTATCACAGTATTACAGTATATTCATTATCTACAGTATTACAGTATCTACAGTATTACAGTATCAAAGTATCTACAGTATGTACAGTATTACCGAATCTACAGTATCACGATATCTACAGTATTACAGTATCACAGTATCTACAGTATCACAATACCACAGTATTAATGTATGTCAGATTCAAAGGATTACAGTATCTACAGTACCTACATTAGATACAGTATCACAGTATCACAGTATTACAGTATCTACATTATCTACTTTCTCTACAGTATCACAGTGTCACAGTATCACAGTATCTACAGTATCTACAGTATCACAGTATCTACAGTATCTACAGTATCACAGTATCTACAGTATCTGCATTAGCTACAGTATCACAATATTACAGTTTCTACATTATCTACAGTATTACAGTATCTACAGTTTTACAGTATCACAGTATCAACAGTATCACAGTATCTACAGTATCTACAGTATCTACAGTCTCACAGTATTACATTAACTGCATTATCTACAGTGTCACAGTATCCACAGTATCTACAGTAGTACAGTATCTACAGTATCTACAGTTTCACAGTATCTGCAATATCTACAGTATCTACAGTATCACAATATCTACAGAAAAACAATATCTACAATATCACATTATCTACAGTATCACAATATCTACAGTATCTACAGTTTCACAGTATCACAGTATCTACAGTGTCACAGTATCTACTGAATCACAATATCTATAGTATCACAGTATCTACAGTATCTACAATATTACATTATCTAAAGTATCACAGTATCTACAGTATCAACAGTTTTATAATATCTACAGATTCTACAGTATTACAGATTGTACAATAGTACAGTATTACAGCATATACAGTATCACAGTATCTACAGTATTACAGTATCACAGTATATACAGTATCAAAGTATCTACAGTATCTACAGTCTCACAGAATTACATTAACTGCATTATCTACAGTATCACAGTATCTACAGTATCTACAGTAGTACAGTATCTACAGTATCTACAGTTTCACGGCATCTGCAATATCTACAGTATCACAATATCTACAGTAAAACAATATCTACAATATCACATTATCTACAGTATCACAATATTTACATTTACATTTAGCATTTACATTTAGCAGACGCTCTTATCCAGAGCGACTTACAAAATGGTGCATTCACCTTATGATATCCAGTGGAACAACCACTTTACAATAGTGCATCTAAATATTTTAAGGGGGGGGGGGTTAGAAGGATTACTTTATCCTATCCTAGGTATTCCTTAAAGAGGTGGGGTTTCAGGTGTTTCCGGAAGGTGGTGATTGACTCCGCTGTCCTGGCGTCGTGAGGGAGCTTGTTCCACCATTGGGGTGCCAGAGCAGCGAACAGTTTTGACTGGGCTGAGCGGGAACTGTGCTTCCTCAGAGGTAGGGGGGCCAGCAGGCCAGTGGTGGATGAACGCAGTGCCCTTGTTTGGGTGTAGGGCCTGATCAGAGCCTGAAGGTATGGAGGTGCCGTTCCCTTCACAGCTCCGTAGGCAATCACCATGGTCTTGTAGCGGATGCGAGCTTCAACTGGAAGCCAGTGGAGAGAGCGGAGGAGCGGGGTGACGTGAGAGAACTTGGGAAGGTTGAACACCAGACGGGCTGCGGCGTTCTGAATGAGTTGTAGGGGTTTAATGGCACAGGCAGGGAGCCCAGCCAACAGCGAGTTGCAGTAATCCAGACGGGAGATGACAAGTGCCTGGATTAGGACCTGCGCCGCTTCCTGTGTGAGGCAGGGTCGTACTCTGCGAATGTTGTAGAGCATGAACCTACAGGATCGGGTCACCGCCTTGATGTTAGTGGAGAACGACAGGGTGTTGTCCAGGATCACGCCAAGGTTCTTAGCACTCTGGGAGGAGGACACAAGGGAGTTGTCAACCGTGATGGCGAGATCATGGAACGGGCAGTCCTTCCCCGGGAGGAAGAGCAGCTCCGTCTTGCCGAGGTTCAGCTTGAGCTGGTGATCCGTCATCCACACTGATATGTCTGACAGACATGCAGAGATGCGATTCGCCGGCTGGTTATCAGAAGGGGGAAAGGAGAAGATTAATTGTGTGTCGTCTGCATAGCAATGATAGGAGAGACCATGTGAGGATATGACAGAGCCAAGTGACTTGGTGTATAGCGAGAATAGGAGAGGGCCTAGAACAGAGCCCTGGGGGACACCAGTGGTGAGAGCGCATGGTGCGGAGACAGATTCTCGCCACGCCACCTGGTAGGAGCGACCTGTCAGGTAGGACGCAATCCAAGCGTGGGCCGCGCCGGAGATGCCCAACTCGGAGAGGGTGGAGAGGAGGATCTGATGGTTCACAGTATCAAAGGCAGCAGATAGGTCTAGAAGTATGAGAGCAGAGGAGAGAGAGTTAGCTTTAGCAGTGCGGAGAGCATCCGTGACACAGAGAAGAGCAGTCTCAGTTGAATGCCCAGTCTTGAAACCTGACTGATTAGGATCAAGAAGGTCATTCTGAGAGAGATAGCAGGAGAGCTGGCCAAGGACGGCACGTTCAAGAGTTTTGGAGAGAAAAGAAAGAAGGGATACTGGTCTGTAGTTGTTGACATCGGAGGGATCGAGTGTAGGTTTTTTCAGAAGGGGTGCAACTCTCGCTCTCTTGAAGACGGAAGGGACGTAGCCAGCGGTCAAGGATGAGTTGATGAGCGAGGTGAGGAAGGAGAGAAGGTCTCCGGAAATGGTCTGGAGAAGAGAGGAGGGGATAGGGTCAAGTGGGCAGGTTGTTGGGCGGCCGGCCGTCACAAGACGCGAGATTTCATCTGGAGAGAGAGGGGAGAAAGAGGTCAAAGCACAGGGTAGGGCAGTGTGAGCAGGACCAGCGGTGTCGTTTGACTTAGCAAACGAGGATCGGATATCGTCAACCTTCTTTTCAAAATGGTTGACGAAGTCATCCGCAGAGAGGGAGGAGGGGGGGGGGGAGGGGGAGGAGGATTCAGGAGGGAGGAGAAGGTAGCAAAGAGCTTCCTAGGGTTAGAGGCAGATGCTTGGAATTTAGAGTGGTAGAAAGTGGCTTTAGCAGCAGAGACAGAAGAGGAGAATGTAGAGAGGAGTGAGTGAAAGGATGCCAGGTCCGCAGGGAGGCGAGTTTTCCTCCATTTCCGCTCGGCTGCCCGGAGCCCTGTTCTGTGAGCTCGTAGTGAGTCGTCGAGCCACGGAGCAGGAGGGGAGGACCGAGCCGGCCTGGAGGATAGGGAACAGAGAAAATCAAAGGATGCAGAAAGGGAGGAGAGGAGGGTTGAGGAGGCAGAATCAGGAGATAGGTTGGAGAAGGTTTGAGCAGAGGGAAGAGATGATAGGATGGAAGAGGAGAGAGTAGCGGGAGAGAGAGAGCGAAGATTGGGACGGCGCAATACCATCCGAGTAGGGGCAGAGTGAGAAGTGTTGGATGAGAGCAAGAGGGAAAAGGATACAAGGTAGTGGTCGGAGATTTGGAGGGGAGTTGCAATGAGATTAGTGGAAGAACAGCATCTAGTAAAGATGAGGTCAAGCGTATTGCCTGCCTTGTGAGTAGGGGGGGAAGGTGAGAGGGTGAGGTCAAAAGAGGAGAGGAGTGGAAAGAAGGAGGCAGAGAGGAATGAGTCAAAGGTAGACGTGGGGAGGTTAAAGTCACCCAGAACTGTGAGAGGTGAGCCATCCTCAGGAAAGGAACTTATCAAGGCGTCAAGCTCATTGATGAACTCTCCAAGGGAACCTGGAGGGCGATAAATGATAAGGATGTTAAGCTTGAAAGGGCTGGTAGCTGTGACAGCATTGAATTCAAATGAGGAGATAGACAGATGGGTCAGGGGAGAAAGAGAGAATGTCCACTTGGGAGAGATGAGGATTCTAGTGCCACCACCCCGCTGGCTCGATGCTCTAGGGGTATGCGAGAACACGTGGGCAGACGAAGAGAGAGCAGTAGGAGTAGCAGTGTTATCTGTGGTAATCCATGTTTCCGTCAGCGCCAGGAAGTCTAGGGACTGGAGGGTAGCATAGGCTGAGATGAACTCAGCCTTGTTGGCTGCAGACCGGCAGTTCCAGAGGCTGCCGGAGACCTGGAACTCCACGTGGGTCGTGCGCGCTGGGACCACCAGGTTGGAGTGGCAGCGGCCACGCGGTGTGAAGCGTTTGTATGGCCTGTGCAGAGAGGAGAGAACAGGGATAGACAGACACATAGTTGACAAGCTACAGAAGTGTTGTTTCTTGTATTATTGTCTCCTGTGTCTTTAGAGAACTGTTTCACTTTGATATCCTTTTTCTTCTGTCCTGATTTTCTCTTTCTTTTCTTCTGTTAACTAGATATTCTTTGTTGTTCTTCGTTAGCTAGCTAGCTTCTTCCAAAAGAGTCCCTAGCAACTGCTTAGCAACTGGTAAACAATTCAGCTAGCTAAGATAACTACAATTTTATGAAAAATAGTTATTTTTCAAAAGCCTATCTTCTTTGTTTGTTGCTTGTTTTTTCTCCTATTCAGTCTTGCAGTTTTCTTTTGCTTTTTTCCGATGTACTTCACTCTAAAAATCATGTAAATTTCAATATTTGTAGGAGCTCATTTTTCAGCTGCTGCTGCTCAAATTGGAGTTCCGGAACGTACAGTACCTACAATATCTACAGTATCTACAGTTTCACAGTATCTACAGTATCTAAAGTATCAGAGAATTACAATATCACAGTATCTACAGTATCTACAGTATTACAGTAGCTACAGTATCACAGTATCTACAGTATCTACAGTAGTACAGTATCTACAGTATCTACAGTTTCACGGTATCTGCAATATCTACAGTATCACAATATCTACAGTAAAACAATATCTACAATATCACATTATCTACAGTATCACAATATCTACAGTGAATACAGTTTCACAGTATCACAGTATCTACAGTATCTAAAGTATTACAGTATCACAATATCTACATTATTACAGTATCAACAGCATCTACAGTGTCTACAGTATCTACAGTATTACAGTATATACAGTATTACAGTGCCACAGTTCCAACAGTATCTACAGTATCTACAGTAACTACAGTTTTACAGTACCTACAGTGTTACAGTAACTACATTATTACAGTATCTACAATATTACAGTGCCCACAGTATTACAGTATCACATTTTCTACAGCACCTACAGTATTACAGTATCACAGTATCTACAGTATGTATAGTGTTACAGTATCTACAGTATATTCACTATTACAGTATCTGCAATATCTACAGTATCAGATTAATTCCAGCATCACAATATCTACAATACCTACAGTATCACAGTATCAACAGTATCACAGTATCTACAGTATCACAATGTCTACAGTATCTACATTATCTACAGTATTATAGTATCTACAGTTTCACAGTATCTACAGTATCGCAGTATCTTCAGTATCACAATATCTGCAGTATCACAACAGCTACAGTATCACAGTGTCTACAGTATCTACAGTATCTACAGTATCTACAGTATTGCAGTATCTACAGTATGTACAGTATCTACAGTATTACAGTACCTACAGTATTACAGTATCTACAGTATTACAGAATCTACAATATTACATTACCTACAGTATTACAGTATCACAGTATCTACAGTATTACAGTATCTACAGTATTACAGTATCTACAGTATCTACAGTATCGACAGTATTACAGTACCTACAGTATTACAGTATCTACAGTATTACAGCATCTACAATATTACAGTACCTACAGTATTAGAGTATCTACAGTATTACAGCATTACAGTATCAACGGTATCACAGTATCTACAGTATTACAGTATCACAGTATCTACAGTATCACAGTATTACAGTATCACCGTATCTTCAGTATCTACAGTATCACAGTATCTACAGTATCACAGTATCTACAGTATCATAGTAGCTACAGTATTACAGTATCTACAATATCTACAGTATCACAGTATCTACAATATCTACATGATCTACACTATCTACAGTATCACAGTATCTACAGTATCTACAGTATTACAAAATCTACAGTATCACAGTATCTACAGTATTTCAGTATCTACAGTATTACAGTATCTACAGTATCTACAGTATCGACAGTATTACAGTACCTACAATATTACAGTATCTACAGTATTACAGCATCTACAATATTACAGTACCTACAGTATTACAGTATCTACAGTATTACAGTATTGCAGTATCTACAGTGTCACGGTATCTACAGTATCACAGTATTACAGTATCACAGTATCTTCAGTATCTACAGTATCACAGTATCTACAGTATCACAGTATCTACAGTATCACAGTAGCTACAGTATTACAGTATCTACAATATCTACAGTATCACAGTATCTACAATATCTACATGATCTACACTATCTACAGTATCACAGTATCTACAGTATCTACAGTATTACAAAATCTACAGTATCACAGTATCTACAGTATCTACAGTATTAGAGTATTACAGTATCTACAGTATTTACAGTATTACAGTATCTACAGTATCACAGTATATACCGTATCTACAGTATCTACAGTATTACATTATCTACAGTATTACATTATCTACAGTATCACAGTGTCTACAGTATCTACAGTATCTACAGTATCTACAGTATTACAGTACCTACAGTATTACAGTATCTACAGTATTACAGCATCTACAATATTACAGTACCTACAGTATTACAGTATCTACAGTATTACAGTATCTACAATATTACAGTATTACAGTATTACAGTATCTACAGTATCACAGTATCTACAGTATTACAATATCACAGTATCTACAGTATCACAGTATCTACAGTATTACAGTACCTACAGTATTACAGTATCACAATATCTACATTATTACAGTATCAACAACATCTACAGTGTTCACAGTATCTTCAGTATTACAGTATATACAGTATTACAGTACCACAGTACCAACAGTATCTACAGTATCTACAGTAACTACAGTTTTACAGTACCTACAGTGTTACAGTAACTACATTATTACAGTATCTACAATATTACAGTGCCCACAGTATTACAGTATCCCATTTTCTACAGCACCTACAGTATTACAGTATCACAGTATCTACAGTATGTACAGTGTTACAGTATCTACAGTATATTCACTATTACAGTATCTGCAATATCTACAGTATCATATTAATTCCAGCATCACAATATATACAATCCCTACAGTATCACAGTATCAACAGTATCACAGTATCTACAGTATCACAATGTCTACAGTATCACAGTATCTACAGTATCTACAGTATTATAGTATCTACAGTTTCACAGTATCTACAGTATCACAGTATCTTTAGTATCACAATATCTGCAATATCACAATAGCTACAGTATCACAGTGTCTACAGTATGTACAGTATCTACAGTATCTACAGTATTGCAGTATCTACAGTATGTACAGTATCTACAGTATTACAGTATCTACAGTATTACAGTATCTACAGTATTACAGAATCTACAATATTACCATACCTACAGTATTACAGTATCACAGTATCTACAGTATGACAGTATCTACAGTATTACAGTATCTACAGTATCTACAGTATTACAGTACCTACAGTATTACAGTATCTACAGTATTACAGCATCTACAATATTACAGTACCTACAGTATTACAGTATCTACAGTATTACAGTATCTACAATATTACAGTATTACAGTATTACAGTATCTACAGTATCACAGTATCTACAGTATTACAATATCACAGTATCTACAGTATCACAGTATCTACAGTATTACAGTACCTACAGTATTACAGTATCACAATATCTACATTATTACAGTATCAACAACATCTACAGTGTTCACAGTATCTTCAGTATTACAGTATATACAGTATTACAGTACCACAGTACCAACAGTATCTACAGTATCTACAGTAACTACAGTTTTACAGTACCTACAGTGTTACAGTAACTACATTATTACAGTATCTACAATATTACAGTGCCCACAGTATTACAGTATCACATTTTCTACAGCACCTACAGTATTACAGTATCACAGTATCTACAGTATGTACAGTGTTACAGTATCTACAGTATATTCACTATTACAGTATCTGCAATATCTACAGTATCATATTAATTCCAGCATCACAATATATACAATCCCTACAGTATCACAGTATCAACAGTATCACAGTATCTACAGTATCACAATGTCTACAGTATCACAGTATCTACAGTATCTACAGTATTATAGTATCTACAGTTTCACAGTATCTACAGTATCACAGTATCTTTAGTATCACAATATCTGCAATATCACAATAGCTACAGTATCACAGTGTCTACAGTATGTACAGTATCTACAGTATCTACAGTATTGCAGTATCTACAGTATGTACAGTATCTACAGTATTACAGTATCTACAGTATTACAGAATCTACAATATTACCATACCTACAGTATTACAGTATCACAGTATCTACAGTATTACAGTATCTACAGTATTACAGTATCTACAGTATCTACAGTATCGACAGTATTACAGTACCTACATTATTACAGTATCTACAGTATTACAGCATCTACAATATTACAGTACCTACAGTATTACAGTATCTACAGTATTACAGTATTGCAGTATCTACAGTATCACAGTATCTACAGTATTAGAGTATCACAGTATCTACAGTATCACAGTATTACAGTATCACAGTATCTTCAGTATCTACAGTATCACAGTATTTACAGTATCACAGTAGCTACAGTATTACAGTATCTACAATATCTACAGTATCACAGTATCTACAATATCTACATTATCTACACTATCTTCAGTATCACAGTATCTACAGTATCTATAGTATTACAGTATTACAATATCTACAGTATCACAGTATCTACAGTATCTACATTATTACAGTATTACAGTATCTACAGTATTTACAGTATTACAGTATCTACAGTATCACAGTATATACCGTATCTACAGTATTACATTATCTACAGTATTACATTATCTACAGTATTACAGCAGCTACAATATTACAGTAACTACAGTATTACAGTATTACAGTATTACAGAATCTACAGTATCACAGTATCTACAGTATTACAATATCACAGTATCTACAGTATCACAGTATTACAGTATCACAGTATCTTCAGTATCTACAGTATCACAATATCTACGGTATCACAGTAGCTACAGTATTACAGTATATACAATATCTACAGTATCATAGTATCTACAGTATCTACAGTATTACAGTATTACAAAATCTACGATATCCCAGTATCTACAGTATCTACAGTATTACAGTATCTACAGTACCTACAGTAGTACAGTATCTACAGTATCTACAGTATCACAGAATCTACAGTATCTACAGTATTACAGTATCTACAGTATTACAGTATTACAGTATCTACAGTTTTACAGTATCTACAGTATCACAGCATCTACAGTATTATAGTATCTACAGTATTCCAATATCTACAGTATCTACAATATCTACAGTATCACAATATCTACAGTATTACTGTATCTACAGTATCACAGAATCTACAGTATTACAATATCTACAGTATCACAGTATCTACAATATCTAAAGTATCACAATATCTACAGTATCACAGTATCTACAGTTTCACAATATCTACAGTATCGCAGTATCTACAATATCTACAGTATCACATTATCTACAATATCTACAGTATCACAATATCTACAGTATCACAGTATCTACAATATTACAATATCTACAGTATCACAGTATCCACCATATCTACAGTATCACAATATCTACAGTATCACAGTATCTACCATATCTACAGTATCACCATATGTACAGTATTACAGTATCTACAGTATCTACAGTTTTACAATATCTACAGTATCACAGTATCTACAGTATCTGCAGTATTACAATATCTACAGTATCACAGTATCTACAATTTCTACAGTATCACAGTATCACAGTATCTACAGTATCTACAGTATCACAATATCTACAGAATTACAATATCTACAGTATCTACAGTATCGACAGTATTACAGTACCTACATTATTACAGTATCTACAGTATTACAGCATCTACAATATTACAGTACCTACAGTATTACAGTGCCCACAGTATTACAGTATCACATTTTCTACAGCACCTACAGTATTACAGTATCACAGTATCTAGAGTATGTACAGTGTTACAGTATCTACAGTATCTTCACTATTACAGTATCTGCAATATCTACAGTATCCTATTAATTCCAGCATCACAATATCTTCAATACCTACAGTATCACAGTATCAACAGTATCACAGTATCTACAGTATCACAATGTCTACAGTATCACAGTATCTACAGTATCTACAGTATTATAGTATCTACAGTTTCACAGTATCTACAGTATCACAGTATCTTTAGTATCACAATATCTGCAGTATCACAATAGCTACAGTATCACAGTGTCTACAGTATCTATAGTATCTACAGTATCTACAGTATTGCAGTATCTACAGTATGTACAGTATCTACAGTATTACAGAATCTACTATATTACATTACCTACAGTATTACAGTATCACAGTATCTACAGTATTACAGTATCTACAGTATTACAGTATCTACAGTATCTACAGTATCGACAGTATTACAGTACCTACATTATTACAGTATCTACAGTATTACAGTATCTACAGTATTACAGTATTGCAGTATCTACAGTATCACAGTATCTACAGTATCTACAGTATCACAATATCTACAGTATCACAGTATCTACAATATTACAATATCTACAGTATCACAGTATCCACCATATCTACAGTATCACAATATCTACAGTATCACAGTATCCACCATATCTACAGTATCACCATATGTACAGTATTACAGTATCTACAGTATCTACAGTTTTACAATATCTACAGTATCACAGTATCTACAGTATCTGCAGTATTACAATATCTACAGTATCACAGTATCTACAATTTCTACAGTATCACAGTATCACAGTATCTACAGTATCTACAGTATCACAATATCTACAGAATTACAATATCTACAGTATCTACAGTATCTACAATATCTACAGTATCTACTGTATCACAGTATGTACAGTATTACAATATCTACAGTATCACAATATCACAGTATCTACAGTATCACAGTAGCTCAGTATTACAGTATCTACACTATCTACAGTATCACAGTATGTACTGTATTACAGTAGCCTTGGAGAACATTGAATGGGGACAATTAAAACACAGCTGAACACATACAGTCTACATAAGTGCATTAAACCTCCTGCAAAATATAGTGAACGCCATGTCCTAATCTCCTGCAGGTATTAGACTTGGGAAGTTGTCCTTCAATTTGAACACAACAGCGGTGCCGTTTGGGATTGGAATTGACTGTCAAATCAATGCAGAAGCCATGGATGCTTGCAGTTCAACTCCCTGGGGCATAACATGAATGCTCTTGTTTCCTTGTTGATCTCTCCCTGTTTGACAAGCCTGCTATTTCTACCTCGTACAAAGCGATAGAACCTAACAGCCTCATTTGAGTAATTTCTTCAGGGACATGAATGTAGTCACTTGGATGAGCTGGTTGGACATGAGTCAGGGTGGCAGGGTTTTCTACGCATTCAGGCCAACTCACAGAGTACACACAGTAATATGAATCCCCCTACCAATTAAGATACATTGCCCAAATGATCTATTCAAAGAATTTGTCCTTTTTAAGTGAATTTCCCAATTCAAACAATGAATGTAGGCAGAGAATGCTGAACCCATGCAAGCTAGCTACGTCATATAATATATTTAAAAAAACAGTCCAGTAAACAAGTGTTGTTAAAAAACTACTATACCGAAGCAAGCTGTTATGCTAGTAAACCTTAAGGCATAAAAATGCTGGCCAAGATGCCACATTTATTAATCATATAACAAAATGTTTGATTTGAAAATACATTCAACATGGTAAGATGTTCTATAACATACAGTATGTACTGTTTGAATATCACATGATTAATATAAAATTAGACAGTACTGTTTGAATATCACATGATTAATATAAAATTAGACACTACTGTTTGAATATCACATGATTAATATAAAATTAGACAGTACTGTGTGAAAATCACAGGATTCATATAAAATCAGACAGTATTGTGTGAAAATCACAGGATTCATATAAAATCAGACAGTACTGTGTGAAAATCACAGGATTCATATAAAATCACAGTACTGTGTGAAAATCACAGGATTCCTATACAATCAGACAGTACTGTGTGAAAATCACAGGATTCATATACAATTAGACAGTACTGTGTGAAAATCACAGGATTCCTATACAATCAGACAGTACTGTGTGAAAATCACAGGATTCCTATACAATCAGACAGTACTGTGTGAAAATCACAGGATTCATATAAAATCAGACAGTACTGTGTGAAAATCACAGGATTCCTATACAATCAGACAGTACTGTGTGAAAATCACAGGATTCCTATACAATCAGACAGTACTGTGTGAAAATCACAGGATTCATATTAACTCAGACAGTATGTGCTGTGTGATGCATATAAAATCAGACCATATGTACTGTCTGCTCCAACCAATCTTGTTTTATCTGGTATACCCAAGAAAAACCACATCACTAACAGACCCCTACAAGACATAAACAAAGTCTGTAATTTCTCTACATTTCATCATACTAGTAGTCCTATTGGGTTTAAAGATATGAAGAAAAAAAACACATTTATTGACACCCTCATTCAAAGTTCCATTTGATTTCATGGATGGAACAAGATCATGAGCAGCACTCGGGAGGAGCTCAAACAAGTACTTGCCCCAGACCTTTTTTTTTTTTTAGATATTGGCTCCTGTGATGTGAAGGGTGGAGGCTAGAGGACCCCTCTCTTTGGTGGATACGGTACAATAACAAATAAAGTGACACACAGTAGAATAGTCATGATATTCCCAACAGCATAGAGACAGATCTTACGCTACCAACATGTCAAACGATAATTACTGACGCTAAATGAAGTTGTAGTTTTAATGGACTAGAGTGGCTTTAACAAATTAGTCAGCAGCACTTAATGGTGTTAATTACTGATTGACAATTGAGAGCAACAGCCTGTTCAGACTGTAGAGTATGTGAATGATGCATTGTGGGCAAAATGCAGCTCAGCAGATTAATGGCTTTTTAGATGTTTTGTGCTAATTTAAGGTGTGAATAAATACTGAGGATTTGTTCAATTAAATATCCACCTACTGTAAATATCTAGTTATTCACACAGTAATATGGTGAAAACAACACGGATCGACACATCCACTTTTTTGCTCTGATTATTATTGGTGCTGATGATATGCTTGCTCACATACATATTTTACACGTTTGCTAATATTTCCCACTAGCGTACTACTATATATTTGGCTCTACTTTACAAAGACAAACCTTAGCACAACAAGATACACTGTCACCTGTGTGATTTTGACCCGTGCTTACAGCCTCATGGTACCTATTAAATCACCTTAATGCTTCCTCTGAGATAACAAAGCACAGGCATTGATCAATTATACATTATTAGTAATAAAAAAAGCAGGATATGAAAATAAGAAATCTATTCATACCTTGTTCCATTAGTTTGGTGTTATTTGGTTGAGGAAACATAAAAACAAGCCAGCTGTTTAAGGTGTTGTTCCAAGCCTCCTTCGACATGCGGGAATAGAATGTCAAGAAAATACAACACATTTTATTAATATGATTGGAACTATGGAAATTCCATGGAACGACAGTAGATTAGTTAGCATGTTATCATGTGTCTCATTTATCCATCTTGTCTGTTTTAGTCACACTATTATAATTCAGAGTTTAAAAGACAGATTTGCCAAGCGTATCAACTTATGTTTTATACATCTAGCAAACTCACTGAGGCATGCCCATGCATTCATTACCAGCCTAGTGCTCGACTTGAGTCACAGGCAGTCCTCAAAGAAGAAGACACGATAACTCATAGACTATCAGAGCATTAGCAGGATTTAGAAAAAGTTTTCTATTCAGATCTAAGCTTTGAATAGACTTATGGATACGTGAATGTTTGATAAAAATGGATAATACATGGAAAACTGTTCTGTTGGATCTGTAGGTGACTGTAGGTGATCTGTTTTTTTTTTGAGAAGTTGATTGTTGGCACAAGGGAAGATAGCAAAAGCTTGAAACGTCATATTACTGTAACCGTGTAGTGTTGTATTTCTCCCTTCAAACAATCCATTATAAAACATACTGGACACAACCTGGACCACTTTAACATAAGAAGTTATATTAGGCTTTCAAAAATGTTTGATCTGCTTCATCAATCTGTCCTTTTTTAAATCAGACCTCTCTCTAATTAATTTCCAAGTCACGTTGTTGAAAATGCTACGCTATACGTATTGCAAGACGTCAATTTGTCCAATCATTGCTGAGGTAATTGTTGAGCCGTTACAATAATTACCTCTGTAGTTCCTGGTATGTTGAAACATCTTTAAGCAACAGACGATGGAGGTGCTTTAAAACTGTTATTGACATGTAAGTTTACAATGCTCCTGTCGGGCTGGCTTTAAATTCATTATATTTATGTTGCTTCAGATCAACTGGCATAGACAGGCCACACTGACTGGCTTTTTACTGAGCCAGCCAGCCCAATGCAGGTTCCAATGTATTTGTTTATTTATGTTCAACATGAGAGCAATAGACTAAAAAGCCTTGCCACTCTCGGGTAATGTTTAATCATATTTTTATGATTTAACTTCCAACCAATCATTGAAATGTGTTTGAATGTGTCTTTATAGCTCTCCAAGGCTGACTGCTATTTATGTGTGTCATGTTTTTGCAATGCACCTAGTTAACATTAAGTGAATAAAGTGCCGACAATTGAAATAAAAAGGAAAAATCATCTCCGATCTTTTTGAGTATTTGATTAAAAAACTAACTAGATACTTTTTCATTCGCAAGATATTGATGTTTAGATGCTATCAGAGTTGTAAAAACAGCAGGCTTTGATATATACTGACCTTTATTCTTCAACTCTGCAACTCTGCAACTCTGCAACTCTGCAGCTCCGTACCACTGTAACTCCGTAGCTCTGTAACTCCGTAACATTGTAGCTCTGTACTCTGTACCTCTGCACCACTGTAACTCTGTACCACTGTAACTCCGTAACTCTGTAGCTCTGTAACTCCGTAACTCTGTACTCTGTACTCTGTACCTCTGCACCACTGTAACTCCGTAGCTCTGTACTCTGTACTCTGTACGTCTGCACCACTGTAACTCTGTACCACTGTACTTCTTTACCTTCTAAGGATTTTGTGTAAAGTCTGCTACTGTATGTAATGCACCTGTCTTATTTGACCATTCAGAGCAACATCTGCAATACTGAAATCAATGGCTGAAAAGACATGGCCTGACATGGCGTTGACATCACTTTGTTCTGCCTTTACAATGTTCACAGAATACAACTCAGCCTTTATAGGGCACTGTCTGTCTGTGTGTCTGTCTGTGTGTCTGTCTGTGTGTCTGTCTGTCTGTCTGTCTGTCTGTGTGTCTGTCTGTCTGTCTGTCTGTCTGTCTGTCTGTCTGTCTGTCTGTCTGTCTGTCTGTCTGTCTGTCTGTCTGTGTGTCTGTCTGTCTCTCTCTCTGTCTCTGTCTGTCTCCCTCTGTCTGTCTGTCTGTCTGTCTGTCTGTCTGTCTGTCTGTCTGTCTGTCTGTCTGTCTGTCTGTCTGTCTGTCTGTCTGTCTGTCTGTCTGTCTGTCTGTCTGTCTGTCTGTCTGTCTGTCTGTCCGTCCGTCCGTCCGCACAGAAACAAGCTGTACAGTGGATAGTTGCTGGGCATATGAGAAAACATCAACATCACGAAATGTTCTTTGTTCACACCCGGAGAGAGAGAGCTGTGCTGCTAGCCCTGGGTTTGCTTCCCAAATGTCACCCTATTCCCCACACAGTGCACTACTTTTGACCAGAGCCCTATTATTTCACCATAAAGGAAATAGGGTTCCATTTGGGAAGCAGACCTGGTCGCCTAGCAGCTCCATTATGAGCTGATGTCACTGTCACATCAGTGTGGGCAGTAGAACCTCCGGATGCTAATTGGAAGTGTGGAAAATGAATCCTATGACGATCCTCTACATTACGATTGGCTGACTAACTACAGTGATGATGCCTTCCTTCTTTCAACATTCTGAGATCTTCAAGGCTCTCTGTAATCACGAATCGCTCTACAATGATCCAAATTCCTTTCAATTCAACAATCAGAATAACGTATTACGTAGATAGTTCTCCTTTCTCCATTTCAATCTCCTTTTCATGATTCACTTTCGTCCTGCCTTGTTTAACTAAATATTTCTGGATTTCTGGAAGTTCGCAAGCTGCCAATTCATTTCACATATAACAGCAGTTTTGTCATTGCGAGGTTTACTGGTTATTATGTAAAGATAACTAAAACATTGCTAAATGCAATAACTCAGTTGCATAAAATGTAAGTAGAGTTGAAATACAATATGGGGCAACATTCACATTTCACAAATAAACGTCTAATGTAAGAAATAAAATACATCTTTGAAATGCAGTGTTTATTCAACGCTATAGTGAAGTGCCTTACTCTTCAGAGAGTACCTAATGGTTTGTCTCTCTCTGAAGCCTACAGTAACTTGTGGATCATTGTCTTTTTCCCCACTAGGGTGAAAGCAACAGAGTAAGAATCCTGACAGAATGGCATTAAATTTAAATCACCTTTCCATATCCTAGTGGATTTTCTTGTGATCCTTTTCTTTTCGCATTGCATTTGTGCCATGTTATGGTTTAACTAAGTGGTATTATTTATGAAATGCGAGCACATGCCCAGCCCTCCAGCCGTGTCATCAAATTAACACAAGCACGGGAGAGTGAACAAAAAAAATGCTCACTGCCAGGAGCGATCAGGCTCACGGACTGGGAAATGCACTGGCTCTGTTATGCAGGCGCCTCGCACTACGACCACCCAAGAAGACGAGCCACACTCTGCTACAGGCCCTGTGTGGCTGGGTGGCGTAGTCGGCAGGCCCTGACGGGTCCCTCAATGTCATCCACCAGCACCACTAGCACTAGACCTGTCAGTGGCCCAGTGTGGTCATGGTGCTCCACGTTGACAGGAGTGACCTCGAGTGTGTGATCCCCCCCTGAAACCCCTGATGCTCACAGGCCTAATCTGTGAGCAGCATCGCAGCAGCCGTCTGCCTCCTCTAGAGACCATACAGAGAGGACAGGTCATTACTGGAGAGTGCTTCAAAGAGACTCCTCACAGCGCTGTGTGTCTCTCTAACCTCTCTCCTCTCTAGCCTCTCTCTTCTCTAGACTTTTTCCTCTCTAGCCTCTCTCCTCTCTAGCCCCCCCTCTCTAGCCTCTCTTCTCTATTGCCTCTCTCCTCTCTAGCTTCTCTCTTCTCTAGCCTCTCTCCTCTCTAGCCTTTCTCCTCTCAAGTCTCTCTCTTCTCTAGCCTCTCTCTTTTCTAGCCTCTATCTTCTCTAGCCTCTCTCTTAACGGCCTGAGGAGGGCTAGACCACAGGGGAGGTAAGGGCCTGAGGAGGGTTAGACCTCAGGGAAGGAAAGGGCCTGAGGAGGGCTAGACTTGTGTTCTGAAAAAAAGGGTCGGTACTAGGACTTAATAAATGTGCTCTCGACAGCGTCAGCCTCCACTAATTACTGGAGTTGAAGACGATCTGTTATGGTCTTTAGTGTAGTGGTGTCACACAAAACAAACAGAGATCATGTTGCTGTTCATCACTGTCTTTCTTACAGTATATTGTCCTTGGGTACCTTTTGTCACAACCAAATGTAAACACATAATGCATCTCATGCAGCAGTACTGTATCTGCCATTTCCAATTCATCACTTGTATTTCTACAGAGATAAGGAAGTCAGTTCGTAAGTAAAGGTTGATAACTCATTAATTTGGCTTGCACTTTTTCAGAACCCAGTGGTTTTAAACTAATTTAATTTTTTTTTTTTTACTCTTTCTTGATTTGCCTGTATATGGGATCACATTACTGGATGAAGTGGAACAGCATATGTACTGTACTCTGAAGTTAACCCAGAAGCATTCATTGTCTTACAATAGAATAAGATGCTATTTTTCGACAATTTCTAACATTGGAGACAATTCTAACTCGGGGGCAAAAAAATTATGAAGCACCTGAGGCCAATATTTTTTGGGGACTCCGGGCAATAACATATAAACCAAATCAAAGGCTTTTTATACATATGTGCTGACTGATTTAAATAGTAGCTACCGCATTTCACATCAGAAAGGATTCTCTCTAATATGTAGTCAGACTAGTAAAAGGAGCAACCTAACTACATGCACACATCTATAAATAAGAGTTCACACATTCACAAACGATATGAAACTCAACGTAATGCCCGAAAGGAATACTTTGGTAGTTGTAGAGTAAGATCTTAAGGTGAACTTCAGAAAACTGTGTGGGACAGTATGTGTGATGGTGACAGCCAGAGATGGAATAGAGAAGGCAACATGTTACTTCTTAACCCATGACAGTCTCAGCCCTGTCTAAGCGGGGGGGGGGGGGGGGGGTTCTACTAAGCTATTTGGATGGAATTGTTTTAAGAAAGTCATTACAAGGATCATTTAAGGTATTTGAGTTTGAAGTATAAAATATATCAAACATACAAACACATTGAAAAACAGATTCACAACATTGAGCAACAGTCCCCTCAAAAATTCGAAAGAGTTATAAGAAAGATCAGAAATCATATTTTTGCTTGTTTTTTTTTTACGTATTTAACCCCTTATTTTTTGGCACAAAACAGTCTCTATACATACACATGTTTTTGAAAGAAAAGCACATTTTTTGTCCATTAAAATAACATACAATTGATCAGAAATACAGTGTAGACATTGTTATTGTTGTACATGACTATTGTAGTACAAAAAACAAATGCATGAAATGTATGCAATCACTACTGTACGTCGCTCTGGATAAGAGCATCTGCTAAATGACTTAAATGTAATGTAAATGTAGCTGGAAATGGCAGATTTATTATGGAATGTCTACATACAGAGGTCCATTATCAGCAACCATCACTCCTGTGTTCCGATGGCACGTTGTGTTAGCTAATCCAAGTTTATCATTTTAAAAGGCTAATTGATCACTGGAAAATTATTTTGCAATTATGTTAGCACAGCTGAAAACTGTTGTGCTCATTGAAGAAGCAATAAAACGGTCCTTCTTTAGACTAGTTGAGTATCTGGAGCATCAGCATTTGTGGGTTCGATTACAGGCTCAAAACAGCCAGAAACAAAGAACTTTCTTCTGAAACTCGTCAGTCTATTATTGTTCTGCAAAATGAAGGCTATTGCATGCGAGAAATTGCCAAGAAACTGAAGATCTCGTACAATGCTGTGTAATAATCCCTTCACAGAACAGCGCAAACTGTCTCTAACCAGAATAGAAAGAGGAGTGAGATGCCCCGGTGCACATCTGAGCAAGAAGACAAGTACATTAGAGTGTCTAGTTTGAGAAACAGATGCCTCACAAGTCCTCAAATCAAATGTTATTAGTCACATGCTCCGAATACAACAGGTGCAGACCTTACAATGAAATGCTTACTTATGAGCCCCTAACCAACAATGCAGTTTCAAAAAATACAGATAAGAATGAAAGGTAAAAGTAACAAATAATTAAGCAGCAGCAGTGAAATAACAACAGCGAGACTACAGTGGCTTGCAAAAGTATTCGCCCCCCTTGGAATTTTTCCTATTTTGTTGCCTTACAAACTGGAATTAAAATGGATATTTGGGGGTTTGTATCATTTGATTTACACAACATGCAAAATATTTTTGGGGATGAAACAAACAATAAATAAGACAAAAAAACTGAAAACTTGAGCGTGCATAACTATACACCCCCCCAAAGTCAATACTTTGAAGAGCCACCTTATGCAGCATTTACAGCTGCAAGTCTCCTGAGTGATGTCTCTATAAGCTTGGCACATCTAGCCACTGGGATCTTTTCCCATTCTTTAAGGCAAAATGGCTCCAGCTCCTTCAAGTTGGATGGGTTCTGCTGGTGTACAGCAATCTTTAAGTCATACCACATATTCTCAATTGGATTGAGGTCTGGGCTTTGACTAGGCCATTCCCAGACATTTAAATGTTTCCCCTTAAACCACTCGGTTGTTGCTTTAGCAGTATGCTTAGGGTCATTGTCCTGCTCGAAGGTAAACCTCCGTCCCAGTCTCAAATCTCTGGAAGACTGAAAGAATTTCCCTGTATTTACCTCCATCTATCATTCCTACAAATCTGACAAGTTTCTCAGTCCCTGCCAATGAAAAACATCCCCACAGCATGATGCTGCCACCACCATGGGGATGGTAATCTCAGCGTGATCAGAGGGTTTGCGCCAGACATAATGTTTTCCTTGATGGCCAAAAAGTTCAATTTTTGTCTCATCTGACCAGAGTATCTTCTCCCATATGTTTAGGGAGTCTTCCACATGCCTTTTGGCAAACACCAAATGTGTTAGCTTATTTTTTTCTTTAAGCAATGGCTTTTTTTTCTGGCCACTCTTCCGTAAAGCCCAGCTCTGTAGAGTGTGCGGTTCAAAGTAGTCCTATGGACAATCTCTGCTGTGGAGCTTTGCAGCTTCTTCAGGGTTATCTTTGGTTTCTTTGTTGCCTCTCTGATTAATGCCCTCCTGGTATGAGAGTTTTGGTGGGCGGCCATCTCTTGGCAGGTTTGTTGTGGTGCCATAATCTTAAAAAAAAATGGATTTAATGGTGCTCCGTGGGATGTTCAAAGTTTAGGATATTTTCTTATAAGCCGACCCTGATCTGTACTTCTCCACAACTTGTCCCTGACATATTTGGAAAGCTCCTTGCTTGGTCATGCCCCTTGCTTTGTGGTGTTGCAAATTCTGGGGCCTTTCAGAACAGGTGTATATATACTGAGCTTATGTGACAGATCATATGACAGTTAGATTGCACACAGGTGGACTTTATTTAACTAATTATGTGACTTCTGAAGGTAATTGGTTGCACCAGATCTTATTTAGGGGCTTCATAGCAAAGGGTGTGAATAAATATGCACACACCACTTTTCTGTATTTTTCTTGTTGTTGAATTTTTTTAAACAATTCATGTTTTTCACTTCACCAATTTGCACTATTTTGTGTATGTCCATTACATGAAATCCAAGTAAAAATGCATTTAAATTACAGGTTGTAATGCAACAAAATAGTAAAAACGCCAAGGGGGATGATTATTTTTGCAAGGCATTGTTTATACAGGGGGGTACCGATAGAGTCAATGTGGTTATTTCAGTTAGTATGTACATGTAGGTAGAGTTATGAAGGTGACTATGCATAGTTGACAACAGAGAGTAGCAGTGGTGTAAAGAGGGGGTGAGGGGGTGAGGAGGGGGCACTGCAAATAGTCTGGGTAGCCATTTGACTAGATGGCCAGGAGTCTTTTGGCTTGCGGGTAGAAGCTGTTTAGAAGCCTCTTGGACCTAGACTTGGCGCTCCGGTACCGCTTGCCATGTGGTACCAGAGAGAACAGTCTATGACTAGGGTGGCAGGAGTCTTTGACAATTTTTAGGGCCTTCCTCTGACACCGCCTGGTATAGAGGTCCTGGATGGCAGGAACTTGGCCCCAGTGATGTACTGGGCCGTTCGCATTACCCTCTGCAGTGCCTTGCTGTCAGGGGCCAAGCAGTTGCCATATCAGGCAGTGATGCAACCAGTCAGGATGCTGCAATTGTAGAACCTTTTGAGGATCTGAGGACCCATGCCAAATCTTTTCAGTCTTCTGAGGGGGTGGTATGCAAATTGGAGTGGGTCTAGTGTTTCTGGGATGATGGTGTTGACATGAGCCTTGACCAGCTTTTCAAGGCACTTCATAGCTACAGATGTGAGTGCTACGGGTCGGTAGTCATTTAGGCAGGTTACCTTAGTGTTCTTTGGCACAAGGACTATGGTGGTCTGCTTTAAACATGTTGGTATTACAGATTCGGCCTCCGAGAGGTTGAAAATGTCAGTGAAGAAAAATGCTAGTTGGTCAGCGCATGCTCGCAGTAGACGTCCTGGTAATCTGTCTGGCCCTGCGACCTTGTAAATGTTGACCTGTTTATAGGTCTTACTCACATCGGCTACGGAGAGCATGATCACGCAGTCTTCCAGAAAAGCTGGTGGTCTCATGCATGTTTCAGTGTTATTTGCCTCAAAGTGAGCATAGAAGTAATTTAGCTCATCTGGTAGGCACGTGTCACTGGGCAGCTCTCGGCTGTGCTTCCCCTTGTAGTCTGTGATGGTTTGCAAGCCCTGCCACATCCGACGAGCATCAGAGCCAGTGTAGTACAATTTGATCTTAGTCCTCTATTGACGCTGTATGATGGTTCGTCGGAGGGCATAGCGGGATTTCTTATAAGCTTCCGGTTTAGTCCTGCTCCTTGAAAGCGGCAGCTCTAGCCTTTAGCTCAGTGCGGTTGCTGCCTGTAATCCATGGCTTCTGGTTGGGATATGTTTGTATGATCACTGTGGGGATGACGTCATCGATGCACTTATTGATGAAGCCAGTCTGTGCTAGCAAAACAGTCCTGTAGCTTAGCATCTGTTTCATCTGACCACTTTTTTATTGATCTAGTCACTGGTGCTTCCTGCTTTAATTTTTGCTTGTAAGCAGGAATCAGGAGCATAGAAGTATGGTCAGATTTGCAAAATGGAGGGCGAGGGAGAGATTTTTATGCGTCTCTGTGTGTGGAGTGTAGGTGGTCCAGAGTTATTTTTCCTCTGGTTGCACATTTAACATATTGATAGAAATTAGGTTAAACGGATTTAAGTCTCCTTGCATTAAAGTCCCCGGCTCCTAATAGCTCTGCCTCTGGGTGAGCGTTTTCTTGTTTGCTTATGGCGGAATATAGCTCGTTCAATGCTGTGTTAGTGCCAGCCTCTGACTGTGGTTGTATGTAAACAGCTACAAAGTATGCTGATGAAAACTCTCTCGGTAGGTAGTGTTGTCTACAGCTTATCATGAGAAACTCTACCTCAGGTGAGCAATAGCTCGAGACGTCATTCGATATTGTGCACCAGCTGTTGTTTACAAAAATAGATAGACCTTTGCCCCTTGTCTTACCAGACGCCGCTGTTCTATCCTGCCGGTACATCGTATAACCAGCCAGCTGAATGTTGATGTTTTCATCGTTCATCCACGACTCTGTGAAGCATAAGATGTTACAGTTTTTAATGTCCCGTTGGTAGTTTAATCTTCCTCGTAACTTGTCAATTTTATTGTCCGAAGATTGCATGTTTGCTAGCTGAATGGAGGGAAGCGGGGGTTTATTCGATCGCCTGCGAATTCTCATAAGGCAGCCGGAGCTTCAGCCCCTCTTTCTCCACCTCCTCTTCACGCAGATCACTTTCTGTCCAGAAATGACGCAGAAAAATGTATCCATGCTTTTGTTATTTCTAGGCTGGACTACTGCAATGCTCTACTTTCCGGCTACCCGGATAAAGCACTAAACAAACTTCAGTTAGTGCTAAATACGGCTGCTAGAATCCTGACTAGAACCAAAAAATTTGATCATATTACTCCAGTGCTAGCCTCCCTACACTGGCTTCCTGTTAAGGCAAGGGCTGATTTCAAGGTTTTACTGCTAACCTACAAAGCATTACATGGGCTTGCTCCTACCTATCTTTCCGATTTGGTCCTGCCGTACATACCTACACGTACGCTACGGTCACAAGACGCAGGCCTCCTAATTGTCCCTAGAATTTCTAAGCAAACGGCTGGAGGTAGGGCTTTCTCCTATAGAGCTCCATTTTTATGGAATGGTCTGCCTACCAATGTGAGAGACGCAGACTCAGTCTCAACCTTTAAGTCTTTACTGAAGACTTATCTCTTCAGTAGGTCCTATGATTAAGTATAGTCTGGCCCAGGAGTGTGAAGGTGAACGGAAAGGCTGGAGCAACGAACCGCCCTTGCTGTCTCTGCCTTGCCGGTTCCCCTCTTTCCACTGGGATTCTCTGCCTCCAACCCTATTACAGGGGCTGAGTCACTGGCTTACTGGTGTTCTTCCATGCCGTCCATGGGAGGGGTGCGTCACTTGAGTGGGTTGAGTCACTGACGTGGTCTTCCTGTCTGGGTTGGCACCCCCCCTTGGGTTGTGCCATGGCGGAGATCGTTGTGGGCTATACTCGGCCTTGTCTTAGGACGGTAAGTTGGTGGTTGGAGACATCCCTCTAGTGGTGTGGGGGCTGTGCTTTGGCAAAGTGGGTGGGGTTATATCCTGCCTGTTTGGCCCTGTCCAGGTGGGGTATCATCGGATGGGGCCACAGTGTCTTCTGATCCCTCCTGTCTCAGCCTCCAGTATTTATGCTGCAGTAGTTTATGTGTCGGGGGGCTAGGGTCAGTCTGTTACATCTGGAGTATTTCTCTTGTCTTATCCGGTGTCCTGTGTGAATTTAAATATGCTTTCTCTAATTCTCTCTTTCTCTCTTTCTCTCTTTCTCTCGGAGGACCTGCGCCCTAGGACCATGCCTCAGGACTACCTGGCATGATGACTCCTTGCTGTCCCCAGTCCACCTGGCCGTGCTGCTGCTCCAGTTTCAACTGTTCTGCCTGCGGCTATGGAACCTGACCTGTTCACCGGACGTGCTTGTTGCACCCTCGACAACTACTATGATTATTATTATTTGACCATGCTGGTCATTTATGAACATTTTAACATCTTGACCATGTTCTGTTATAATATCCACCCTGCACAGCCAGAAGAGGACTGGCCACCCCTCATAGCCTGGTTCCTCTCTAGGTTTCTTCCTAGGTTTTTGGCCTTTCTAGGGAGTTTTTCCTAGGGAGTTTTTCCTAGCCACCGTGCTTCTTTCACATGCATTGCTTGCTGTTTGGGGTTTTAGGCTGGGTTTCTGTACAGCACTTAGAGATATCAGCTGATGTACGAAGGGCTATATGAATAAATTTGATTTGATTTGATTTGTTCCCGAGGAAGCAGCGTATCCTTCGCTTCAGGATCATCAGAGTCGTGAAAGGAAAAAGAGGATTCTGCTAGTCCAAGGTGAGTAATCACAGTCCTGATGTCTAGAAGTTATTTTCGGTCATAAGAGACAGTAGCGGCAACATTATGTACAAAATAAGTTAAAAAAAATGTTACAAACAACGCAAATAAGCTAACAAAAAAACACAATGGGCTGGGGGTACGTAAAATGTCTGCCCTCTTCTCCGGCGCCATTTGACTGGCCAACTGGCAGCTTCATTAAATAGTACCTGCAAAACACTAGTCTCAACGTCAACAGTGAAGAAGCGACTCCGGGATGCCGGCCTTCTAGGCAGAGTTGCAAAGAAAAAGCCATATCCTAGACTGGCCAATAAAAATAAAAGATTAAGATGGGCAAAAGAACACAGACACTGGACAGAGGAAGATTGTAAAAAAGTGTTATGGACAGAAGAATCTAAGTTTGAGGTGTTCGGTTCACAAAGAAGAACATTCGTGAGACGCAGAAACAATGAAAAGATGCTGTAGGAGTGCTTGACGCCATCTGTCAAGCATGGTGGAGGCAATGTGATGGTTTTGGGGTGCTTTGCTGGTAGTAAAGTGTGAGATTTGTACAGGGTAAAAGGGATCTTGAAGAAGGAAGGCTATCACTCCATTTTGCAACGCCATGTCATACCCTGTGGACGACGCTTAATTTGAGCCATTTTCCTCTGAAAACAGGACAATGATCCAAAGCACAGCTTCAAACTATGCAAGAACTATTTAGCGAAGAAGACCAATTTAGGAAAGAAGCAGTCAGCTGGTGTTCTGTCTATAATAGAGTGGCCAGCACAGTCACCGGATCTCAACCATATTGAGCTGTTGTGGGAGCAGCTTGACAATATGGTACGTAAAAAGTGCCCATCAAGCCAATCCAACTTGTGGGAGGTGCTTCAGGAAGCATGGGGTGAAATCTCTTCAGATTACCTCAACAAATTGACAACTATAATGCCAAAGGTTTGCAAGGCTGTAATTGCTGCTAATGGAGGATTCTTTGACCAAAGCAAAGTTTGAAGGACACATTATTATTTCAGTTAGAAATCATTATTTATAACCTTATCAACGTCTTGACTATATTTCATATTTATTTTGCAACTCATATCATGTATGTTTTCATGGAAAACAAGGACAAGTGACCCCAAACTTTTGAACGTTCGTGTACTTCCATAATTGTTTTCAACTGGTACCAGGGGATCTTCAGACGAGTCTTGTGAGGCTTGTGGGCATCCAAGAGCAAAACAACCGACATGTACATGTTTGTGAGAGTCTCACCTTTCCACACAGCATGTACCCCAAACTGTTCAGACGCTAGAGACAGAAGTTGGCAGATCGGCTGTACCGACTTCAGTCCCAAGACGACTGTCGGGGTCGTAGAGCAAAACGGAGAACACCATCATGTTCGTAAGAGTCTCATTCTTCCATAGAGTGGTCATAGTGTGTACCACAAACTGTTCAGAAGCTACAGACTGCAGTGTGTACCCCAAACTGTTCAGACGCTTACAGACAGAAGTTGGCAGATTGGCTGTATCTACTTCAGTCCCAAGACGACTGGAGCAAATCATAGAACGTCATAATGTTCATGAGAGTATCATCTTTCCGTAGAGCGGTCATAGTGTGTACCCCCAACCTTTCAGACGCTACAGACAGAAGTTGGCAGATCAGCTGTACCGACCTCAGTCCCAAGACGACTGTCGGGGTCGTAGAGCAAAACGGAGAACACCATCATGTTCGTAAGAGTCTCATTCTTCCATAGAGGGGTCATAGTGTGTAACCCAAACTGTTCAGAAGCTACAGACAGAAGTAGGCAGATCGGCTGTTCCAACTTCAGTCCCAATATTACAGTGGGAGATGTAGAGCAAAACTGAGAACACAATCATGCTCGTGAGGGCATCATCTTTCCATAGAGGGGTCATATTGTGTACCCCAAACTGTTCAGAAGTTACAGACAGAAGTTGGCTGATCGGCTGTACCGACTTCAGTCCCATTACGACTGTGGTGGTCGTAGAGCAAAATGGAGAACACCATCATGTTCGGGAGAGTATCATCTTTCCATAGATCGGCTGTACTAACTTCAGTCCCAAGAATAGACTGCCGAGTTTCAGAAGAATGTTCTTTTTTTCTGGCCATTTTAAGCCTGTAATCGAATCCACAAATGCTGATGCTCCAGATATTCAACTAGTCTAAAGAAGCCCAGTTTTATTGCTTCTTTAATCTGAACAACAGTTTTCAGCTGTGCTAACATAATTGCAAAATGGTTTTCTAATGATAAATTAGCCTTTTAAAATTATAAACTTGGATTAGGTAACACAATGTGTCATTGGAACACAGGAGCGATGGTTGCATACACTAACATTCAAAAGTTTGGGGTCACTTAGAAATGTCCTTGTTTGTGAAATAAAAGCTATTTTTTGTCCAACATAAAATTGATCAGAAATACAGTGTAGACATTGTTATTGTTGGAAATGGCTATTGTAGCTGGAAACAGGAGATTTTTTTATGGAAATCTACATAGGCGTGCAGAGGCCCATTATCAGCATCATTTGCAGGTAGAAATGATGCATGTATGATTTGCAGGTATAAATTTACATGTATGATTTGCAGCTAGACATGTTACATGTCCTGTTAGGGCTAGGGGGCAGTATTGACACGGCTGGATAAAAAAACATACCCGATTTAATCTGGTTACCACTGCTACCCAGTAACTAGAATATGCATATACTTATTACATATGGATAGAAAACACCCTACATTTTCTAAAACTGTTTGAATGGTGTCTGTGAGTATAACAGAACTCATTTGGCAGGCAAAACCCTGAGACATTTTCTGACAGGAAGTGGATACCTGATGTGTTGTATTGCCTTTAAACCTATCCCATTGAAAAACACAGGGGCTGAGGAATATTTTGGCACTTCCTATTGCTTCCACTAGATGTCACCAGCCTTTACAAAGTGTTTTGAGTCTTCTGGAGGGAGATCTGACCGAACAAGAGCCATGGAACGATGATGTCCCATTAGACACCTGGCGCGCGAGTTCATGTTGGGTACCCTCGTTCCAATACGTTATAAAAGAGTATGCATTCGTCCACCTTGAATATTATTCATGTTCTGGTTAAAAAAGGCCCTAATGATTTATGCTATACAACGTTTGACATGTTTGAACGAACGTAAATATATTTTTTCCCCTCGTTCATGACGAGAAGTCCGGCTGGCTTAGATCATGTGCTAACAAGACGGAGATTTTTGGACATAAATGATGAGCTTTTTTTGAACAAAACTACATTCGTTATGGACCTGTGATACCTGGAAGTGACATCTGATGAATAGAATCAAAGGTAATGGATTATTTACATAGTATTTTCGATTTTAGATCTTCCCAACATGACGTCTAGTCTGTATCGCAACGCGTATTTTTCTGGGCGCAGTGCTCAGATTATTGCAAAGTGTGATTTCCCAGTAAGGTTATTTTTAAATCTGGCAAGTTGATTACGTTCAAGAGATGTAAATCTATAATTCTTTAAATGACAATATAATATTTTACGAATGTTTTCTAATTTTAATTATTTAATTTGTGACGCTGACTTGACTGCCGGTTATTGGAGGGAAACGATTTCCTCAACATCAATGCCATAGTAAAACGCTGTTTTTGGATATAAATATGAACTTGATAGAACTAAAAATGCATGCATTGTCTAACATAATGTCCTAGGAGTGTCATCTGATGGAGATTGTAAAAGGTTAGTGCATCATTTTAGCTGGTTTTATGGTTTTGGTGACCCTGTCTTTGAATTGACAAAACATTACACACAACTCTTGTAAATGTACTGTCCTAACATACTCTAAATTTATGCTTTCGCCGTAAAACCTTTTTGAAATCGTAAAACGTGGTTAGATTAAGGAGATGTTTATCTTTCAAAGGGTGTAAAATAGTTGTATGTTTGAAAAATTTGAATTTTGACATTTATTTGGATTCAAATTTGCCGCTCTTGAAATGCACCTGCTGTTGATGGAGTGCACCACGGGTGGCACGCTAGCGTCCCACCTAGCCCATAGAGGATAACCTTTAAATGATTCCAGTCCTTTTGTCTTTTAACCGCAGACTGTTTTCATTACTATGTTTGGCAGTACCTTTACTGAGGCTTTAAAGGTAGTAACTCTTTAAACTTTAATGGGATAGTTCAGTGAAATCATGTATTCAGATAATTGTTTCCTTACCTCATAAGCAGTCTGTGGACTGCTCTAAATCTCCCTTGGACAGATTCTGCATGTAAACTGGAATCTGTCATGACAGGATGGAATGCATAGTACAACAGTGTTTTGGTTTTTGTCACAGATTTTTGGACGTACCAGGATTGGTCACTGATTACTTGGACGTACCAGGATTGGGCGAAGTCGGTGCTTAAAATTTGACTGCTTTGCACATGTGGTGAAATTAGTGGAAGGGGAGGTGGCTTTCGCTGAGTGTTTCCCTTTGTGAGGGTGGAGACTTCGCAAACCGGAACTCCCAATTTCTAATGCATATGGACCCAGAACTTAATCAAGCGGCTGACCAAATTACATAAGATTTTATTTCTGGGTTAACTGAGATTAGACTACTCGAAGGAGTGACTCCAATCCACACTTTGGTTTCGGTAGAAAAGTCTCTGCCAAGAAAACTTTATGTTTGCATTTTCGGACTAAAAACATAATTTTATTCAGCATAGAGTGCGCCTGAAGTTACAGATCACATTATTACAACAGTGTGACTGTTTTGGAATAAAATGTTCAATATATTTTATTAAACATCATCTGTATTGTAGCTTATTGTTTAACCATTGATATGTTCTAGGGGCCATTTTGAGACCTCAAGGGGCTACTGGAATGTACTGCTGGAATGACTGCCAATGGCATGTCCATCTTTTTGTGACAAATGACACTGGTCACTCAAAACATTTATAAATAATTTATGAAGTATAACTAGCCAACGCAACTTAACTAATGATTAGTAAATGGTTTATAAGGACCTATTTTAAACATCTTATGAATGGTACTATGACTTATTATTAAATACTATAAAAGCTGTTTATAATTGTGTGAATAACCATTTCTTTGTTGACTCTGTCAGGGAACTGGCTCAAAGATTTTCAACAAAGAACACAGCTCTCACCCCCATGAATAACAATAAACCAATATTCAGAATTCCTGAAATCTCATCGTCAGCAGCACACAGTATTATCAGCTTCTTCAGGAGCTTTACAATATGTATTTGGTCTAGACACTGTATTCCTGAAGAGACACAAATATTCTCTGATTGCCCCTATTGTACATCTAGTTAATATGTCCATCAAATATGGATTCTTCATCAATGCTTGGAAGTCTTCTGCAGTGATAGCTATTTTAAAGTCTGGTGACACAACACTAGTGGAGAATAACTTATGAGCAATCTTTCAGTGCTATCAAAAGTAGCTTAGAGATGGGTGGCTGATCAGCTGACTGATCACCTCAACCAGGGCATCTCCATACATCAAATGAAATTTGGATTCAGATTGAACCATTCAACCAAATCAGCAAATTGCTGTTTTGTGGAGTACATTAAATCTGAACTGGACATAGGTGGTGAAGTCGGTGTAGTCTTTTTGGATTTAATAAGGCCTTTGATAATGTGAATATTTTGGTGCTCCTATTCAAACTATCCTCCTGTAATGTGTCCATTAAAGTCATCAGTTGGATGTATTCCTATCTGACAAACAGAAATCAAAGAGTTTGTCTGGGGGACACTCAGTCGGACTCTCTTTACTGTAACATTGGTGTCCCACAAGGGTCAATATTAGGCCGCCTTCTGTTTACCATCTATATAAAGGATCTCCCACTTGCTTGACCACAAGTTGAGCGATACAGTTCTGTATGTACACTCAAAAAACAGAAAACAAGTTGTTAACCTCTATGGGCTAGGTGGGACGCTAGCGTGCCACCCGTGGTGCACTCCATCAACAGCAGGTGCATTTCAAGAGCGGCAAATTTGAATCCAAATAAATGTCAAAATTCAAATTTTTCAAACATACAACTATTTTACACCCTTTGAAAGATAAACATCTCCTTAATCTAACCACGTTTTACGATTTCAAAAAGGTTTTACGGCGAAAGCATAAATTTAGAGTATGTTAGGACAGTACATTTACAAGAGTTGTGTGTAATGTTTTGTCAATTCGAAGACAGGGTAACCAAAACCATAAAACCAGCTAAAATGATGCACTAACCTTTTACAATCTCCATCAGATGACACTCCTAGGACATTATGTTAGACAATGCATGCATTTTTACTTCTATCAAGTTCATATTTATATCCAAAAACAGCGTTTTACTATGGCATTGATGTTGAGGAAATCGTTTCCCTCCAATAACCGGCAGTCAAGTCAGCGTCACAAATTAAATAATTAAAATTAGAAAACATTCGTAAAATATTATATTGTCATTTAAAGAATTATAGATTTACATCTCTTGAACGCAATCAACTTGCCAGATTTAAAAATAACCTTACTGGGAAATCACACTTTGCAATAATCTGAGCACTGCGCCCAGAAAAATACGCGTTGCGATACAGACTAGACGTCATGTTGGGAAGATCTAAAATCGAAAATACTATGTAAATAATCCATTACCTTTGATTCTCTTCATCAGATGTCACTTCCAGGTATCACAGGTCCATAACGAATGTAGTTTTGTTCAAAAAAGCTCATCATTTATGTCCAAAAATCTCCGTCTTGTTAGCACATGATCTAAGCCAGCCGGACTTCTCGTCATGAACGAGGGGAAAAAATATATTTACGTTCGTTCAAACATGTCAAACGTTGTATAGCATAAATCATTAGGGCCTTTTTTAACCAGAACATGAATAATATTCAAGGTGGACGAATGCATACTCTTTTATAACGTATTGGAACGAGGGTACCCAACATGAACTCGCGCGCCAGGTGTCTAATGGGACATCATCGTTCCATGGCTCTTGTTCGGTCAGATCTCCCTCCAGAAGACTCAAAACACTTTGTAAAGGCTGGTGACATCTAGTGGAAGCAATAGGAAGTGCCAAAATATTCCTCAGCCCCTGTGTTTTTCAATGGGATAGGTTTAAAGGTAATACAACACATCAGGTATCCACTTCCTGTCAGAAAATGTCTCAGGGTTTTGCCTGCCAAATGAGTTCTGTTATACTCACAGACACCATTCAAACAGTTTTAGAAACTTTAGAGTGTTTTCTATCCATATATAATAAGTATATGCATATTCTAGTTACTGGGTAGGATTAGTAACCAGATTAAATCGGGTACATTTTTTTTATCCAGACGTGCAAATGCTGCCCCCTAGCCCTAACAGGTTAACAAGTTAACGGATCTATGGTACGTGTCTCTAAATGGTTGGCTGATTCTTATTAACGCAAATGTAAAGTATTGGTCCCATGTTTCATGAGCTGAAAAAAACAATGCCAGAAATGTTCCATACACACAAAAAGCTTATTTCAAATCTGTTTTCATTCCTGTTAGTGAGCATTTCTCCTTTGCCAAGATAATCCATCCACCTGACAGGTGTGTCATATCAAGAAGCTGATTAAACGACATGATGATTACACAGGTGCAGCTTGTGCTGGGGACAATAAAAGGCCACTTTAAAATGTGCAGTTTTGTCACACAACACAATGCCCCAGATGTCTCAAGTTTTGAGGGAGCATACAATTGGCATGCTGACTGCAGTAATGTCTGCCAGAGCTGTTGTCAGATAATTGAATGTTCATTTCTCTACCATAAGCTGCCTCCAACTGTTACACCCTGATCTGTTTCACCTGTCTTTGTGATTGTCACCACCCCCATCCAGGTGTCCCCTATCTTCCCCATTATCACCTGTGTATTTATACCGGTGTTCTCTGTTTGTCTGTTGCCAGTTCATCTTGTTTGTCAAGTCAACCAGCATTTTTTGTATTCAGCTGTCACATCCTGACCAGTAATAGGAGTTATTTGTTATTATAGTTTGGTCAGGACGTGGCAGGGGGTATTTGTTTTATGTGGTTCGGGTGTTGTGTGTATGTAGAGGGGTGTTGTATTTATGTGTTCCGGGATTTTTGGTGTATGTTCTTGTTTTGGTATTCTAGGTTTTCTATGTTGTGTATTTCTTTGTTGGCCGGGTGTGGCTCTCTATCAGGAACAGCTGTACATCGTTGTTTCTGATTGAGAGTCATACTTAGGGAGCTTGTTTTCACCTGTCTGTTTGTGGGTAGTTGTTTTTGCATTGCTTTCGTGTATAGCCTGCGAAACTGTTGGACTGTCGTTTCTTTGTTTATTGTTTTTTTTCGTGTTCACTTTAGTAAATAAATATGATGAGCACGCAACCCGCTGCGCCTTAGTCTAATTCCTACGACAGCCGTGACATCAGCTCCTGCTTTTCCCCAGTCTCTCTTTTCTCGTCCTCCTGGTTTTTGACCGTTGCCTGTCCTGACCCTGAGCCTGCATGCCTGACCACTCTGCCTGCCCCTGACCCTGAGCCTGCCTGCCGTCCTGTACCTTTGCCCCTGTTGCTGTAATAAACATTGTTACTTCGACACGGTCTGCATCTGGGTCTTACCTTATCCTGATACCAATGGTGTTTTAGAGAATTTGGCAGTACATTTAACCGCGTGCAACCACGTCAGCCCAGGACCTCCACATCCGGCTTCTTCACCTGTTCGATCATCTGAGGAGTATTTATGTCTGTAACAAAGTCCTTTTGTGGGGAAAAACTCATTCTGATTAGCAGGGCCTGGCTCCCCAATGGGTAGTCCTGGCTGCCAAGTTGGTGTGCCTATACCCTCCAAGGCCCACCCATGGCAGCACCCCTGCCCAGTCATGTGAAATCCATAGATTAATTTCTTTCTTTCAAATGACTGATTTGCTTATATGTACTGGTACTGAGTAAAATCTTTCAAACTGTTGCATGTTGTGTTTATATTTTTGTTCAGTATAATATATTTCTAAACACATATACATTCATTGTGGATGCTGCCATGATTAAGGATAATCCTGAATAAGGATGAGTGAGAAAGTTACAGAGGGTCAAAAATCATATCCTCAAGACATGCCAACCTCTCACTATTACCAAGCTTGATGTAATCATTGTGTGCTCGGGAATATGAGACCAAATACTACACTTTGACTACTTTATTTATTAGAATCTTTAGGGGTGTCAATAATTATGACCCCCTACATTTTTGAGCGAAAGCAAATATTACTTGTTAAACAAAATGTATTTCTCTGAGCAATTGTATTAGTATAAGTTAGTATAATTTCCAAATTATTTAGCTCAGTATTTCATGTATTTATTTTATACAGTCAGCTCATCTTTATCAAGGTGGTCAATAATTTAAAACCCACTGTATGTCTTTATCGAGGGTGTCAAAAATTTCAACCCACTGCATGTCTTTATCAAGGGTGTCAATAATTTAACCCCACTATACGTCCATAAGCATTTTAGGGGCCTTGTTTTCCTTTGGTCTCTGCATCGTAAATGCACTCAGGACGGGGGTTCTATTCATGCGTTTTATATCTCTGTATATCGTAAATGCACTCAGGATGATGGTTCTCTTCATACGTTTCATATAGCAGCATCAGACACATTTAAAATGTGTCTGAAATATGCTTTTACTGGCTGCAGTGAATTCTCTCAAAAATTATTCAGAAAGGAAACGATTTTCAGATGCATAGCATATGCAGTAAAATGGATTTAAAAAAAGGAACATCAGAACAACAACAAATATGCCCATAAAAGTAAAGATATTACGTAAAGGTAGTAATTAACTTCCAAATATGTGCTGGAGTTAGAGATTCACTATGGTATGTAATAAACTATTGCCCTCTATTGGAGAGAAGATCTATCTGCATTGGTATTTGGTGAAAAGGGTTTTGATGATGTAACAGTCATGCTGCTCCTTTGTCAATATCATCTCACATGAACAAGCTGTAAAATTATACCAGTCCTCAAGAAAAAACTAAACAAAGACTCTGAATTTATATACAAACACACATATAAACTTTAATTTTCCAAAACAGTTTAAGTCTGTGAATGTGTTTTCACTCGGTGTAACAAGGTTGCCTGGACTCTCCCCACCTCCAGCTTTTTTAATGTAGTTTTGCTCCGTAATTGGATAACACAGGTTTATCCACAGCAAGCACTTTGTATGAGCAATCCAATTTCACATCATCCTGAAAGGGAAGCCATTATCCCCTACCAAAGGTTGATACTGTAGTCACCCTCCTTCACAAAATGCAGCACAAGGTTCTCTCTAAATCCTATCAGTGTTTAACCTTGTTACCAAACAATCTGTATTATTGTCCTATAATTCTATATGTTGCCCTGTCCTCACTGTGGCACCAGTTGGCTGGCTGGCATTTGGAAAGATGAAGCACTAGCTGTCTGTTCTGTTTGTTCACAACAATGCCTCAGTAGAATCCGAATGCTTGCCTATTATCTTCGGGTACCCTTGTGAGAATTTGGCATCATGGTCAATCTCACTTTTAAAAGAAAATGGATGTCTGTCTGATTAATATTTCAGTCATGTACAGTTCAGCAACATGTAGCCTAGCTAGCTAGCTGGGGAGAATTTACAGCATATTTACTGTGTTGCCTTGCAAGCAGTCAGTCAATACCAGCATTTCAAATATTAACTTCATGGGAAGCTTAAAGAGAAGAGAAAAAACAGCATTTCAAACCACCAAACAAATCAAATGAATCAAACCAGCTTATAAGCAAGGCTACAAGTGGTTTCCTTGTAGGGCGTATGTGCCTCTCTATAATAACTTAAATATCCATAAATCAAAAGTCAAAGATTTTGATATTGTGTACCCCCAAGGGATGCTAGGCACCTGCATGAGTCGATGTGTAATTCAACCACCAACGGTGAATTAAAGAAAGGGATGGGCTACTCCCTGAAGGTTTCTCTCATTCAGCCATCACTGGTCAAGAAATCAAAAGCAGCACACATGGATTTTCACAACTAGGGTATCTTGCTTCAACTAGGATATCTTCTTTCCTCTAGGGTATCTTGCTTCAACTAGGATATCTTCCTTCAACTAGGGTATCTTGTTTCAACTAAAATAGAAAATTGAAATCTGACTTCCAACAACAGGCTCCCTTTAAACAAATACAAACAAAGGAGCTCTGCTGTTGTCAAGTCCTGTGTTTGGATCAAGTTGTCCCCCTCCCCCAATAAAATAAGCACGCGCTCCTTCCTGTCAGTCCATCAGTCACATATTAGTTGGTTGGGTTATAATCTTCAGATAGGTGTTGATAGTTATTAGCCCAATTTCAAACAAATGTTGATTTGCTTGATTATATGACTGATTGTGTTGGCAGTGCTACAGATCCAGTTGTCATGACTGTAGGGGAGTGTGGTGTAAGTTGAGCCATTTTTTACAATCAGCATCACTCCATCAAGGGAAATGTAGTACTATTTCCAACAAAAACAGTACCAGTCAAATGTTTGGACACACCTACTCATTCCATGTTTTTGCTATATTTTTACTATTTCCTACATTGTAGAATAATAGCGAAGGCATCAACACCATGAAATAATACACGTGGAATCATGTAGTAACCAAAAAAGTGTTAAACAAATCAAAGTATATTTTATATTTGAGATTCTTCAAAGTAGCCACCCTTTGCCTTGATAACAACTTTGTACACCCTCAGCATTCTTTCAACCAGCTTCATGAGGTAGTCACCTGGAATGCATTTCAATAAAAAATTGTACCTTATTTAAAGTTCATTTGTGGAATGTCTTTCCATCTTAATGCGTTTGAGCCAATCAGTTTTGCTGTGACAAGGTAGTGGTGGTATACAGAAGATAGTCCTATTTGGTAAAAGTCCAAGTCCCATATTATGGCAACAACAGCTCAAATAAGCGAAGAGAAACGACAGTCCATTACTTAAATACATGAAAATCAAACAATCTGCTAAATATCAAGAACTTTGAACATTTCTTCAAGTGCAGTCGCCAAAACCATCAAGTGCTATGATGAAACTGGCTCTCATGAGAACCACCACAGGAAAGGAAGACCCCAAGTTACCTTTGTTGCGAGGATAAGTCATTAGAGTTAACTGCACCTCAGATTGCAGCCCAAATAAATGCTTCACAGAGTTCAAGTAACAGCCACATCTCAACATCTACTGTTCAGAGGAGACTGCGTCAATCAGGCCATGATGGTCAAATTGCTGCAAAGAAACCACTATCAAAGGACACCAATAATAAGAAGAGACTTGCTTGGACCAATAAACACGAGCAATGGACATTAGACCAATGGAAATCTGTCCTTTGGTCTGATGAGTCCAAATTTGAGATATTTGGTTCCAATGGCTATTTGACGAAGAAGGAGAGTGATGAGTGCTGCATCATATGACCTGGCCCCCACAATCACCCGACCTCAACCCAAATGAGATGGTTTGGGATGAGTTGGACCACAGAGTGACGGAAAAGCAGCCAACAAGTGCTCAGCATATGTGGGAACTCCTTCAAGAATGTTGGAAAGCATTCCTCATGAAGCTGGTTGAGAGAATGCCAAGATTGTGCAATGCTGTCATCAAGGCAAAGGGTGGCAACTTTAAAGAATCTAAAATATTAATGTAACACATTGTTAGTTACTACATGATTCCATATGTGTTATTTCATCGTTTTGATGTCTTTACTATTATTCTACAAAATAGTAAAACTGATAATAAAAACTGAATTGAGTTCGTGTGTTCAAACTTATATCTACATATATTTCAGGATGTTGTGTATCCATGGAAGTAATCCGAATTCTTGGTAACATTACACTTTTGAAAACATAGCTTGTCCAAAACATGGTGGTCTCGTCACACAACATACTTGGCTGAACTTACCCCAAGGACATTGGTTCAATTTACCCCAAGGCCATTGGCTCAATGTACCCCAAGGCCATTGGCTCAATTTACCCCAAGACCATTTGCTCAATTTACCCCAAGGCGATTGGCTTAACTTATCCCAAGGCAATTGGCTCAACTCACCCCAAGGCAATTGGCTCAACTTACCCCAAGGCCATTGGTTCAACTTACCCCAAGGCCATTGGCTCAACAAACCCAAAGAACAATGGCTCAATTTACCCAAGGCCATTGGCTCAACTTACCCCAAGGCCATTGGCTCAATTTACCCCAAGGCCATTGGCTCAACTTAACCCAAGTCAATTGGCTCAACTCACCCCAAGGCCATAGGCTACATTTACCCCAAGGCCATTGGCTCAACTTACCCCAAGGCCATTAGCTCAACATACCCAAAGGACATTGGCTCAATTTACCCCAAGGCTATTGGCTCAACTTACCCAATGACATTGGCACACACTTACCCCATAGGCAGACATTTACCAGATATTTACAAGGATGCACTTTCAGGACGTTTAGGACATCATTTTGAAGCTAAAAAAGACCGCAACTGATATTTAGAGCAATCTTAAAATTATCTACTTTGGTTTAGATACAAGCATCATGAAACCTCTAACACAATAAATTCATTTGACTTAAGTTGCTTACCACTTTTTCAATGTGGTTTGTTCCTTCACAGATTCGATGAAATGATGATCTCTTCCTAAATATTTGGACAAATTAGTAATTTTGTGTATTGCTTCAAAGAAACAAGGGTATCTCAATTTACCCCTTTGGCTCAACTTTCCCCTTTGGCTCAACTTTCCCCTTTGGCTCAACTTTCCCCTTTGGCTCAACTGTCCCCTTTGGTTCAATTTACCCCTTTGGCTCAATTTACCCCTTTGGCTTTTTTTTTGCTGCATGTTGATTAGCCTACATGTTTGTCACTAGGCATGATTATTGGTAGTGATCAGGGAGATTCCCAGTTCTCCACGTAAGAGTTGGTCCAAACATAAAACATGTGAGGAAAGGTTGAAAGAGCAACACAATCCCAGTATTATCTTCCTATTTAATGATTCAAAAGTTCTCTGAGGGTTCTCCTCTAATTTCTACTGTATCTTAAAGTAAGGGGGTCCCAGCCAGCATACAGTACACTCATGGTTTTTTAAATATCAAATGTCTTATAAAGACAACACAGAATAAATACATTTATAGAATAACTAACATACTTCTGAAGATGTAACAAGAACCTAGAATAGTTCAAGACTCAAGACATCTGTGTATGCTGGGGAGTTGAATGTGTGTTTGTTAGGCCATTTATTTATAGAGGCTGTGGTCCCTGTGAGGTTTGTAAGTGTGTAATGCTGTGTCTGTGTGCACCTGCAACGAAATAACTCATCGTCAACGACTACTACTCAGGTTCCACTTTTCCCTTGAATAATACGTCCACCTATTTTACATTTTCCTCCGGGGGGGGGGGGGGGGGGGGGGGGGGAGATATAACTTGGCTAGCATAAAGGAAACAGTTCAGAACATGAAGAAATTACTAAGTGAATCAGGAACACCATTTTTTTTTTTACAAGTGGCACAGCTACAAAATCAGTTTGGAAAAACAAAAACAACTTGCTTAATAGAGATTTAACCTCCATTTTATCCTTGAGGTATTGTGAAATGTAAATGATTTCCTTTATGTCCAGCATCAGGGATTTAACCAAAGTCAACTGCATGCCACAAGACGGTGTTAACTCGATGAGCTAAAGTCTTTATTTTAGCTTGGGTAGTTAATGTCCTTAAGTCTCAAACAAGGTTCCTCTTCACATGAATATGGTTATAAATTGCTGTGCATTATGTCATACTGAGGGCAAACTACGAGTTTCTACTGTATAGATGAATTGTGTCATTGTGATAGTGAAGAAAACGCCCATTAAGATAGCTGTTATCATCTAACAAATATATATATATAAAAATATAAATATAAATATATATATATATATATATATATATATATATATATATATATATATATATATATATATATATATATATATATATACACTGCTCAAAAAAATAAAGGGAACACTTAAACAACACATCCTAGATCTGAATGAAAGAAATAATCTTATTAAATACTTTTTTCTTTACATAGTTGAATGTGCTGACAACAAATTCACACAAAAATAATCAATGGAAATTCAATTTATCAACCCATGGAGGTCTGGATTTGGAGTCACACTCAAAATTTAAGTGGAAAACCACACTACAGGCTGATCCAACTTTGATGTAATGTCCTTAAAACAAGTCAAAATGAGGCTCAGTAGTGTGTGTGGCCTCCACGTGCCTGTATGACCTCCCTACAACGCCTGGGCATGCTCCTGATGAGGTGGCGGATGGTCTCCTGAGGGATCTCCTCCCAGACCTGGACTAAAGCATCCGCCAACTCCTGGACAATCTGTGTTGCAACGTGGCGTTGGTGGATGGAGCGAGACATGATGTCCCAGATGTGCTCAATTGGATTCAGGTCTGGGGAACGGGCGGGCCAGTCCATAGCATCAATGCCTTCCTCTTGCAGGAACTGCTGACACACTCCAGCCACATGAGGTCTAGCATTGTCTTGCATTAGGAGGAACCCAGGGCCAACCGCACCAGCATATGATCTCACAAGGGGTCTGAGGATCTCATCTCGGTACCTAATGGCAGTCAGGCTACCTCTGGCGAGCACATGGAGGGCTGTGCGGCCCCCCAAAGAAATGCCACCCCACACCATGACTGACCCACCGCCAAACCGGTCATGCTGGAGGATGTTGCAGGCAGCAGAACGTTCTCCACGGCGTCTCCAGACTCTGTCACGTCTGTCACGTGCTCAGTGTGAACCTGCTTTCATCTGTGAAGAGCACAGGGCACCAGTGGCGAATTTGCCAATCTTGGTGTTCTCTGGCAAATGCCAAACATCCTGCACGGTGTTGGGCTGTAAGCACAACCCCCACCTGTGGACGTCGGGCCGTCATACCACCCTCATGGAGTCTGTTTCTGACCGTTTGAGCAGACACATGCACATTTGTGGCCTGCTGGAGGTCATTTTGCAGGGCTCTGGCAGTGCTCCTCCTGCTCCTCCTTGCACAAAGGCGGAGGTAGCGGTCCTGCTGCTGTGTTGTTGCCCTCCTACGGCCTCCTCCACGTCTCCTGATGTACTGGCCTGTCTCCTGGTAGCGCCTCCATGCTCTGGACACTACGCTGACAGACACAGCAAACCTTCTTGCCACAGCTCGCATTGATGTGCCATCCTGGATGAGCTGCACTACCTGAGCCACTTGTGTGGGTTGTAGACTCCGTCTCATGCTACCACTAGAGTGAAAGCACCGCCAGCATTCAAAAGTGACCAAAACATCTGCCAGGAAGCATAGGAACTGAGAAGTGGTCTGTGGTCCCCACCTGCTGAACCACTCCTTTATTGGGGGTGTCTTGCTTATTGCCTATAATTTCTACCTGTTGTCTATTCCATTTGCACAACAGCATGTGAAATTTATTGTCAATCAGTGTTGCTTCCTAAGTGGACAGTTTGATTTCACAGAAGTGTGATTGACTTGGAGTTACATTGTGTTGTTTAAGTGTTCCCTTTATTTTTTTGAGCAGTATATATATATATATATATCTCTGAGGCATCTTGGAAGTTCATCAATATTTGGTGTCTACCACCGTATTGCTATTTTTTTGTTGTCTCTTCTAAATGAGTAATAACATAGCGATGCTCGCCAAGGAAAGAAGTCCAGCATGTTTATTTGTTAATGTTAAGTCTAGAAAATATATGCTGTGGAGATTGTAGCTGACTGTTTGTGTTCAGGTACTATGCAGTGTGTTAGTGTATTAATACTGAGAGATTCACTCCACACCACCCAAATTTCTTTTTGTCATGAACATTCTCATCCAATTAATATCAAGCAAAGCTGCAGTCTATTTCATATCTGATGAAAACTTGGGGTGGGTACCAATTAGTATACTGTTAATTATCTCTCTCTCCTTTGATCTTGACTATGAATGCTCTGTCAGACGCTCCCATTTATTCATCATTCTGGTTGGGAGAGGGAGTCTTTGGAGATTGCACAGATTGATCCATATTAAAAATGGCTTTGGAAGAAGAGAGTCAGAGGCAGGCAACTAGATAGATCCATGTGTGAGAGCAGCCTACGCACGTAGCTGTTGCCTATTCTTTGTATTTCCCTGTCTTCTTTTAGTCACTAACCCCGCTGTGAAAGCCGGAGAGTATTTAAGTTTCATGAACACTTTAATTTTCCATTTGGCCTCTCACAGGGGAAGATATCATTCAACAGGGGTTGGCAGGCTTCAGATTCAGCCGAGGGACGATTTTTGACGGAACGGATGGTTCGGAGGCTGCAGCATAATTAGAATAATTTGTACCCTGCAAATTGACCACAACAGTAATAAATACAATAATGTCATGCCTTGTTTACATTGAGACACGATCACGTCTCTGTTTTTATTCCGTGGGAATACTTGCTAAACAGATCTCCTAAATTAACTCAATTGTAGCTGAATTGCTGGTGATTTTAGTACTTTTCTTACCCCAAAAAATAAATCACTGGTTTTGGCCGACCCCTGCCATACAGCATGTGCTACATCCTACGGGATACCATCCAGTTTCAACTCAATCAATAACTAACATTTTGTAATCAGTTAACACTGCATTGTTGGTGGTGTGGTTCCTATGCAACCAAATTCTCTTTTTTTTTTTTATAATCGGTTCATGACATGAAGCCTAGTTTGGTGATGTAAACATCAAACGAGCCTCCCTGTGTAGAGGCAAAGATGTGAATATTTAAACACAGCTCAACTATGATGAGCTGAACGCTGCAGCACCTCCATTTGTGTTATGAGATAATATTCTCAGTTCCTTTTCTGTGATGTGGACAGTAAGTTGAATTGGCTTGACACCAAGGATTAGTATTACTGTCAGAACAGGAGACAACCTAGACAACTGCTATAAGACAGTGTGAACTACCGTTAGAGAAACACAGGAAGGTGCATAGCTTTGTGGTTCCATATTTCACTGGATGGAACTTTTTGTCTGTTTTAACTTCCAAAGAGTTTTATGAAGCTTTATATATATGTGTTGTTATATTGCATCGTACTCTTCACATTTCGATATGCTCTGCTTTTTATGTGGTAAAAAAAAAGCTATTTTATGTGTGATAAAGCTATCATACTTAAAATGGCAGGCAGCCAGGGTTTCACTAAGACTTTAGTAAGGTTTGAGTTAGAAATGAATAATACCTACCTTGATTTACATTTTATCCCTATGAACGGGACCAAATAACTTCAATTTTATTACATGTATGGTTATTTCAAGGACTCGTATCAAAGGGTATCATTGTGGTAAACACACTAATGCACTGTATAAGCTACCATATAACATCAACTGTAGGAAACAGTGAACCTGTGTTTTTCTAAGTCGTGGTACTAAACTCAAGCAAAATTTGTGTCCCTCAAGGAAAAGTTTTCAAGCTAAATTTATGTCCATCAAGGAAAGGTTTTTAAGGAAAATCTGTGTCCCTAAAGGAAAGGTTTTGAAGCAAAATCTGTGTCCCTGAAGGAAAGATGTTCAATGAAAATCCTGCTGAAGGACCGCACTCAATGGTAAAGGATAATCTCCAACAGGGAGAGGAGAATCTCCAAGTCATGTCCAAAGCCTTAGCTGGAACTAATCATGACAGCCCTGAATACAATACAACACATTTGGAGGGAGAGAGGGAGAGGGGGAGAGAGAGAGAGGGAGATAGAGAGAGAGAGAACAAGAGAGCGAGTGAGAGAGAACGAGAGAGTGAGTGAGAGAGAAAGAGATGGAGAGAGAGAGAGAGAGAGAGAGAGAGAGAGAGAGGTAGAAAGAGAGACTAGAGCACCTAGACAAAGTCACAAGTTAAATACCACTTAAGAAATGTTGAAATGTGTCCATAGAAAATCATAAATCCACGGAGCAATCAAGAGGCCAAACCAATCCAGACAGATATTTGTTGGATGGTACAATGTCATAAAGCCCGGCATTTTAATTAAACAGATGGCTTTATGAAATGAATTAATGAATACATAATCGTTGTAGCTTTTTTATGTGTTCAAGAAGTGGAACAATTCATGTTTGATTGCTTTTTAGAATGAGCTATATCTCTGAGGTAAGCTTTATATCGGACATGTGCCAATGATTTAATTTCACTCAGTTAATCAATTTGTTATGCTTTTCAAATGTTGGGGAGTAAGCACAAGCCTGCGTTCTATTCTCCATCTGCCTGCTGATAAAATATTGATAAAGGAAATGAAAACAACAAAAACTTTTGTTCCTAACTTTGCTTCAACACTGAATTTATGGTCATGTACAATGAACAATTTTTTTTAAATGTATTTTTAAATAACAATATAAAAATAACAATCCAGTGTTTCCTCACTTTCCGATGAGAAGTCGTGGACATAGTTAAAGCCTGTGACATCAGCAGACATACCACACCATAGTCTCCTGGGACTTGGCTAATTAGAGGTTTGCTATCTACAGCCATGGGTCACCAAGCTTTTATGCTTCTGTCACTTCCTATCCAGTCAATTGGATTGGACATATCCCAAAACAACCTACAGACTTAGTTCTCCTCCTGCAAAAAACAGGTCAAGCTGAGATTGCAGGATGTGGAATGATTCTAATTATTGGGAGATCATATGGGCACAGAATACTTAATGGAATTATTGTAATTATTGGGGGATCCAATGGGAACAGAATACTAGCCTCCTTTTGATTTGACCTGCTGACCCAGCCACTAGACATGGCTAGGACAACGACCCACTCTCACAGACCTGCTGACCCAGCCACTAGACACGGCTAGGCCAACGACCCACTCTCACAGACATGCTGACCCAGCCACTAGACATGGCTAGGACAACGACCCACTCTCACAGACCTGCTGACCCAGCCACTAGACATGGCTAGGACAACGACCCACTCTCACAGACCTGCTGACCCAGCCACTAGACATGGCTAGCACAACGACCCACTCTCACAGACCTGCTGACCCAGCCACTAGACATGGCTAGGACAACGACCCACTCTCACAGACCTGCTGACCCAGCCATTAGACATGGCTAGCACAACGACCCACTCTCACAGACCTGCTGACCCAGCCATTAGACATGGCTAGGACAACGACCCACTCTCACAGACCTGCTGACCCAGCCATTAGACATGGCTAAGACAACGACTCACTCTCACAGACCTGCTGACCCAGCCGCTAGACATAGCTAGGACAACGACCCACTCTCACAGACCTGCTGACCCAGCCACTAGACATGGCTAGGACAACGACCCACTCTCACAGACCTGCTGACCCAGCCACTAGACATGGCTAGGACAACGACCCACTCTCACAGACCTGCTGACCCAGCCATTAGACATGGCTAGCACAACGACCCACTCTCACAGACCTGCTGACCCAGCCATTAGACATGGCTAGGACAATGACCCACTCTCACAGACCTGCTGACCCAGCCATTAGACATGGCTAGGACAACGACCCACTCTCACAGACCTGCTGACCCAGCCACTAGACATGGCTAGGACAACGACCCACTCTCACAGACCTGCTGACCCAGCCACTAGACATGGCTAGCACAACGACCCACTCTCACAGACCTGCTGACCCAGCCATTAGACATGGCTTGCACAACGACCCACTCTCACAGACAGGGTCTGTTTGTTTTCTACTCTTGATAGGCTTGTCCTAGTGAGATAGAGGCCTTTCAACAAAATTACTTCCAAGGTTTTCTGGGTTTATGATTGTTGTATAAACCATGGAGCAACTGGAATATGAAACCATATTGAATTGATGAATAACTCCCATACAGACACTAAACCAGAAATACAATTATGGGGGATTAAAAATAGAAGAAGTAGTTCTGAGAGATGTCAGAGCTGATCTTCTCACGACGTCGTCATCTTCTTCTTTTTCTTAAAAAATTAAATAAACAGGATGTTGCTTTCCAACAAAGATCTGGACGTCTGAGTCTGAGGTTTCAGGCACATAACAATCATCTGTACACAATGCAAGCACATTATTCATTAAATATATATTGTTTTAAGTTCATTTCTATTTTAATGATAACGTAATGACATGACGTAAAAACCAAAACAATGTTTCTAAATAAACAAGCAAATACTACACCAGACTTGTCAAAATCAGCTTCCAGAAGTCATGCTCATTAGGAAGCCAACACATTCCCGCTGACCTCTCTCTGTGTAGAATTACTGTATATGCTTTACATGCTCTGGATACCAATATATATATTCTTACTAATCTTCGAAAATAAAATCACATCTCTGACTGGTAGAAAACCAGCTCCAACTCAAAATACATCCAGCTTGATGGATGTAGTTGAACGCATGCTTTGTTCATTGTCTCTGTGTGTCGGCCTTCCAAATTCCCTTGTCTATGTGTTTGTCTGTCTACGGGCAGTGGTGCAGTGGACCTCTCTTACATGCAATATACAGTTAGCAGGTCAGTGCAGTGGAGCCTCACTATAGCTGTCAGAGCTATATCATATTTCAGAAATCTTTTTTTATTTTTTTTTGTCTTGTGAGGCAAAAGTGGAACGCTGACGCTGTGATTGACAAGCTGCTTTAACGAATGGATATTCGAATGGCGAGTTCCATATTCATAGCCTGATTTAAATTCTAGAACCGTACATCAGTTGACTTCACAATATAAGAGAACGTGTCCTATTCAACATCTCATAGAGTTGCCTTTGTGGAACATTGAATGTTGTGATAACAAGGGTGGGTAAGCACACTACTGTGATGCTAGGATGTTTGAGTTTGTCAAAAGTATCAATGGTTAGGTTTACGTCGTTAGAATGACATTGGACGTTGGACCTAAGTGGAAGTCTGGCCTATGAAATTCATGTGATTTCCGTAACTGTGATGACTGAACTCTTAGGGCAGGTTTCACAGACCCAAACCTGGTGCTTGACTAAAAAGCATGATCTGTGTCCAGGGAACTGGCCCTAGAGCTATCCGTTGTACTCAAGAGATAACCTACAATCATTGATAGTTACAAATGCAGATTGGACAGTCATACCTTTTGAAACACTAGTAATGTACCGTGCTGTATAATGCAACTCTAAATGGTATGCTTTCTGAAAGACAACTGGGCGTAGCAGCCTTACCATTTCACTACAATAGGACCCAGCAGCATTGCCCATATATTTCTTCATATCAACTTAAATTCAATCATCCACAACCAAATGGATTTTTTTGGCTTGGCTTGTTTACTAAACATTTGTTCAACATATTGTACTCTGTCCCTTAAGGCTATAGGAGTGATAATCTCTGCACGCACCCCATTGTTTGTTTGTTTTATTGAGCAGCCTTAGGGCCTTCACAGTACAGCACATTTTCACAGTGCACTAGACTAATCGCTGTTTTCCATCTTGTGAGGTAATACTTAAGAACACATGGAACAGCCTTGTAGGCCGTTTCAACTGCCAGAGCTGTGAAAGACGTGTGTCAGCCAGCTCCCCAGGCCAAACATGATGTGTGTGCTGCCATAAGTATTACATTGGAGAAGAAATCTATGAGAGCAAATACTGGCAGCGCAGTGTGCAAACGGCAAGGGTCTATCCAAGGGATAGTTCAAGTTCGAGCCACAGAGAGAGAGAGAGAGAGAGAGAGAGAGAGAGAGAGAGAGAGAGAGAGAGAGAGAGAGAGAGAGAGAGAGAGAGAGAGAGGTCTCCCCCTAAACATCCACAGTGATTATCTCCTCTTTGGCATTGAATAAATCGCTAAAACATAATATGGTACATTGACATATGAATCATAATAAAACATAATATGACTATTAGTCCATCAATGTCCTCCTTTTGTTTCACTGTAGCTGTTGAGCAGTTGAACAATGGCACCTTACTCCCTACATAGGACACTACTGTTGACCAGAGCCCTATGGGCAGAGAGATATGCTCCCTAAGGGCAGAGAGATAGGCTCCCTATGGGCAGAGCGATAGGATCCCCAAGGGCAGAGAGATAGGATCCCTATGGGCAGAGAGATAGGCTCCCTATGGGCAGAGAGACAGGCTCCCTATGGGCAGAGAGATAGGATCCCTATGGGCAGAGAGATAGGATCCCTATGGGCAGAGAGATAGGCTCCCTATGGGCAGAGAGATAGGCTCCCTATGGGCAGAGAGATAGCCTCCCTATGGGCAGAGAGACAGGCTCCCTAAGGACAGAGAGACAGGCTCCCTATGGGCAGAGAGATAGGATCCCTGTGGGCAGAGAGATAGGCTCCCTATGGGCAGAGAGATAGGATCCCTAAGGGCAGAGAGATAGGCTCCCTATGGGCAGAGAGATAGGCTCCCTATGGGCAGAGAGATAGCCTCCCTATGGGCAGAGAGATAGGATCCCTATGGGCAGAGAGATAGGCTCCCTATGGGCAGAACGATAGGATCCCTATGGGCAGAGAGATATGCTCCCTAAGGGCAGAGAGATAGGCTCCCTATGGGCAGAACGATCGGATCCCTATGGGCAGAGAGATATGCTCCCTAAGGGCAGAGAGATAGGCTCCCTATGGGCAGAACGATCGGATCCCTATGGGCAGAGAGATAGGCTCCCTAAGGACGGAGAGACAGGCTCCCTATGGGCCCTGGTCAACAGTAGTGCCCCATATAAGGAATAGTATGCCATTTGGAACCCATCCAGTGTCTGTAGCCCTCTACACTCGTACCCATATACGGGTTGAAAAATAGCAGATTTGGGCACTAATAAGCGCCAGAATTGGATACGTAGAGGGTGTCCTGTAACATGCTGTACATCACGTCAAACCTCAGGCTCTATGCTTCACAAGTCTGTATGGGTTTAGACTGACAGCCGTTGTGAACTTGAGCACCTCGCGCGACAAGAAGTTGTCCCCCAATCCTCCTGCTAATTGGGTAACTTTTGCTAATTTTTTGTTGTCTGATTGAGGGAAATGCCGTAAATTAAGAGGAGGATATGTTTTGAAAGATTAAACTTTGTGGATTATAATAAACATCGCTTTGATGTCATACAAGCAAGCCAAACACCCATGAGTCTGCATGTGCACTTCACAGCTCCATATCATAAAATTCATGTCATATATAGTGTCAATGTTTATGATCAGTATGTTAGATGTACTGTTACCAGATGACATGGCGTCATACCCTGGGTTGTTCTGAATGGAATGAAGCTTTGTAAGTTTATTGTAATTCACCAGGGAACACGCACATAAATGCACTCATGACTCCATTCTATGCTCACCAAAAATCATGATCTGTTTCTCTGAATTTCCTTGTGAAAGCCTAACACTGTAAGATAGTATTGTATAGCTTAGCTATTCATGTTGGAAATAGAACAAGCTTTCAAATGATGTCCACCTGACCCAGATTGGGATTTATAAGGGACCGCTTTTGGATTGCATAAACAACAACAGTAATAGTGTGATGGCGGGGATGCAGGGTTGTGTTCCAAACAAAAAACAACTACAAGTGTACTTGCTCTTTTTCCCTCAACGGCACAGCTCAGAGATCTAAATAAAAGTACCTTATAGTTGTTCTTTGAGTCATAAAAGTGGATTGAAATTGCTTAGGGACTGTGCACACTTTGGAGAGATGTGTGTGTCCACTTGGAGAGGTGTGTGTGTCCACTTGGAGAGGTGTGTGTGTCCACTTGGAGAGGTGTGTGAGTCCACTTGGAGAGGTGTGCGAGTCCACTTGGAGAAATGTGTCTGTCCACTTGGAGAGGTGTGTGTGTCCACTTGGATACCCCAGTTAGTCCTCTCACTCAAACCCTTGTTTTGTCTCATGTTACTGATTGTTTCCAGAGTATTTTCATAAAGTACAGTAAATGTAAAATGCACATAAAATCGACGGTGTAATGTTTGGATTCAATCTGGTGTCAGGTGAACTGTTGTGTCCTCTCACCTTTGGTCTAATAATTTTCACATAATCTCAAAACTTCCCTTTCAATTGCTACCATGGTTATGCATGTGCTTTTTATATTTCTTCTGTAAGAAACATTTACATTTAGCACTATCCATATATGCAAATTCTCACAAGACTAAAGGGTTAGTCAAACTGATCAGACACCCAGGAATAAACACAGGTTTACGTGGAGCTAAGACTGACTGAAGTAAATCAGGCCCCCCATTTAACGTGTGTGTGAGCCCGCATAATTTCTCCCTGAGACCATTTACAATCTGACAAGCTATAATGAATGCCAGTAAACTTATTGCCCTGAAAGATAAACTTTAATCAAGCTTTTTTTTGCCTGTCCTCTGTTTGAGCATGCCCTGGCATGTCCTGCAGTGTATGCAGCAGAGTGAAAGCAAATAGCAAATGGGAAGTAATTTAAGAGTTTTCATTTAAATGTGAAGGCCCTTGCTAATATAATCACCTAGAAGATTGTCAGCAGTGACCCTCCAATCAATCTGTCTGTGATTCATTATAATCACAGAAGGGTACGTCATTAATGAGACCTCATGTCCACTTTAAGATTCGTAGGGCGTGCTGAAATGATCCATACAGACTTTTATTTCATTATGCTTTGTTCATATCCCACAGGTGCTTGTACAACCACACAGTAGTATCATGTGTTGTGAATAATGATTGTGTACTGATAAACAGATGATTTTAAAAACAACAAAAGTGATGTCTACAAGGCCATAATTATTTATATTCTACTTCCATGTAGGCTCATCGGCTGCAAAAAAATGAAGACAATCCCGTATACAACATTTATAGTGAGCATAGTATAGTTGATCTTCATCAACAAACAGAAAAATTAATTAAAATCATTAATTGAATCTTATAATATCAAGGACTTAATGCATTTGTATTTTTTTTATAATACTGAATCCAATTTTCCCTCTACTATGCTCTGTCTGGATTACCATAGCCTAATGCAGAATACAATTTCAGCAGGCAGCATCCAAATGTCTTCAATACAAGATTACCAACTGACAAAGGTTTTTTTGGGGTTTCAGGCTGATTATTGACTGCAGGCGGAGATTAAAAGTGGGAACTACAACATAGCTGACAGTTTGGTTCTCTCTCTTTTTTGGACTAAATGAAAATCATGGCCTGAATCCGTCAACGGAGATGTAACAAAATGTGAGCACGTTATTGATGTCCTCTTGCTTTTTCAATTGGCAGAGAAATCAGTTGATTGACCTCCATTGCAGACGGCAGGGTGAAATAAACTCCTCCAGTAACCTAGCTAAGAGAGCATCCTAAATTTACGGATGAAGGAGAGAGGAGTTACTTTTTATTGAACAAAACTGGCTAAATTTGAAGGAAGTCAAGTGTGAGTTATGTATAGGAAACACAGTGGGTAAATGGTGAAAACAATGGAAGTAAATACTACTCTGCTACACCCACATCATTGATGCCTGAGGAAGTATGGTGTTGAATACATCTTTACCATCAAGCATATACTGTACAATGTGGTTCTAAACATTCTAGGGTATTGTGACCCTATCAAAAGTCTAGTAAACAGTTTAATGTCAACAAACCTGGGTAGTCTTGTATCTTCTCTTTCCTTTGGAAAGTTGATGCAGCCACATTTTCACCCATCTGTGGAAACCAGCTTTTAAATAATATTTTTTTTTTAACCTGATGTGCCCATCCCTTGTGCTCTCAGCATGGTGGCATAATGCCATAATCTGTATCCAAAATGGGTACACTGGATTTAGCTACCGGTGACAAAATCACAGTCGACATTGAGATTGTTGAGGGCACATTTGCCTTGACTAGAGGCTAGACCCAGGGGGAGTTGCCAACGTCAGGGAAAACGACAACTTCTCATGAATTTCTTGGCTTCTCCCGTCGTTCAGAAATAGTTAACGCCAAACTGGAGTTCAAATGTAGGCGTACAAAAAAAAGCAGGTAACTTTGCTAAGGCGCTAATGCAGATTTAATTTCCCCTAGTATGCAGATCTACTGGGAAATAGCTAGAGAGCTGTACTTTGTGTATTTTAAAATACGGATGCTTACAGATGTGATGGAAATATTCATACCCCGGTTGTCAAAAGCATTTAACAGTTTACAGAGTGGTGCCATGAATCACCACACAGAATTGTGTTTGTGGTTACTACTCAATGGTTACTATTCAGGAGTTACTCTTCAAGGGTTACTACTCAATGGTTACTATTCAGGGGTTACTATTCAATGGTTACTATTCAGGGGTTACTATTCAATGGTTACTATTCATGGGTTACTATTCAATGGTTACTATTCAGGGGTTACTATTCAAGGGTTACTACTCAATGGTTACTATTTAATGGTTACTATTCATGGATTACTATTCAATGGTTACTATTCAGGGGTTACTATTCAAGGGTTACTACTCAATGGTTACTATTTAATGGTTACTATTCAAGGGTTACTACTTAATGGTTACTATTCATGGATTACTATTCAATGGTTACTATTCAGGGGTTACTCTTCAAGGGTTACTACTCAATGGTTACTATTCAAGGGTTACTATTCAATGGTTACTATTCAGGGGTTACTATTGAAGGGTTACTACTCAATGGTTACTATTTAATGGTTACTATTCAAGGGTTACTACTTAATGGTTACTATTCATGGATTACTATTCAATGGTTACTATTCAGGGGTTACTCTTCAAGGGTTACTACTCAATGGTTACTATTCAAGGGTTACTATTCAATGGTTACTATTCAGGGGTTACTATTGAAGGGTTACTACTCAATGGTTACTATTTAATGGTTACTATTCATGGATTACTATTCAATGGTTACTATTCAGGGGTTACTCTTCAAGGGTTACTACTCAATGGTTACTATTTAATGGTTACTATTCATGGATTACTATTCAATGGTTACTATTCAGGGGTTACTCTTCAACGGGTTACTCTTCAATGGTTACTTTTTAATGGTTACTATTTAATGGTTACTATTCATGGATTACTATTCAATGGTTACTATTCAGGGGTTACTCTTCAAGGGTTACTACTCAATGGTTACTATTCAAGGGTTACTATTCAATGGTTACTATTCAGGGGTTACTATTGAAGGGTTACTATTGAAGGGTTACTATTTAATGGTTACTATTCATGGATTACTATTCAATGGTTACTATTCAGGGGTTACTCTTCAAGGGTTACTACTCAATGGATATTATTTAATGGTTACTATTCATGGATTACTATTCAATGGTTACTATTCAGGGGTTACTCTTCAAGGGTTACTATTCAATGGTTACTTTTTAATGGTTACTATTCAAAAGTTACTACTCAATGGTTACTATTCAGTGGTTACCCTTCAAGGGTTACTCTTCAATGGTTACTATTTAATGGTTACTATTCATGGATTACTATTCAATGGTTACTATTCATGGGTTACTATTCAATGGTTACTATCAATGGTTACTATTCAATGGTTACTATTTAGGGGTTACTATTCAGTGGTTACCCTTCAAGGGTTACTCTTCAATGGTTACTATTTAATGGTTACTATTCATGGATTACTATTCAATGGTTACTATTTAATGGTTACTATTCATGGATTACTATTCAATGGTTACTATTCAATGGTTACTATTCATGGATTACTATTCAATGGTTACTATTCAATGGTTACTATTCAAGGGTTACTACGCAATGGTTACTATTCAATGGTTACTATTCATGGATTACTATTCAATGGTTACTATTCAATGGTTACTATTCAGGGGTTACTATTCAATGGTTACTATTCAATGGTTACTACTCAATGGTTACTACTCAATGGTTACTATTCAATGGTTACTACTTAAGGGTTACTATTCAATGGTTACTATTCAATGGTTACTATTCACTGGTTACTATTCAGGGGTTACTCTTCAATGGTTACTATTCAATGGTTACTATTCAAGGGTTACTATTCAATGGTTACTTTTCAGGGGTTACGTTTCAATGGTTACTATTCATGGATTACTATTCAATGGTTACTATTCAATGGTTACTATTCAAGGGTTACTACGCAATGGTTACTATTCAATGGTTACTATTCATGGATTACTATTCAATGGTTACTATTCAGGGGTTACTATTCAATGGTTACTATTCAATGGTTACTATTCAATGGTTACGTTTCAATGGTTACTATTCATGGATTACTATTCAATGGTTACTATTCAATGGTTACTATTCAAGGGTTACTACGCAATGGTTACTATTCAATGGTTACTATTCATGGATTACTATTCAATGGTTACTATTCAATGGTTACTATTCAGGGGTTACTATTCAATGGTTACTATTCAATGGTTACTACTCAATGGTTACTATTCAATGGTTACAACTTAAGGGTTACTATTCAATGGTTACTATTCAATGGTTACTATTCACTGGTTACTATTCAGGGGTTACTCTTCAATGGTTACTATTCAATGGTTACTATTCAAGGGTTACTATTCAATGGTTACTTTTCAGGGGTTACTATTCAATGGTTACTATTCAGGGGTTACTATTCAATGGTTACTATTCAATGGTTACTATTCAATGGTTACTATTCAATGGTTACTATTCAGGGGTTACTATTCAATGGTTACTATTCAGGGGTTACTATTCAATGGTTACTATTCAATGGTTACTATTCAATGGTTACTATTTAAGGGTTACTATTCAATGGTTACTATTTAATGGTTACTATTCAGGGGTTACTATTCAATGGTTACTATTCAAGGGTTACTACGCAATGGTTACTATTCAGTGGTTACTATTCAAGGGTTACTATTCAGTGGTTACTATTCAAGGGTTACTATTCAGTGGTTACTATTTAATGGTTACTCTTCAATAATTACAATTTAAGGGTTACTATTCAATGGTTACTATTTAATTGTTTCTGTAAATTGGTGAGATAAGGCCAGCTTTTGCTGCTGCATTAACAAAATTCAGTGATCTCAGCTTTTATGTGAAAGCATTCAATTAACAACTGCTCCCTATAACCCTTTAGAGTGCATGATTAACAACAGCTCCCTGTAGCCCTATAGTGCATGCCCAGAAGGGTCAGCTTACCTTGACCATTGGCTCTAGCTTTTTGCAGTAGGAAATAATGACTTGGGAGCGGTAGTAACCTCAAGGTTAAAGAGGTGGACTGGTAATTTTCCGGAGGGTTGCCAGTTGAATTCCAGACCTGACAGAGAAAATCTAGAGGGAGTTAATAAACACATTCAGATTAGTCGTCATGGTTTCACACTACACTAGAGGTTGTTTATGACATCATAACACGCTGTGATTCTCCATAGAGCACTGAGAGGAACCACAAGGAATCTACATCATCAATTTTGCCACAGTGCTACTACTACGAGTCAGTCTGCCTGAAATAGACTAATTAGCACCAAAGGAGGAGCAGGCCATATGATTATTCTGCTTCTCCAAGCATGTGTTTTACAGAAGAATGTGTGTCTAATGATAAAACCAGCACCAAATGCAAGCTGTTAAAGTCCCACCCAGACCAAGGCTACCATTAACATGAATAACCCAGCAGAGTGAGACTCTCTGGGCTAGTCTGGAATCGTGCACAGTGATGACAAACAAATCCAGCTCAGAGGCTTTGCGGCGACACCAGGGGATAAATCACAATAGCTTCCAGTCTCAGGCTGGTTCCCAAATTCCCTTATAGGAAACAAAGTTTGACAGGGGCCCTATGGGTAGGGCTCTAAAGATATGCCTTATAAAGAGAATAGGATGTAATTTGGGACACAGCCTCAGTCATGTATGTGTACTTGATAACTATTGTCATATTCCATGATGTATGGGACAGTGCTAGATATATCAGATATCACGAAGCCCTGGCTTTGCAACCAACACAGTGAATTTTCTCATAATTAAAGTGAAACTAGGAATAAAGCAGAATTGATATTCCCGGAAACCATACCCACTTGTAATGGAATAAACAATTAGGGATTGTTGCTACTAGAACAACGACTAAGGTTTATTCCCCATGCAGAAAGCAGTTGACCCAATCCAGGATATATGGGGAAAAAGTTAGTATCAGTACTTTGGGAGGAAGACACACCTTAATCCTTCAGACAATTTGGTCCAATGTTGAATTGTTGCATTTGGGAGACACTTGGAAGGTTGCATCTAAAACACAATATATCACATACAAATTACACCTACAGTATCAGTCAAAACGTTTGGACACACCTACTCACTCAAGGGTTTTCTTTATTTTACTATTTCCTACATTGTAGAATAATAGTGAAGACATCATAACTATCAAATAACACATATGGAATCAGGTAGTAACCAGAAAAGTGTTAAACAAATCAAAATATATTTTAGATTCTTCATAGTAGCCACCATTTGACTTGATGACAGCTTTGCACATTCAAATCAAACCTTACAAATTCACAAGGACTACCTTAAACACACAAATGTAAAGGGATGAATACGAATATGTACATATAAATATACAGATGAGCGATGGACGTGTGGCATAAGCAAGATGTAGTAGATGGTATAGAATACAGTTTAAACGTATGAGATGAGTAATGAAGGATATGTAGACATTATTAAAGTGGCGTTATTTAAAGTGACTAGTGATACCTTCATTAAGTCCATTTATTAAAGTGGCCAGAGATTTGAGTGTGTATGTTGGCAGCAGCGACTCCACAGTCGTGGCCAAAAGTTTTGAGAATGACACAAATATACATTTTCACAAAGTCTGCTGCCTCAGTTTGTATGATGGCAATTTGCATATACTCCAGAATGTTATGAAGAGTGATCAGATGAATTGCAATTAATTGCAAAGTCCCTCTTTGCCATGCAAATGAACTGAATCCCCAAAAAACATTTCTACTGCATTTCAGCCCTGCCACAAAAGGACCAGCTGACATCATGTCAGTGATTCTCTCGTTAAAACAGGTGTGATTGTTGACGAGGACAAGGCTGGAGATCCCTCTGTCATGCTGATTGAGTTCGAATAACAGACTGGAAGCTTCAAAAGGAGGGTGGTGCTTGGAATCATTGTTCTTCCTCTGTCAAACATGGTTGCCTGCAAGGAAACACATGCCGTTATCATTGCTTTGCACAAAAAGGGCTTCACAGGCAAGGATATTGCTGCTAGTAAGATTGCACCTAAATCATCCATTTATCTGATCATCAAGAACTTCAAGGAGAGCGGTTCAATTGTTGTGAAGAAGGCTTCAGGGCGCCCAAGAAAGTTCAGCATGCGCCAGGACCATCTCCTAAAGTTGATTCAGCTGCGGGATCGGGCCACCACCAGTACAGAGCTTGCTCAGGAATGGCAGCAGGCAGGTGTGAGTGCATCTGCACACACAGTGAGGCGAAGGCTTTTGGAGGATGGCCTGGTGTCAAGAAGGGCAGCAAAGAAGTCACTTCTCTCCAGGAAAAATATCAGGGACAGACTGATATTCTGCAAAAGGTACAGGGATTGGACTGCTGAGGACTGGGGTAAAGTCATTTTCTCTGATGAATCCCCTTTCCGATTGTTTGGGGCATCCAGAAAAAAGCTTGTCCGGAGAAGACAAGATGAGCGCTACCATCAGTCCTGTGTCATGCCAACAGTAAAGCATCATGAGACCATTCATGTGTGGGGTTGCTTCTCAGCCAAGGGAGTGGGCTCACTCACAATTTTGCCTAAGGACACAGCCATGAATAAAGAATGGTACCAACACATCCTCCGAGAGCAACTTCTCCCAACCATCCAGGAACAGTTTGGTGACGAACAATGTCTTTTCCAGCATGATGGAGCACCTTGCTATAAGGCAAAAGTGATAACTAAGTGGCTCGGGGAACAAAACATAGATATTTTGGGTCCATGGCCAGGAAACTCCCCAGACCTTAAACCCATTGCGAACTTGTGGTCCATCCTCAAGAGGCGGGTGGACAAACAAAACCCCACAAATTCTGACAAACTCCTAGCATTGATTATGCAAGAATGGGCTGCCATCAGTCAGGATGTGGCCCAGAAGTTAATTGACAGCATGCCAGGGCGGATTGCAAAGGTCTTGAAAAAGAAGGGTCAATACTGCAAATATTGACTCTTTGCATGAACTTCATGTAATTGTCAATAAAAGCCTTTGACACTTAAGAAATGCTTGTAATTATACTTCAGTATTCCATAGTAACATCTGTCAATAATATCTAAAAACACTGAGGCAGCAGACTTTGTGGAAATTAATATTTGTGTCATTCTCAAAACTTTTGGCCACGACTGTATGTTCGTAATGGCTGTTTAACAGTCTGATGGCCTTGAGATAGAAGCTGTTTTCAGTCACTCGATCCCAGATTGGATGCACTTGTACTGACCTCTCCATCTGGATGATAGCGGGGTGAACAATGGCTCGAGTGGTTGTTGTCCTTGATGATCTTTTTGGCCTTCCTGTGACATCAGGTGATGTAGGTGTCCTGGAGGCAGGTAGTTTGCCCCCGGTGATGCATTGTGCATACCGCACCGCCCTCTGGAGAGCCTTACGGTTGTGGGCAGAGCTGTTGCCGTACCAGGCAGTGATACAGCCAGAAATGATGCTCTCGATTGTGCATCTGTATAGGTTTGTGAGGGTTTTAGGTGACAAGACAAATTTCTTCAACCTCCTGAGGTTGAAGAGATGCAGTTGTGCCTTCTTCACCACGCTGCCTGTGTGGGTGGACCATTTCAGTTTGTCCATGATGTGTACGCCGAGGAACTTAAATCTTTCCACCTTCTCCTATACTCTCCCATAGATGAGGATGGGGGATGCTCCCTCTGCTGTTTCCTGAAGTCCACGATCATCTCCTTTGTTTTGTTGACCTTGAGTGAGAGGTTATTTTCCTAACAACACACTCTGAAGGTTCTCACCTCCTCCCTGTAGGCCGTCTTGTCATTGTTGGTAATCAAGCCTACTACTGTAGTGTCGTCTGCAAACTTGATGATTGAGTTGGAGGCAAGCATGGTCATGTAGTCATGGGTGAACAGGGAGTACAGGAGGGGGCTGAGCACACAGCCTTGTATTGAAAGTCAGCGGGGTGGAGATGTTGTTTTCTACCCTCACCAACTGGGGGCGGGATGTCAGAAAGTCTAGGACCCAGTTGCACAGGGCGGGGTCGAGACCCAGTGTCTCGAGATTAACGATGAGTTTGGAGGGTACTATGGTGTTAAATTCTGAGCATTAGTCAATGAACAGCATTCTTACATGGGATAGGGCAGTGTGCAGTGTGATGGCAATTGCGTCATCTGTGGAACTATTGGGACGGTAAGCAAATTGGAGTGGGTCTAGGGTATCAGGTAGGGTGGAGGTGATATGATCCTTGACTAGTCTCTCAAAGCACTTCATGATGACAGAAGTGAGTGCTATGGGGCAATAGTCATTTCATTCAGTTACCTTAGCTTTCTTGGGAACAGGAACAATGGTGGCCATTTTGAAGCATGTGGGCACAGCAGACTGGGATAGGGATTGATTGAATATGTCCGTAGACACACCAGCCAGCTGGTCTGCGCATGCTATGAGGACGCGGCTAGGGATGCCGTCTGGTCCGGCAGCCTTGCGAGGGTTAACACATTTAAATGTTTTACTCACGTTGGTGTCCGTGAAGTAGAGCCCACAGGCGTTGGTAGCGGGCCATGTCAGTGGCACTGTATTGTCCTCAAAGCGAGCAAAGAAGTTGTTTAATTTGTCTGGGAGCAAGACGTCATTGTCCGCAACGGGGCTGGTTTTCTTTTTATAATCCGTGATTGACTTTAGACCCTGCCACATACGTATCGTGTTTGAGCTGTTGAATTGCAACTCTACTTTGTCTCTATACTGACGCTTCGCTTGTTTGATTGCTTTCCGGAGGGAATAGCTACACTGTTTGTATTCGGTCATGTTTCCAGTCGCATTGCCATGCTTTAAAAGTGGTGGATCGCGCTTTCAGGTTTGCGCGAATGCTGCCATCAATCCACGGTTTCTAGTTAGACAAGGTTTTAATAGTCACAGTGGGTACAACATCACCGATGCACTTGCTAATAAACTCGCTCACCAAGTCAGTGTATTCATCAATTTTGTTGTCTGAGGACCCGGAACATATCCCAGTCCACGTGATCGAAGCAATCTTGACGTGTGGAATCCGATTGGTCAGACTGGGAGGCTGAGAGCAACAAAATGGAGTCATGGTCAGATTTGCCGAAGGGAGGGTGGGGGAGGGCTTTGTATGCATCACGGAATTTAGAGTAGCAATGGTCCAGGATGTTACCAGCTCGTGTCGTGCATTTGATATGCTGATGGAATTTAGTAAGACTTGTTCTCAGATTAGCTCTGTTAAAATCCCCAGCTACATTAAATGCAGCCTCAGGATATATGGTTTCCAGTTTACATAGAGTCCAGTGAAGTTCTTTCAGGGCCATCGAGGTATCTGCTTGGGGCGGGATATACATATATAATCGAAGAGAATTCTCTTGGTAGATAATATGCGGTCGGCATTTGATTGTAAAGAATTCTAGGTCAGGTGAACAAAAGGACTTGAGTTCCTATATGTTGTTATGATTACCCCATGAGTCGTTAATCATAAGGCATTCACACCCGCCCTTCTTCTTACCAGAGAGATGTTTGTTTCTGTCGGCGCGATACGTGAAGAAACCGGGTGGCTGTACCGACTCTGACAACATATCCAGAGTGAGCCATGTTTCTGTGAAACAGAGAATGTTACAATCTCTGATGTCTCTCTGGAAGTCAACTCGTGCCCTAATTTCGTACACCTTGTTGTCTAGAGTTTGGACATTGGTGAGTAATATGCTCGGAAGTGTTGGACGGTGTGCTCGCCTTCTAAGTCTGACCAGTAGGCCGTTCCACCTGCCTCTCCTGCGGCGACCGCATTGTTTTGGGTCGGCCTCTGGGATAAGATCCCATGTCCAAAGGATCCACTTCGGGAAAGTTGTATTCCTGGTTGTAATGTTGATAAGTTGACGTCGCTTTTATATCAGGTAGTTCTTCCTGGCTGTATTTAACAACACTTGAGATTTTCTGGGCTAACAATTTAAGAAATAATACAGAAAAAAATAGATTTACTGTATAGTTTCTTAAGGACCTGTCGGCGCGATCACGCAAACTCTTGGTGTTCTCTTAACCTCTTACATCTAGACGTTCATCTAGACACCTGCTCCAATATCCAATGATGGGCGTGGCGCGAATTACAAATTCCTCTAAAATCCGAAAACTTCCATTTTTCAAACATATGACTATTTTACAGCATTTTAAAGACAAGACTCTCGTTAATCTAACCACACTGTCCGATTTCAAAAAGTCTTTACAGCGAAAGCAAAACATTAGATTATGTCAGCAGAGTACCCAGCCAGAAATAATCAGACACCCATTTTTCAAGCTAGCATATAATGTCACAAAAAACAAAACCACAGCTAAATGCAGCACTAACCTTTGATGATCTTCATCAGATGACAACCCTAGGACATTATGTTATACAATGCATGCATGTTTTGTTCAAACAAGTTCATATTTATATCAAAAACCAGCTTTTTTACATTAGCATGTGACGTTCAGAACTAGCATACCCCCCGCAAACATCTGGTGAATTTACTAAATTACTCACGATAAACGTTCACAAAAAACATAACAATTATTTTAAGAATTATAGATACAGAACTCCTCTATGCACTCGATATGTTCGATTTTAAAATAGCTTTTCGGTGAAAGCACATTTTGCAATATTCTCAGTAGATAGCCCAGCCATCACGGCTAGCCATTTAGACACCGACCAAGTTTAGCCCTGATCAAACTCCGATTTACTATTACAAAAGTTTCATTACCTTTGTTGTCTTCGTCAGAATGCACTCCCAGGACTGCTACTTCAATAACAAATGTTGGTTTGGTCCAAAATAATCCATCGTTACATCCAAATTGCGGCGTTTTGTTTGTGCGTTCCAAGACACTATCCGAAATGGTAAATCAGGGTCGCGAGCATGGCGCAATTCGTGACAAAAGATTTCTAAATATTCCATTACCGTACTTCGAAGCATGTCAACCGCTGTTTAAAATCAATTTTTATGCCATTTTTCTCGTAAAAAAGCGATAATATTCCGACCGGGAATCTGCGTTTAGGTAAACAGACGAAAGAAAATAAAGCATGGGGTCGACTCGGGCACGAGCCTGAGTCTCACAGTACTGTGACCAGCCACTATCCAAACGCGCTACTTTTTTTCAGCCAGAGCCTGCAAAGCCACGATTCAGCTTTTTGCCGCCTTCTGAGAGCCCATGGGAGCCGTAGGAAGTGTCACGTAACAGCAGAGATCCCCTGTAATGGATAGAGATAATCAAGAAAGGCAAGAAATTGTCAGACAGGGCACTTCCTGCATGGAATCTTCTCAGGTTTTGGCCTGCCAAATGAGTTCTGTTAAACTCACAGACACCATTCAAACAGTTTTAGAAACTTTGGAGTGTTTTCTATCCAAAGCTAATAATTATATGCATATTCTAGTTTCTGGGCAGGAGTAATAATCAGATTAACCTCTTGGGGCTAGGTGGGACGCTAGCGTGCCACCCGTGGTGCACTCCATCAACAGCAGGTGCATTTCAAGAGCGGCAAATTTGAATCCAAATAAATGTCAAAATTCAAATTTTTCAAAAATACAACTATGTTACACCATTTGAAAGATAAACATCTCCTTAATCTAACCACGTTTTACGATTTCAAAAAGGTTTTACGGCGAAAGCATAAATTTAGAGTATGTTAGGACAGTACATTTACAAGAGTTGTGTGTAATGTTTTGTCAAGTCAAAGACAGGGTCACCAAAACCATAAAACCAGCTAAAATGATGCACTAACCTTTTACAATCTCCATCAGATGACACTCCTAGGACATTATGTTAGACAATGCATGCATTTTTAGTTCTATCAAGTTGATATTTATATACAAAAACAGCGTTTTACTATGGCATTGATGTTGAGGAAATCGTTTCCCTCCAATAACCGGCAGTCAAGTCAGCGTCACAAATTAAATAATTAAAATTAGAAAACATTGGTAAAATATTATATTGTCATTTAAAGAATTATAGATTTACATCTTTTGAACGCAATCAACTTGCCAGATTTAAAAATAACCTTACTGGGAAATCACACTTTGCAATAATCTGAGCACTGTGCCCAGAAAAATACGCGTTGCGATACAGACTAGACGTCATGTTGGGGAGATCTAAAATCGAAAATACTATGTAAATAATCCATTACCTTTGATTCTCTTCATCAGATGTCACTTCCAGGTATCACAGGTCCATAACGAATGTAGTTTTGTTTAAAAAAGCTCATCATTTATGTCCAAAAATCTCCGTCTCGTTAGCACATGATGTAAGCCAGCCGGACTTCTCGTCATGAACGAGGGGAAAAAATATATTTCCGTTCGTTCAAACATGTCAAACGTTGTATAGCATAAATCATTAGGGCCTTTTTTAACCAGAACATGAATAATATTCAAGGTGGACGAATGCATAGTCTTTTATAACGTATTGGAACGAGGGTACCCAACATGAAGTAGCGCGCCAGGTGTCTAATGGGACATCACCGTTCCATGGCTCTTGTTCGGTCAGATCTCCCTCCAGAAGACTCAAAACACTTTGTAAAGGCTGGTGACATCTAGTGGAAGCAATAGGAAGTGCCAAAATATTCCTAAACCCCTGTGTTTTTCAATGGGATAGGTTTAAAGTCAATACAACACATCAGGTATCCACTTCCTGTCAGAAAATGTCTCAGGGTTTTGCCTGCCAAATGAGTTCTGTTATACTCACAGACACCATTCAAACAGTTTTGGAAACTTTAGAGTGTTTTCTATCCATATATAATAAGTATATGCATATTCTAGTTACTGGGTAGGATTAGTAACCAGATTAAATCGGGTACATTTTTTTTATCCAGACGTGCAAATGCTGCCCCCTAGACCCAACAGGTTAAATTGGGTACGTTTTTTATCCGGCCGTGAAAATACTGCCCCCTAGCCATAGCAGGTTAACCAGCTTCATGAGGTAGTCACCTGGAATGCATTTCAATGAACAGGTATGCCTTTCTAAAAGTTAATTTGTGGAATGTCTTCTAGTTTGCCAAAAGGCACCTAAAGGACTCAGACCATGAGAAACAACATTCTCTGGTCTGATTAAAACAAGATTCAACTCGTTGGCCTGAATGCCAAGCGTCACGTCTGGAGGAAAACCTGGCACCTTCACTACGGTGAAGCATGGTGGTGGCAGCATCATGCTGTGGCGATGTTTTTCAGAGAAAACCTGCTCCAGAGCAGTCAGGACCTCAGACTTAGGTGAAGGTTTACCTTCCAACAGGACAATGACCCTAAGCACACAGCCAAGGCAATGCAGGAGTGGCATCAGGACAAGTCTCTGAATGTCTTTGATTGGCCCAGCCAAAGCCCAGACTTGAACCCGATCGAACATTTCTGGAGAGAACTGAAAATAGCTGTGCAGCAATGCTCCTATCCAACCTGACAGAGCTTGAGAGGATCTGCAGAGAAGAATGGGAGAAACTCTCCAAATACAGGTGTGCCAAGCTTGTAGCATCATACCCAAGAAGACTTTTTCGCTGAGAAAGGTGCTGCAACAAAATTCGGAGTAAAGAGTCTGAATACTTATGTAAATATGATATTTCAGTTTTTTATTAAAAAACTATTTTTGCTTTGTCATTATGGGGTATTGTGTGTAGATTGATAAGGGGCAAAAAACTATTTAGTCTATTTTAGAATGAGGCTGTAACTTAACAAAATGTGGAAAAAGTCTGAACACTTTCCGATTGCGCTGTATGTTAGCTAGCTAGCCAGTCCAGTTACAACTTGGGTTTTAGTAGGACTTCTAGCCAACATTTTCCAAAACAATTGTTATCTTGTTCTCTTACCCTGCACTTTGGTGGCAAGGTTGGATTGTTTGCTAGCTAGTTTAATTGAACTTGTCTATGTGGAATAATTATTTCTTGCAAGCAGCTCAAATTATTTTCATTTGTCACTGGCCAGGTGGGAGACATACCTAAATTCATTGATGACAATCTAATGAAAATAAATGTTTTCACAAGAAAGCTTTTTTGATGACCGACAACTACCCCGTCTCATTTGAGCAAGTAAACATGTTGGTGGGGGGTGGGCTTAGGAATTTGAAATTGTAACTGACAGCTTAGTACTGTATGACCACTAAAGAGCATATTTCTTTCATATATTTAAAAATATATATTTACATATTCCATTTAAATGTTCCATGTTCCATGTTCCATGTGCAAGCAAATCATTGATATATTTCTCATTTATTTGAAACCTACTGTATTTTCAAATAATTCCAGCATTTGTTTCCGTTTTACATCAGTTTTAATGCGAGACTTTATTTTGAAGGCGAACCTCCAATTTGACCATTGTTGTTAATCACATGTTTCTCAAATCCACCCAACAGAAGTGTAATATACAATCCTTTTTTGGGGGACGGTGGGTGTAGTTATAATGGTGACTGCAGTCATTTGGCTGACCAAAATTCCATGCAAGTCACTGTTTAACTTACACCAGATGAGATATGTGTGCATGTGTAGCAGTGTGATGTTGTTCTCCTAGCGCACCAAGTTGCATACAAGGACCAGTTCAAATAGGCCAGTACAAGAGGGGATGTTAATCATTTGATAATAATAATAATTCAGTGTGTGTTTTTTTTTCAATTACAGCTGCATAGCTAATGTTATTTTTTTGTGTACAAACATTTTTTCATATCTATATTCTAAACACACTTGATTGTGAAAGTTTTGCATATTTTGGTTTTGTCCATCGTGGGTAATCTGTATTTCTGTACCCTCCTATTGTTCTCTTTTGCCTGACCTTCAGCTAGCGAGGTGCCTGAGAGCTGTGACTGCTAACATATTGTGCTTTGTCTCTTCTTGCACAGGGCAAATAAAAATCCAACAAGCAGACCTCCAGTTGTGGCAGTCCTCATTAAATCACACAACGCAGAGCAAACCATGCCACAAACTGGTGCCGTGACCTGCGGACTGGTCGGAGCTGTGCATGTGGATGAGGTGCGCGATCTGCGCATGCGCACTTGTTGATGGATTGCTATAAGTGAATATATACTGTAAATAGTGTGAATGTCGCATGTTCACTAGATAAGGGTATTTGTGTTTATTTGCATGTTTTGGAGGAATTTGTTTATTGCAATTTTTTGGTATTTGAATGCAGTAAATTACATTGTATTTTGGTACTCTGTTGAGCCATGGAAGACTCTGAAGTCCATAAAATGAGTTATGCTGGGGATTTTAGTGTGGGTAGAGGGAGGGGTGCCCTTGCATTTACACCATTTGTACAGTCGGCTCCTGGGAGTAGAGTGTTTGCTAGTCCTGAGTTTAGTTTCACTGGGAGGGGAAGACTGTTTACTCCACCTGACCAGGGTATCCCACCACTGTCTTTTGATGTACCATCATCCCCAGTACTCAGTAATAATGGGACACCTCTGAGTCAGCTTAGTGACCTTATTAAGCAGATTGGTTTAGAGATAGGAGAATCTATCAGAGCAAGTTTACTGCAGCCTTGGGCTTCAAGTCTTTCTCCTACCCATCCCCCTCACCAACCCCAGTAGTTTCCCCTGCCTGAGCAATGTGGGTCAACTTTTATTGATGCGTCCAAGCTGAATCTGGTTGTGAAGTCAGATGTTGGTGCTCCACCTTTCTTTAGGGGTGATGGCTCAAATAAGTACTCTGTCCTGGAGTGGGTAGGAGCTAATGGGAGTCTACCTAGAGAAGAGGGTTTACACTGTGTGATGTCTCGGCTCATGGGGAGGGGACGGGATGTGACCAAAGTCTGAAGGCGTAACAACCCTGTTGTCACAGATGTTAAGGCAGTGTTCAGTGTTCTCAAGCAACACTTTGGGGATACAGTCTGCTCAGGTATGCCATTAGCTGATTTCTATTCAAACAAACCATATGCTAATGAGGGTCCACTAGATTTCTGGATTAGGCTTAACAAAGTTGCAGAGGCAGCCGAACAGTACATTGTAAGCGAGGGTAGGACCTTGCCCAATCAGTGCTCAGAGTTAGTTGTCATGTTTGTACGCAACTGTCCTGATAAAGAGTTGGCCCAAGTGTTCAAAAGCAAACCCCTTCGTGACTGGACAGCCAGTGAGGTAGAGGATCGTTTGGATGAAATTTTAAGGGAGAGTAAAGCATGTAGAACACAACTTTCACAGCAGTTGGCTGCCGTATTTGACTCCCCCCAGGTGGAAGTGGATCCTGTGAGCAGACCTAATGTGTCATCTTTTTCTCGATGTGGCCGTGAACCAGAACAGGCCTCACCTGTATCTGAGTGTGGGACATTAGAGAAAGTTTTGAGAATGTTAGAGAAGGCTCTTGTCAGCAATACTCTGTCTGTGAACAGAGGGCCCCGTAAACAGTTCCCCGAACGTCAGCGTGAGTGTGCTGTCTGTGGAAGCACTAATCACTGGACCAAAGCTCACTGTCAGATGCACCAGCTGTGTTTCAAGTACTTCTCTCCGGGCCACATGAGCTTTGACTGTAGTGAGACTAGGCAGCGACAGAGCCCTGGATGTGGACAGACCGGCAGGTCTCAGGAAAACTAGAAAGCCTCTATTCTGAGGAGGGCAATGTGAGGCAGTCCTGAAGAGGGCAATGTGAGGCAGTCCTGAGGAGGGCAATGTGAGGCAGTCCTGAGGAGGGCAATGGGGAGCAGTCCTCCACTGATGATGATATCCAATCTGTTTATTCTTATTTTTGTGAGTCAGTACCCAAGAACAACACAGTAATTTTTCAGAACACAATGAGAATTACTCAGAATGACCGTTTGTTTTACACCACCGTGCTAGTACAGGATAAAGTTTAGCTGAAGGGGATGTTCGATCGTGGGTCCATGGCTACTACTCTGCGTGCAGATATTGTACCTCGATTAAGGGAGGAAGGAGTGGTAGAGGGGAACTTTCTAGCTCCTTCAGACATCATCCTGGTGGGTTGTGGTGGGACGCAAACTTGCCCAGTGGGCATGTGTGACTTAAAAATTCAGCTTTATGGCTTCAGTTATGTAGTCCCAGTGCTTATTGTAGATGGGCAGGTTGATGAACTCATTATGGACACTAATGTGTTGAAGTCTCTGATTAGACAGTTCAAATCAAATGACAGCTACTGGCGGGTGGTGGGTACACCAGGTTCTTCTAGCCAGTGTGATGACAGCCACTTCCTGCGTCTCCTATCAAATCTGGAGAGATAGAGAGGAGACTCCATTCAAGATAAAGTGGACACCATTAAGTTGAAGAGAGCAGTAACGCCGCAAACCATGAGTGAGTATCTGGTGTGGGGCCTCCTACCCCCAAAGACAAAACTCTCTGTGGGCTGTACTGTTGTTGTCGAGCCCAACACGTCTCGTTGTGTGAATCGACACATATTAGTAGGGAGAGTAGTTACGCCTCTGTGGGGGGGTGGATGACTCCCTGTGAAGATTGTGAATCCAACAACTTCGCCTGTTACCCTGAGATGAAATACTAAAGAGGGGGATGTGTACCTTTGCATTGCATTGGAGGATTTTGATGATGTCAAGCAGCAAGCAACTTACAAGAATGTGGCAAAGGTACAATGTGACAGCTCACATGGCAGTCTGACAGCTAAGAGTTCAGTTGGTGGCAATGTAGTTAATGGCAACAGTACACTGAGCAATCTTGGACTTTAAGGCCTGTCTGTTGAGGAGTGTCCAGTTTCACAGTTCTGGAAAGACAAACTTGTCAGTTTAATTGAGAAGCATGACACAGTGTTCTCTAGACATAGGCATAGATTGTGGCGAGGCAAAAGAGTTCTGCCATTGTATCTTGCTGACTGATGACCGCCCATTTCGATTACCTTATCATAGGCCTTCCCCAGCTCATTACCAAAAACTCAGGGAAACACTGGACAATATGGAGGAAAAGGAAATCCTCAGAAAATCCAGCAGCGAATATGCCTCTCCATTGGTGCTGGTATGGAAAATGAATGGTGACTTGCGTCTATGTACTGACTTTTGGTGGTTAAATTCCCACACAGTAAAGGATGCTCATCCCCTGCCTCATCAGGCTGATGTACTGGCTGCTCTGGGAGGTAATGCATTCTTCGGCACAATGGATTTGACGTCAGGGTACTACAACATGCCACTGCAAAAAGAGGGTAAGAAATACACTGCCTTTTCCTCTCCTTTAGGTCTGCACAAGTACAATTGTGTACCTCAGGGCCTTTGCAACAACCCAGCTACTTTTATGAGAATGACGCTGACCATCTTTGGTGACCAAAACTTTCTAAGTCTCCTTTGCTATTTGAATGATCTGATGGTTTTTGCTAAGACGGAGGAAGAGAGTCTGCAAAGACTTGAGATGGTTTTTCAGCGGTTGCAGGAGCACAATCTTAAAATGTCTCCCTCTAAGTGCAAGTTTTTGAGGAGGTCTGTTAAATTTTTGGGCCACATAATTTCTCAGGAGGGTGTAGCCACTGACCCTGCTAAGGTTCAAACCATTTTGAATGTGACTGAGTGAGATGATGGAAGCTGATGGTGTCACTCTGTTCCCTAGCAAAATCCGTTATTTCCTTGGTATGGTATTATACTATCAACACTACATTAAGAATTTTTCCATGGTTGCAAGGCCATTGTTTCAGCTAACTACAGGTCATAAGAAGTCTAGGAGAGGCAAGGGTAGAAAGAGGACTGGTCCCTCTCGCAAGCTCACTGCTGCAGACTGGACTGCCGAATGTCAACTCGCTTTTGAAGCTTTGAAAGCAGCACTTGTTGACCAGGCATTGCTGGTTCATCCAGATTTTTCTCAGACATTTTTACTTTCTGTTGATGCATCTTCTAACAGTTTGGGAGCTATACTATCCCAAGTGCAAGATGGGAAGGGCCATAACCAGGCCAATAGCTTTTGCTAGTATATCTCTTAATCATGCACAATCCAAGTATCCTGCTCACCAACTGGAATTTCTAGCCATGAAATGGGCAATTCATGATAAATTAAGCCATTGGCTGCGAGGGCATAAGTTTACTGTGTGGACCGACAACAATCCACTCAAGTATATTCTTACAAAGCCGAGACTTGATGCATGCGAGCAGAGATGTGTTGCAAAGCTGGCACCCTTTGATTTTGATATCCAGTACATACCAGGGCCCAAAAATGTTGTTGCTGATGCTTTGAGCAAAGAGCCATTTGTCCGCTCCAAAGTTCTGTACCGACTGATTCCATATGATGTCCTGCTGGAGGAAGCCAGAGGTCTTTGAGTGGATGATGTACAAGACATGTTCCGCCTCTCCTGTGAGCAGCCCGAGGCCGGCTGTAGAACGTCTATGGCTCCTGGGAGTGAGTTGAGTAGAGCTGTCATTGGGAAGGTTTCCTGTGAAGAGGTGTCTGCTGCCCTCCATGCCCACCGCCGATGGGATGATGGTGCCACAGTGAGAGCTGTTTCACATGTGCAGCACCTTGAGAAATTGAGGTCCATGGGTCAGAGCCCATTACCTGTCCTTACACACAAGGAGCTGTTTGACAACCAGTCACTGGATCCTGTCATCAGCAGAGTCATGTTCTTTGTAGATAGAGGCCGACGCCCATCTAGGAGAGAGCCAGTCCTTGAAGCTAAAGAAACAGTGAACACTCTAAGACAGTGGGGAAAAGTATAACACGGTTAGGGATTCTGTATCGTGTCTCAGAACACCCAGTGAGTAGGTCCAAGGCTAAATGGCCTCAGATGTTGAACGCATTGACGTTCTCCTATAACTGCACTGTTCACGAGTACTGTTCACGGTAGATGTGATGTTTGAAAGTGTGCTGTTAGATGGGGACACAGTAGATGTGGATAAGTATGTCCAGTCTCTGTGTGAGGATCTGAGAGAGGCCATGACATATGCCCAGCAGCATGCCAAAAATCAACAAAAGAGACAAGCCGAGGTCTACAACAGACGGTCTAAGGGACATGCGGTAGAGAAGGGAGACAGAGTTCTACTTGCTAACAAGGGAGAGAGGGGCAGGAAGAAACTGGCTGATCGCTGGGACAGTGTGGTGTGCATAGTTGTTGTGAAGAACAGCTCACTGAACACATATCGTATCCAATACCCTACCACTGGACGCATCAAAACTGTGCATAGGAACCTGATTATGCCAGTCAACTTTCTGCCTTTGTCTTCTTGGGAGGAACCTGAGGGTCACAGATCTCTATCAAGTGGTGACGTGATCTCTGAGATGTCTGAGATGACGCCAGGACTGTTCACTGGGTAGCAGGACTTTCTGAGTCTTCTGGGAGGATACTCTAAGAGGAAGGTGAAGTTCCAGCTGATGGAAGTGAAGTGGAACAACCGTATGAAGTCCCCTTGTGTCACGTCCTGACCATAGAAAGATGTTATTTTCAATGGTAGAGTAGCTCAGGGCGTGACAGGTTTTTTTCTATGTTTTCTATTTCTATGTTGTCAGGTTCTAGTTTTGTATTTGTATGTTGGGGTTTTGTTTGGGATGATCTCCAATTAGAGGCAGCTGGTCCGTGTTGTCTCTAATTGGAGATCATACATAAGTAGGGTTTTTTTCCACCTGGGTTTGTGGGAGATTGTTTTTGAGTAGTGTATGTTTCACCTCTGCGTCACGGTTTGTTGTTTTGCTCTTTAGTTTATGTTTATGTATTGCATAGTTTCACAGTGTAAATAAAATGTGGAACGACACACACGCTGCACTTTGGTCCGCTTCTCCTTCCTACGACAACCGTGACACCTTGAGTGAGGTGTGCTCAGCAGAAGTGGACCAGAGAGATATCCCCGAAGCCTACAAGAGTTCTGATAGCAGAACTCCATTCAGTGTGGATGATGCTGTGACAGATTATGTTAAATTGGTTGAAGATGCTTCGTCATTGTGATCTACAACAATCTACCAGGATTCTGATCAGTCGTCTGACACTACTATTGTTGAATCTGTAACTGAAAGTGTGCTGGCTCCGGAATACTGACCTGTAGCAGTCCCCATCCTGAGGTTAGACCTCTGAGCACGGTTAGTGCTGTCCATGACATTCCTGCTAGGTTTTTGGGTGACGGTGTCCGGACTAGACTAGGTAGAATTATTAAGCCAGTGAATAGACTAATCAAAACTATGTCTACACAGGAAATGAAACAGTTCATGGTTTCTCAGTGATGTAGGATAACCATTAAAAAATATATATGTATTACATTTACATTTACGTCATTTAGCAGACGCTCTTATCCAGAGCGACTTACAAATTGGTGCATTCACCTTATGATATCCAGTGGAACAACCACTTTACAATAGTACGTCTATATCTTTTTTTTTGGGGGGGGGGGGTAGAAGGATTACTTTATCCTATCCCAGGTATTCCTTAAAGAGGTGGGGTTTCAGGTGTCTCCGGAAGGTGGTGATTGACTGCGCTGTCCTGGCGTCATGAGGGAGCTTGTTCCACCATTGGGGTGCCAGAGCAGCGAACAGTTTTGATTGGGCTGAGCGGGAACTGTGCTTCCGCAGAGGTAGGGAGGCGAGCAGGCCAGAGGTGGATGAACGCAGTGCCCTTCTTTGGGTGTAGGGACTGATCAGAACCTGAAGGTACGGAGGTGCCGTTCCCCTCACAGCTCCGTAGGCAAGCACCATGGTCTTGTAGCAGATGCGAGCTTCAACTGGAAGCCAGTGGAGTGTGCGGAGGAGCGGGGTGACGTGCGAGAACTTGGGAAGGTTGAACACCAGACGGGCTGCAGCGTTCTGGATGAGCTGTAAGGGTTTAATGGCACAGGCAGGGAGCCCCGCCAGCAGCGAGTTTCAGTAATCCAGATGGGAGATGACAAGTGCCTGGATTAGGACCTGCACCGCTTCCTGTGTAAGGCAGGGTCGTACTCTGCGAATGTTGTAGAGCATGAACCTACAGGATCGGGTCACCGCCTTGATGTTAGCTGAGAACAACAGGGTGTTGTCCAGGGTCACGCCAAGGCTCTTAGCACTCCGGGAGGAGGACACAATGGAGTTGTCAACCGTGATGGCAAGATCATGGAACGGGCAGTCCTTCCCCGGGAGGAAGAGCAGCTCCGTCTTGCCAAGGTTCAGCTTGAGGTGGTGATCCGTCATCCACACTGATATGTCTGCCAGACATGCAGAGATGCGATTCGCCACCTGGTTATCAGAAGGGGGAAGGAGAAGATTAATTGTGTGTCGTCTGCCTAGCAATGATAGGAGAGACCATGTGAGGATATGACAGAGCCAAGTGACTTGGTGTATAGCGAGAATAGGAGAGGGCCTAGAACTGAGCCCTGGGGGACACCAGTGGTGAGACCACGTGGTGCGGAGACGGATTCTCGCCACGCCACCTGGTAGGAGCGACCTGTCAGGTAGGACGCAATCCAAGAGTGAGCCGCGCTGGAGATGCCCAACTCAGAGAGGGTGGAGAGGAGGATCTGATGGTTCACAGTATCAAAGGCAGCAGATAGGTCTAGAAGGATGAGAGCAGAGGAGAGAGAGTTAGCTTTAGCAGTGCGGAGAGCCTCCGTGACACAGAGAAGAGCAGTCGCAGTTGAATGACCAGTCTTGAAACCTGACTGATTTGGATCAAGAAGGTCATTCTGAGAGAGATAGCAAGAGAGCTGGCCAAGGACGGCACGCTCAAGAGTTTTGGAGAGAAAAGAAAGAAGGGATACTGGTCTGTAGTTGTTGACATCGGAGGGATCGAGTGTAGGTTTTTTGAGAAGGGGTGCAACTCTCGCTCTCTTGAAGACGGAAGGGACGTAGCCAGCGGTCAAGGATGAGTTGATGAGCGAGGTGAGGTAGGGGAGAAGGCCGGGCCGGGCCGTCACAAGTCGCAAGAGTTCATCTGGAGAGAGAGGGGAGAAAGAGGTGAAAGCATAGGGTAGGGCAACGTGAGCAGGACCAGCGGTGTCGTTTGACTTAACAAACGAGGATCGAATGTCGTCAACCTTCTTTTCAAAATGGTTGACGAATTCATCCGCAGAGGGGGGGGGGGGGGATTCAGGAGAGAGGAGAAGGTGGCAAAGAGCTTCCTAGGGTTAGAGGCAGATGTTTGGAATTTAGAGTGGTAGAAAGTGGCTTTATATGGATATATATATATATGTAGTAATCTAAGTTTGTCTTAGAATAATTTGTGGGTTTGTCTAAAATACTCGACAATTCATGTAACTTTGTGTGTAGTCCATCAGCATAAAATGTATATGGCATAGCTACCCCTTATTTAGCTACCCCTTATTTTTCCTAATCCTTCACGGGATAGCTTCTCAGCTGGTCGACCATTTGTAGGACTAGAATTAAGGGACAAGTCATTTGATAATAATAATAATAATAATTCAGTGTGTTTTTTTAATTTACTTACAGCTGCATAGCTAATGTTATTTTTTTGTGTACAAACACTTTTTCATATCTATATTGTAAATACACTTGATTGTAAAAGTTTTGTATATTTTGGTTTGGTCCATGGCGGGTTATCTGTATTTCAGTACACTCCTATTGTTCTCTCTTGCCTGACCTTCAGCTAGCGAGGTGCCTGAGAGCTGTGACTGCACCAAGGGCTAACATATTGTGTCTTGTCTCTTCGTGCGCAGGGCAAATAACAATCCAACAAGCAGACCTCCAGTTGTGGCAGTGCCCTCATTAAATTACACAACGCAGAACGAACCACGCTACACATTCAATTAGCTAAGTAGCTAACTCGCTAACGGCACTAGAAAAGGCAGTATATCAGGTACATTATTTACTACAATTTCAAACCAATTAACACCGGTATTGGTAATGTTTCTTAGCTAGACATTTCATTACTGGGTTTGGGACTCATGAAGTACAGCCTTTCTTCTTTGAAAATAGATAAACTTGTAATTGACATTTTTCCTTCGATTTTAATTCATTATTCCCTGTTGTAGACCTAAGAGAAATAAGCGTATTTTAGTCAAAAACTCAGTGATCTGTGTTCTAGAATTATTTTGGGGTTCTATAGGATTACTTATTAACCTGAAACAAATAACTTTTACCTTTTTGTTTTATAGACATCTATTATTGCACACTCTCTAGAAGACACCTAAATTGATGTGTTCTGTTATCTTGCGTCAACAACTCTACTGTTGAATAGTTAAAGGTCACAGTAACATAGATGATTTGATCAACCCCTTGCCTTTGGTGCAGATCATGGCAATGCATGTTATTATAATACCAGGAATGAAAAAGAGCATTTGGAGAGGCAACATTGCAATTCCCCAAACTGTGGGGGTCTGAAATAATGGCCCTGTGGCAGCGTCTGCACTCAGTCTCCTCCTGCCAGATCCACACAGAAATGCCATTGGAATTCTCGTACTTATTATCCTCAAATGGTTTTGGAAATGAGACCCCAGCTGTTTTCTCGATTTGTAGCCTTAAAGGAAAATTCCACAAACTATATTTTTGGTATTTGTTTAATTAGTCCATTGTTGACATAGTCCCAAAAATGTTGACAAGCAAAAAACATGTGGGACTAAGTCAACAATGGTCTAATTAAACAAATACCAAAATATAGTTTGTGGAATTTTCCTTTAAGGCAGCTAATTGAACAGATAAAAGGCTAAATGCAGAGGCAAAGCACCCTCCACTCTGTCATTCAGCTGACCTTGTGTTTCAGGAAAGGAAATGAACTGGAAAATAAATCTGCATGGACATTTCCAAAAGTCAACTGTCATGTTGATGGTGATGGAGGAGAGGACTGGTGTGGTGTCATATTTTTCATTCAAGGCGATCTCTCTCTCTCTCTCTCTCTCTCTCTCTCTCTCTCTCTCTCTCTCTCTCTCTCTCTCTCTCTCTCCCCGACACCCATCTCATTGGCTCCACACTAATGAGGCCACTTGAGTATATATTTCAATACCATCACTGAGTGAGATGCTAAATCGATAGCCATATCCACACGGTCATATTGGATTGACAAGTCCCTCAACCGAGACGGAGACAAACTAGCCAGGGCGAAAAAGTGAAATGTTCGTTGAACTGAGATAATTATTTAATTAGTGCTTGGTCCTATCCTAAGGTTAATATGAAATTAAAACCATGGTTCAACCTACTAGCTAATATTGGTTTTCTCTGCTCTGCTTGGTAATGATAGGGTTTCATGTCATTACCTTGGATAGCGATGGCACTAAATATCAAGCATCACTAATTTAGCCTGATGATTCAGTTGATAATGGTGTGCTTGAAATGCATAGAACACCACACTCCACACTGAATCTATGCAAACCAATGTACATTTCCCTGAGTCATAAATCACCACACTCCATACTGTATCAATGAAAACCAAGGCACATTTCCCTGAGTCATGTTTGACAGGTAGTGAACCAAATGAATAGCATGAGGTACTCCTGGCATAATGCATCCGTACTACACTCTTAGGAAACAACGGTGCTATATAGAACCTTAAAGGGTTCTTTGGCTGTTCCCAGAGGAGAATAGGGTGCCCTATATAGGAAATAGGGTGCACTATGTAGGGAATAGTGTTTACTATATAGGGAATATGGTGCCCTATATAGGAAATAGGGTGCACTATGTAGGGAATAGGGTTTACTATATAGGGAAGAGGGTGTACTATATAGGGAATAGGGTGTCATCTGGGATACTCTTAGCCTTCTTTCTCTCTAGGAAAAGGCTAATCTCACTAGATTGCTTTGTCCCTGTAGAGAAAGAAAAAGGTCAACAACTGTAAGGCAGGCGTTCGTTCATTCACGTTGTGCTGAAAATCGTTTGTTAATCAAGAGAAAGTGACTGGAAGCTAATGGAGAAGAGATGTTAGTCACTTAATGTTTCATGCACAGTGTTCAAATCAAAAACAAATCACATTTTATTGGTCACATACATAGATTCAGCAGATGCTATTGTGGGTGTAGCAAAATGCTTGTGTTCCTAGCTCCAACAGTGCAGTAGTATCTAACAATTCACAACAATACAGGCAAATCTAAAAGTAAAAAAAATGGAATTAAGAAATATATAAATATTATGATAAGCAATGTCGGAGTGGCATTGACTAGAATACAGCAGAATAGAATACAGTATATACATATGAAATTAATCAAACTGTATGTAAACATTATTAAAGTGACCAGTGTTCCATGTCTATGTACATAGGGCAGCAGCCTCTAAGGTGCAGGGTTGAGTAATCGGGTGGTAGCCGGCTAGTGACAGTGACCAAGTTCAGGGGAGGGTACTGGGTGGAGGCCGGCTAGTGACGGTTATTGGTCTTGCGATAGAAGCTGTTTTTCAGTCTCTCGGTCCCAGCTTTGATGCACCTGTTCTGACTTCGACTTCTGGACGATAGCGGGGTGAACAGGCCGCAGCGGTTGATTTATTTATTTATTTGTATCTTTATTTAACTAGGCAAGTCAGTTAAGAACAAATTCTTATTTACAATGACAGCCTAGGAACAGTGGGTTAACTGCCTTGTTCAGGGGCAGAACAACAGATGTTTACCTTGTCAGCTCAGGGATTCAATCTAGCAACCTTTCGGTTACTGGCCCAACACGCTAACCACTAGGCTACCTGCCGCCCCTTGATGATCTTTTTGGCCTTCCTGTGGCATCGGGTGCTGAAGATGTCCTCGAGGGCAATGTGCCCCCAGTGATGCATTGGGCAGACCGCACCACACCCTCTGGAGAGCACTGCAGTTGCAGTTGTTGTACCAGGCGGTGATACAGCCTGACAGGATGCTCTCAACTGTGCGTCTATAAAGGTATTCCTCTTGTCCAGATGGGATAGGGCAGTGTGCAGTGCGATTGCATCGTCTGTGGATCTATTGGGGCGGTATGTAAATTGAAGTGGTTCTAGGGTGTCAGGTAAGTTGGAGGTGATATGATTCTTAACTACCCTCTCAAAGCACTTCATGGTAACAGAAGTGAGTGTTTCAGGCCGATAGTCATTTAGTTCAGTTACCTTTGCTTTCTTTGGTAAAGGATCAATGGTGGATATCTTGAAGCAAGTGGGGACAGCAGACTGGGATAAGGAGAGATTGAATATGTCTGTGAACACTCCAGCCAGGTGGTCTGACCATGCTCTGAGGACGCGGCTAGGGATGCCGTATGGGCCGGCAACCTTGCGAGGGTTAAAACGCTTAAATGTCTTACTCACGTCGGCCACAGAGAACAAGAGCCCACAGTCCTCGGGAGTGGGCCTCGTTGGTGGCACTGTGTTATCCTCAAAGCGGGCGAAGGTGTTTAGCTTGTCCGGGAGCAAGATGTCGGTGTCCACGACGTGGCTGGTTTTCCCTTTGCAATCTGTGATAGTCTGGATTCCCTGCCAAATACGTGTCGTATGTTTACCCAACTCTGCCGTCATCATCAAGAGATGATTTTGGTACATTGCATCTTGAGTAAGGCTACGTTGAGACATTAGCAAGTGAGTTGTTGAACTGAACTCCCACCAGCCACCATAGCTACCACAATCACTTAATCCAGAACACTTAGGTCACGAAGGGCCAATTTCCAGGAGACAGATTAAGTCTAATCCTGGACGAAAAGCATTTTCAATAAAGATGAGCCATTTAGTTTGCTTTGTAGTCCGGGACTAGGCTGAATCTGTGTCCGGGAAACTGGCCTCAAGAGTTTTACTTATAATATGGGGATTTCATATAGCATGCATTTCCACCACTTTTTATTGAGAGTTGGTTTTACGAACTCTCAATAACCTTTCATAGAAAATTGCTTTTCAGATGAAAGCATTTGCATAATAATGTTGTTTTGTGTTGTACTGTATTATTAAAAGATTCTCGGGAAATGCTGTACATCATATTGTCTATCCTTGATTTGAGGAAAAGGAATACAAATGTACATTGTCCTGTAGAGATAAAAAAAAAATGCCAATGTTGACTCCTTTTGAAGTACATTCAGTTAAATATTCAATATAAGAAAATGAACCATCTGGTAAATACACTTATTTTACATTATTCTATTTGCTTCGTCAGCTCAAGGATATTTCTTCAGAATAAATAAGCCGTTTTTGAAGCAAACTTTTTTACCCTCCTAAATCCCAATTTGGAGACTCAACATGGATGCAGAGTTCTTGTGGCTCTTGGTTTCTTAACTACTTGTTATGTGACCAGGAAAGCATGGCTTATCCTCTCTTATTGGAGCATTCAAAGCACAAGCATGGTCTTCATGGGCAAAGGCAAGATGAGATAAGAAAGACACTGTGTAAAGCTCACAACAGGCAGGAGGAACAGAATGAGATAGAGACTGTGTAAAGCTCACAACAGGCAGGAGGAACAGAATGAGATAGAGACTGTGTAAAGCTCACACCAGGCAGGAGCAACAGAATGAGATAGAGACTGTGTAAAGCTCACACCAGGCAGGAGCAACACAATGAGATAGAGACTGTGTAAAGCTCATACCAGGCAGGAGGAACAGAGGAGCCCCTTTTGAAATAACACCTTCTCAGTACTATTGCCTTTAATAAATTACTGTAACATCATTCCGCTTGGCATAAGTATCACCAATTTATGAGCCCTTTTTTTAGTGTCAATCAAACACTTAAAGAGGAAGTTTAAACAAAACACCTCTGGGCCCTTTATAACACATCTTTGGCTGTTTTTTACTACCCAAGACAGTTTTTAGGTCGTTTGTTTGAGTGTTTAGATTTCTGTATGTTTACATCAAAATGTTGAATTTCCTAAATGACCTAAAATCAATTAGAAACGGTATATTTATTGTTGAAAAATAACCATTAGTGTCTCGGCATTGAATTGACAAATACATGTGTTGTTTAATGTAAAAAGTATACAAAACAAAGACCTACTTTGTGCTAGCACAAAGGTCTTCCATATAGTCCCGTGTGGCTCAGTTGGTAGAGCATGGTGTTTGCAACGCCAGGGTTGTGGGTTTGATTCCCATGGGGACCAGTACGGGGAAAGAAAATGTATGAAATGTATGCATTCACGACTGTAAGTTGCTCTGGATAAGAGCATCTGCTAAATGACTAAAATGTAAATGTAGTCTCTAACCCTGTAGATACTCTTCTTCATGGTTCTAAGATGCATAATTACATGAGGTGGGATGAAGGTGTGTCACTATTGGTTTTCAAGAAAGGAAGTCAGAACGAAAGAAATGAACAAAGAGATGGTAGCTAGCTAGGCTAGCGGTTAGTAATCTTCCTTATTTAAGTAAGGCTAGCTAGGCTTGCGGTTAGTAATCTTCCTTAATAAAGTAAGGCTAGCTAGGCTAATGGTTAGTAATCTCTGAAGTAAAGTAAGGCTAGCGGTTAGTAATCTCTGAAGTAAAGTAAGGCTAGCTAGGCTAGCTATTAGTAATCTCTGAAGTAAAGGAAGGTGAATAACATTTGAATTTGAGTAGCTAAGCAACATTGAAGTGCAATAATGTTCAGGTCAGATATAAATACACTAGACATTTCCACTCTATTCCTGACCATGATAGAGCTGTCTGTCAGGAATGGCTGCAGGCCATCCGACATCCTGCTTATGGTGTTGACACAACACCTAAAGTCATTCACTACCTGCGGTTGACTACAATGGGGACCGGTTGAAACCGGGTTCTGTTCCCACCATCTTTCCATCATGGATGGGAAAACTCCAACCATTCAAGGTGTGTTGCAAACTAGCTAAGTTGCTAACAGCTCTATAGCTAGTCACAACAAAGTAATTTATAACGTAATTTGTTTACCATTCCTTGAACTAGTTGGTGGTGTTTTAGCTTAGTGTAACGGTAATGTTATTCTGTCCTACTGACTGTTTTGTTGATTTAACTTTGTGATGCAATTCCTTTTTCATTATGATGTTACTGATACGAAATAGTATATTCTTTACTACTAGGCATCACAGTTTTATGTAGTGCTATTGCTTGCATAGAAATTACTTGGCCCTAGTTAAGATCCATGAGTAGGACACAGCCCTAGCCAGAGCAATTTAGATAAATATATGTCTCTGGCCCTCGCTGGGGCATGAGTTGTAATGACAACAAACTATCCTAACCTTTACATTATTTACATAAAAACATTTAGAATATCAGCTCATGTCCTGAATTGACTGACTCTGTTTTATACCAGCCAACATCACCAATCACTCTTTCTGTTTCTACCTGCCTGGGAGTGAATGGAAGAAGGAGAGGGGTGGTGGAACAGACATAAGGATAGAACAATGAACCATACCGTCTCGGATTTGATCTTTCTTCAATTTCTCCCATCTTCTATCTTTGTATCCTTTTGACATATTTTTCAAAGAGGGGACCCAATGTTCCTCCACTCATGCTTCATCCAATCATTTTTCGGGAGGATGCAAGGAAAGACTAAACAGGACACATTTCTATGTTTTGTTTTGTTATTCTGGTGCACATCTTTCAGTAGATTCAGAAGCTGTGTGGAGTTTTCCAAACAGGCCAAGGATAGAGAAGAGTATCTGAACAGAAGACATTCCATTTTAGAACCCCATTGGTCCAGCAGGATGTCAATCAACTTTAGAACCCGATTGGTCCAGCAGGCCTACACTCGAAAAACATAGGAGATGCATCCCATAACAATGCATCACATAATATTTTTACATGGAAATAGCTGTTCTATCATTCAGCCTACAGTAGCAGCCAACATGTGGTGTTCAATGTAGGCATTCATTCCATGAGACGTCTGAAAAAAAATACAGGGCTTGACATTAAGCTGTTTATCCACTTGTCCTTCAGACAAGGAGGTGACTGAACATGTTGTTGTGTTGTTTGATGCAAGAAACCATTTAATAAATAAAATGCATCATTATCCCATATCATTATTACAGAGAATCATGCTACCCTCTGCCTGTTGGCTACTTAGCTTAATCAAGCCTGTCTCAAAATGCAACACTGCCCCTTTAAGACATATAAAAAGCTCTTTACCTGACTCGCTTTTCAAAGATGGCTAGAAATGCACACATTTTGTGCTTTTGTAGGAAGCAATCACTCTCCCTATTGATGACTACACATGATCTATAACTGGGCTAATAACTCATTAACTAGCGAAGGATATGAACACCTGTACACACGTCCCTACATGTAGCTCTGGCTTTGATCTCAAAGCAAGTGCATCTACTGACGACCGCTCATGCTGTAAACACAGTCCAGTTCAAAGTGAATGGCACAGATCCATATATGGCAATGGTGTATTTGCATATAGGCCTACAGCAGCTCTGATTGGTTATGGCGTTATAGAGGGAACAGTGATCACAGCACAGATTGATGGGTAAACTTCCTGCTTTTACTTTACATTTTTACTTAATGCCATCATTGTCTTGAATGGGAACACTGGCCCATGCGTCCGGATAGGCGTGTTTTGCACCAGGTGAACTTTTGGAAGCGGGCTGCCTCCCAGGTGTGAGCCACAACTTTGAGTAATGAGTAGGATTCTGTGGGAAGATCTCAGTTGCATCACATTGTCTCCCTTTGTCTCCTAATCAAAACACATTGGATGAGAAACACAGAAATCCTCTAGCTTTCTCATCCAATGTGGTTTGAGAAGGAGAAAAGATGAAAAAGACTATGCATTTGGGATCTTCCCTGTGTTTTATATAACCCTCTACGATTCTCAAACCATGTACGTAGAGATCTATCGTCCTGTAGGTTTTCAATCTAACCCGAGCCTAATCAAGCCCACCTGTTGGAGTGAAAACCTACACGATGGTTGCTCTCCAGGATCATGTTTGTAAATCCCTGGTCTAACTAATGCTGAGTGACTTTGTGAATGGCATAGAATCTGTGTAATTGTTTTCTATTAACATAAAATTGTTTATAAAAAAATGTAAAAAGTGAACTACAATGTTATTTCTTGAAAATGTTATTCGTGTAAGACGCTATGAGCCTCCTCAACTTCCTGGAATCCAATGTAGCTGCTGTTGGGGATGTAATTGTTGCCACCACAGAGGCTGGGAGTACCTGTCGTTGGCCTTGACCTAGATGTTCTCCCCTCGGGATCCACTCCAGAACAGTCTGTGTTGTCTAGTGAGACAGAAAATAAATACGTGACAATGTGTTATACAACAATCAAGACAATAAATAGGCCTATACAACATAAAATATAACAGGCTCAAGGATCATTAAGCATATTCACATAAAAGCCGTATCGATGATTGCATAATGCGTTTATATTTAGGTAAATTAGCAGAGACTTTTTCAGAGCAACTAACAGCAGCAGTTAGGATTAATGCGCCTTGCTCATGGGCACATAGACAGATGTTTCACCTTGTCGGCTCGGGGAATTCGAACCAGCAACCTTTTGCTTTTTGGCCCAAAATTATAACAAAAATGCTACATGCCACAATGCTATTGAAAATACAGTTGGAAGGCTGTCATTAGGTAGACTGTACAGTTGGAAGGCTGTCATTAGGTAGACTATACAGTTGGAAGGCTGTCAATAGGTAGACTATACAGTTGGAAAGTGTCAATGGGTAGGCTATACAGTTGGAAGGCTGTCATTAGGTAGACTTTACAGTTGGAAGGCTGTCATTAGGTAGGCTATACAGTTGGAAGGCTGTCAATAGGTAGACTATACAGTTGGAAGGCTGTCATTAGGTAGACTATACAGTTGGAAGGCTGTCAATAGGTAGACTGTACAGTTGGAAGGCTGTCATTAGGTAGACTATACAGTTGGAAGGCTGTCATTAGGTAGGCTATACAGTTGGAAGGCTGTCATTAGGTTGACTATACAGTTGGAAGGCTGTCATTAGGTAGACTATACAGTTGGAAGGCTGTCATTAGGTAGACTATACAGTAGGAAGGCTGTCATTCGGTAGACTATACAGTTGGAAGGCTGTCATTAGGTAGACTATACAGTTGGAAGGCTGTCATTAGGTAGACTATACAGTAGGAAGGCTGTCATTTGGTAGACAATACATTTACATTTACATTTAAGTCATTTAGCAGACGCTCTTATCCAGAGCGACTTACAAATTGGTGCATTCACCTTATAATATCCAGTGGAACAACCACTTTACAATAGTGCATCTAAATCTTTTAAGGGGGGGGGGTTTAGAAGGATTACTTTATCCTATCCCAGGTATTCCTTGAAGAGGTGGGGTTTCAGGTCTCTCCGGAAGGTGGTGATTGACTCCGCTGTCCTGGCGTCGTGAGGGAGCTTGTTCCACCATTGGGGTTCCAGAGCAGCGAACAGTTTTGACTGGGCTGAGCGGGAACTGTGCTTCCTCAGAGGTAGGGAGGCGAGCAGGCCAGAGGTGGATGAACGGAGTGCCCTTGTTTGGGTGTAGGGCCTGATCAGAGCCTGAAGGTACGGAGGTGCCGTTCCCCTCACAGCTCCGTAGGCAAGCACCATGGTCTTGTAGCGGATGCGAGCTTCGACTGGAAGCCAGTGGAGAGAGCGGAGGAGCGGGGTGACGTGAGAGAACTTGGGAAGGTTGAACACCAGACGGGCTGCGGCGTTCTGGATGAGTTGTAGGGGTTTAATGGCACAGGCAGGGAGCCCAGCCAACAGCGAGTTGCAATAATCCAGACGGGAGATGACAAGTGCCTGGATTAGGACCTGCGCCGCTTCCTGTGTGAGGCAGGGTCGTACTCTGCGAATGTTGTAGAGCATGAACCTACAGGATCGGGTCACCGCCTTGATGTTGGTGGAGAACGACAGGGTGTTGTCCAGGGTCACGCCAAGGCTCTTAGCACTCTGGGAGGAGGACACAAGGGAGTTGTCAACCGTGATGGCGAGATCATGGAACGGGCAGTCCTTCCCCGGGAGGAAGAGCAGCTCCGTCTTGCCGAGGTTCAGCTTGAGGTGGTGATCCGTCATCCACACTGATATGTCTGCCAGACATGCAGAGATGCGATTCGCCACCTGGTTGTCAGAAGGGGGAAAGGAGAAGATTAATTGTGTGTCATCTGCATAGCAATGACATGAGAGACCATGTGAGGATATGACAGAGCCAAGTGACTTGGTGTATAGCGAGAATAGGAGTGGGCCAAGAACAGAGCCCTGGGGGACACCAGTGGTGAGAGCACGTGGTGCGGAGACAGATTCTCGCCACGCCACCTGGTAGGAGCGACCTGTCAGGTAGGACGCAATCCAAGCGTGGGCGGCGCCGGAGATGCCCAGCTCGGAGAGGGTGGAGAGGAGGATCTGATGGTTCACGGTATCAAAGGCAGCAGAAAGGTCTAGAAGGATGAGAGCAGAGGAGAGAGAGTTAGCTTTAGCAGTGCGGAGAGCCTCCGTGACACAGAGAAGAGCAGTCTCAGTTGAATGCCCAGTCTTGAAACCTGACTGATTAGGATCAAGAAGGTCATTCTGAGAGAGATAGCAAGAGAGCTGGCCAAGGACGGCGCGTTCAAGAGTTTTGGAGAGAAAGGAAAGAAGGGATACTGGTCTGTAGTTGTTGACATCGGAGGGATCGAGTGTAGGTTTTTTCAGAAGGGGTGCAACTCTCGCTCTCTTGAAGACGGAAGGGACGTAGCCAGCGGTCAAGGATGAGTTGATGAGCGAGGTGAGGTAGGGGAGAAGGTCTCCGGAAATGGTCTGGAGAAGAGAGGAGGGGATAGGGTCAAGTGGGCAGGTTGTTGGGCGGCCGGCCGTCACAAGACGCGAGATTTCATCTGGAGAGAGAGGGGAGAAAGAGGTCAAAGCACAGGGTAGGGCAGTGTGAGCAGGACCAGCAGTGTCGTTTGACTTAGCAAACGAGGATCGGATGTCGTCAACCTTCTTTTCAAAATGGTTGACGAAGTCATCCGCAGAGAGGGAGGAGGGGGGGGGGGAGGGGGAGGAGGATTCAGGAGGGAGGAGAAGGTAGCAAAGAGCTTCCTAGGGTTAGAGGCAGATGCTTGGAGTTTAGAGTGGTAGAAAGTGGCTTTAGCAGCAGAGACAGAAGAGGAAAATGTAGAGAGGAGGGAGTGAAAGGATGCCAGGTCCGCAGGGAGGCGAGTTTTCCTCCATTTCCGCTCGGCTGCCCGGAGCCCTGTTCTGTGAGCTCGCAGTGAGTCGTCGAGCCACGGAGCAGGAGGGGAGGACCGAGCCGGCCTGGAGGATAGGGGACAGAGGAAATCCAAGGATGCAGAGAGGGAGGAGAGGAGGGTTGAGGAGGCAGAATCAGGAGATAGGTTGGAGAAGGTTTGAGCAGAGGGAAGAGATGATAGGATGGAAGAGGAGAGAGTAGCGGAGAGAGAGAGCGAAGGTTGGGACGGCGCAATACCATCCGAGTAGGGGCAGAGTGAGAAGTGTTGGATGAGAGCGAGAGGGAAAAGGATACAAGGTAGTGGTCGGAGACTTGGAGGGGAGTAGCAATGAGATTAGTGGAAGAACAGCATCTAGTAAAGATGAGGTCAAGCGTATTGCCTGCCTTGTGAGTAGGGGGGGAAGGTGAGAGGGTGAGGTCGAAAGAGGAGAGGAGTGGAAAGAAGGAGGCAGAGAGGAATGAGTCGAAGGTAGACGTGGGGAGGTTAAAGTCACCCAGAACTGTGAGAGGTGAGCCATCCTCAGGAAAGGAACTTATCAAGGCGTCAAGCTCATTGATGATCTCTCCAAGGGAACCTGGAGGGCGATAAATGATAAGGATGTTAAGCTTGAAAGGGCTGGTAACTGTGACAGCATGGAATTCAAATGAGGAGATAGACAGAAGGGTCAGGGGAGAAAGAGAGAATGTCCACTTGGGAGAGATGAGGATTCCAGTGCCACCACCCCGCTGGCTCGATGCTCTAGGGGTATGCGAGAACACGTAGTAAGACGAGGAGAGAGCAGTAGGAGTAGCAGTGTTATCTGTGGTAAATCATGTTTCCGTCAGCGCCAGGAAGTCTAGGGACTGGAGGGTAGCATAGGCTGAGATGAACTCAGCCTTGTTGGCCGCAGACCGGCAGTTCCAGAGGCTGCCGGAGACCTGGAACTCCACGTGGGTCGTGCGCGCTGGGACCACCAGGTTAGAGTGGCAGCGGCCACGCGGTGTGGAGCGTTTGTATGGCCTGTGCAGAGGAGAGAGAACAGGGATAGACAGACACATAGTAGACAAGCTACCTATAGAGGCTACGCTAATGCAAATGAGATACAGTTGGAAGGCTGTCATTTGGGAGACTATACAGTTGGAAGGCTATCATTAGGTAGACTATACAGTTGGAAGGCTGTCATTAGGTAGACTATACAGTTGGAAGGCTGTCAATAGGTAAGCTATACAGTTGGAAGGCTGTCAATAGGTAGGCTAAACAGTTGGAAAAGTGTCAATGGGTAGGCTATACAGTTGGAAGGCTGTCAATAGGTAGGCTATGTATTTCAGTCTTAGAGTAAAGTTCTAAATCTGACATTCTTTACTCTAATCAAATACTGTGATGGAGAGAGAACAGAAAATGAATGTCTTCATCTTTCAACCACGCCCACCTCGGAAGTCCCAGGTCCGACTCGCGGCGATTACTCATCTAGTTTCTGGATTTCAATACAAACGTAGCAAAAATCATTGATGAGAATATGCCTACTGAAATAAGTTAGATTAAAAATGTGCTACCTCAGTTACACCTTACCCTGCACATCGACTCAGTAGTGTTGCTCCCTGAATATAGTCAGGTTATTACCTGGTACTTCCTGTATATAGCCATGTTACTACCTGGTACTTCCTGTATATAGCCATGTTGGTACCTGGTACTCACTGTATATAGCCATGTTATTACCTGGTACTCCCTGTATATAGCCATGTTAGTACCTGGTACTCACTGTATATAGCCATGTTAGTACCTGATACTCACTGTATATAGCCATGTTAGTACCTGGTACTCACTGTATATAGCCATGTTATTACCTGGTACTTCCTGTATATAGCTATGTTATTACCTGGTACTCACTGTATATAGCCATGTTATTACCTGGTACTCCCTGTATATAGCCACGTTATTACCTGGTACTTCCTGTATATAGCCATGTTAATACCTGCTCCTCCCTGTATATATCCATGTTAGTACCTGGTACTCACTGAATATAGCCATGTTATTACCTGGTACACCATGTGTATAGCCATGTTAGTACCTGGTACTCACTGTATATAGCCATATTATTACCTGTATATAGCCATGTTATTACCTGGAACTCCCTGTATATAGCCATTTTATTATCCTGGTACCCCCTGTATATAGCCATTTTAATACCTGGGGCGGCAGCGTAGCCTAGTGGTTAGAGCGTTGGACTAGTAACTGAAAGGTTGCAAGTTCGAATCCCCGAGCTGAAAAGGTAAAAATCTGTCGTTCTGCCCCTGAGCAAGGCAGTTAACCCACTGTTCCTAGGCCATCATTGAAAATAAGAATTTGTTTGTAACTGACTTGCCTAGTTAAATACAGGGAAAATAAATAAAAATAGCCATGTTATTACTTTGTACTCCCTCTATATAGCTATGTTGTTTTCTCCTCCCTCTATATAGCTATGTTACTTTCTACTCCCTGTATGTAGCAATGTTATTACCTGGTACTCCCTGTATATAGTCGTGTTATTACCTGCTCTTATCCAGAGCATACATTTGATTTCATGCATTTTATTTTTTCTTTTTTTCTTTTTTTTGTACTGGCCCCCCGTGGAAATCGAACCCACAACCCTGGCGTTGCACACACCATGCTGGCGTTGCAAACACCATGCTCTACCAACTGAGTCACAGGGAAGTCTATTACCTGGTACTCCCTGTATATAGCCATGTTAATATCTGGTACTCCCTGTGTATAGCCATGTTATTACCTGGTACTACCTGTATATAGCCATGTTATTACCTGGTACTACCTGTATATAGCCATGTTATTACCTGGTTCTCCCTGTATATAGTTACGCTATTTTCAAGTCCCTGTATATTGCCATGTTATTTTCTACTTCAGGTATACAGCCATGTTATTACCTGGTACTCCCTGTATATAGCCGTGGGATTTCGAGTCTCTGTAAATAGCCATGTTATTACCTGGTACTCCCTGTATATAGCTATGTTTTTTTCTCCTCCCTATCTAAAGCCATGTTATCATCTACTCCCTGTATATAGCCATGTTATTTTCTACCCCCTGTATATAGCCATGTTATCTTCTTGTTCCTGTATAAAGCCATGTTACTTTCTACTCCCTGTATATAGCCATGTTATTTCTACTTCCTGTATAAAGCCATGTTATTTTCTACTCTCTGTATATAGCCATGTTATTTTCTACTTCCTTTATATAGGCATGTTATTACCTGGTACTCCCTGTATATAGCCATGTTATTTTCTACTTCCTGTATATAGCCATGTTATTTTCTACTCCCTGTATAAAAGCCATGTTATTTTCTACTCTCTGTATATAGCCATGTTATTTTCTACTTCCTTTATATAGGCATGTTATTACCTGGTACTCCCTGTATATAGCCATGTTATTTTCTACTCCCTGTATATAGCCATGTTATTTTCTACTCCCTGTATAAAAGCCATGTTATTTCTACTCCCTGTATATAGCCATGTTATTTTCTACTCCCTGTATATAGCCATGTTATTTTCTACTCCCTGTATATAGCCATGTTATTTTCTACTCCCTGTATATAGTCATGTTATTTTCTACTCCCTGTATAAAAGCCATGTTATTTTCTACTCCCTGTATATAGCCATGTTATTTTCTACTCCCTGTATAAAAGCCATGTTATTTTCTACTCCCTGTATATAGCCATGTTATTTTCTACTCCCTGTATATAGCCATGTTATTTTCTACTCCCTGTATAAAAGCCATGTTATTTTCTACTCCCTGTATATAGCCATGTTATTTTCTACTCCCTGTATATAGCCATGTTATTTTCTACTCCCTGTATATAGCCATGTTATTTTCTACTCCCTGTATATAGCCATGTTATTTTCTACTCTCTGTATATAGCCATGTTATTTTCTACTTCCTTTATATAGGCATGTTATTACCTGGTGCTCCCTGTATATAGCCGTGTTATTTTCTACTTCCTGTATATAGCCATGTTATTTACTACTTCCTGTATAAAGCCATGTTATTTTCTACTCCCTGTATATAGTCATGTTATTTTCTACTCCCTGTATATAGCCATGTTGTTTTCTCTCCGATAGCCTGCCCCTGGTATGATACCGGCCCCGATGTCTGATCTCCCGAGCCTGCGGTACTCCCTGTATATAGTCATGTTATTTTATACTTCCTGGATATAGCCATGTTATTACCTGGTACTCCCTGTATATAGTCATGTTATTTTATACTTCCTGTATATAGCCATGTTATTACCTGGTACTCCCTGTATATAGTCATGTTATTGCCTGGTACTCCGTATATGTAGTCATGATATTTTATACTTCCTGCATATAGCCATGTTATTTTATACTTCCTGTATATAGTCATGTTATTTTATACTTCCTGTATATAGCCATGTTATTTTTACTCTTTTTTCACTTGCACTATTTCTATTTTTTATCTTATCTTTAACTCTGCATTGTTGGAAAAGGACCCTTCAGTAAGCATTTCACTGTAGTCTTCACATGTTGTTTATGAAGCTGTTGACAAATAACATTTGATTTTAAAAGACATAAACTGGTTGAAGTAAACAAGTACTTGAAAATGACCAATGTGTTACTATTCACTGTATTTTCCAGGCTATTGTTTCCATACGAACCGTGATGATCGCATAATGTCAGTCATTCTACAATTAACCCAGTGTCAGTATCAATGATTCACACCGACTGAGATAGAAAATATTTATAAAATGAATATGCATGATGCTTAACAACATATCTTTTGAGCTATTCATCTACGGCATAAGGGATTTGTGATGCTCCATGAGTAAACCATTTCCAATTATCCCTAAGGTGATAACTATGCAGTGGTAGCATGCTAGTAAATTAGGCAAACCTCCAAGTCAACTCTCCAAGGCATAGCTAATCACATTTCTTTATTATTTTCAAAAGCCAATGGAGCAGCATACGCTCCTATAGGTCATGGTGCGTCGTTGCCTCTTGGAAATAATTTGCTTAATAATGCTGTGAGGGTAATAATAGGCCTTTAGGTATGAACTCCGACTTGTTTTCCCCACCTCAGTGTTTTCCCTTTATGCCAGCAACACTCAATGGTGCTACTGTCTTTCCTCAAATGCTAAATGTTGCATTTACATCATGCATACTGTAATAAATTGACGTTAAAGGTTGGCTAAGATAAAAATGATCTTATTCATTCCATGTTCACTAACTTTAGTTATTTCAATTAATGTATTATTCATTAGAGATGAATTTGCACATTGTTGCATCAATAAAATATATGAATAATACAAAAATAAAATTCCTTGAAGTAGAAGTAACGGTTGTGAATGTTTGATGGCCATCTGCACTACTTGTTGGTGGAGGTGCTTTGGACTCTGTCTTCTCTCTACCCTGACATAGGGAGTGTCTGGCTTCTCTCTACCCTGACATAAGGAGTGTCTGGCTTCTCTCTATCCTTACATAAGGAGTGTACGTCTTCTCTCCACCCTGACATAGTGTCCGTCTTCTCTCTACCCTGACATAGCGAGTGTCTGGCTTCTCTCTACCCTGATATAAGGAGTGTCTGTCTTCTCTCTACCCTGACATAGCGAGTGTCTGGCTTCTCTCTACCCTGACATAAGGAGTGTCTGTCTTCTCTCTACCTTGACATAGGCAGTGTCTGTCTTCTCATAGTCTCTTTTTACAAACTCACCCGCTAAAATAGTTAAATAATAGAGGAAACGGAGCCCCTTCGTTCAAATTGTCAAAGTGAGTTTTTGTCGAGAGAGAGAGAGAGAGTGGGAGAGAGAGGAAGAGAGAGAGAGAGAGAGAGAGAGAGGGAGAACTTTGGCCAGTATACAGGCTGACAGGAGTGACATTTATATTCTCCTTTGGCTGACAGAAACCTATTGTTACTGACTATTCTCAATAGTTAATGTACATCACCCCTGTCAGAAGGACATGCCTGATATTTTCATTTGTCAAAAGTGAGTCATACAAATGTTTGAGCAACCTTTAATTGGCAGGAGCCTTCTGAGTAATCAGAGCTGCCAAACGGACACATTTCACAAACAAAGAATGGCAGTTATGCCCGTTAGAAGACATTGTCATTTTAAATATTTGAATTATTAAACAATTAGTGAACATACAGAGCCTTGCGAAAGTATTCACCCCCTTGGCATTTTTCCTATTTGTTGCCTTACAACCTGAAATTAAAATAGATTTTTGGGGGGGTTGTATCATTTGATTTACACAACATGCCTACAACTTTGAAGATGCAAATCATTTAGCATTTTGCAAACAAGACATAAGACAAAAAAAAAACTGAAAACTTGAGCCAGCTTTTGCAACAATTACAGCTGCAAGTCTCTAGGGGTATGTCTCTGTAAGTTTGGGAAATCTAGCCACTGGGATTTGTGCCCATTCTTCAAGGCAAAACTGCTCCAGCTCCTTCAAGTTGGATGGGTTCCGCTGGTGTACAGCAATTTATAAGTCCTACCACAGATTCTCAATTGGATTGAGGTCTGGGATTTGACTAGGCCATTCCAAGACATTTAAATGTTTCCTCTTAAACCACTCAAGTGTTGCTTTAGCAGTATGCTTAGGGTCATTGTCATGCTGGAAGGTGAACCTCCGTCTCAAATCTCTGGAAGACTGAAACAGGTTTCCTTCAAGAATTTCCCTGTATTTAGCGCCATCCATCATTCCTTCAATTCTGACCAGTTTCCCAGTCCCTGCCAATGAAAACATCCCTACAGCATGATGCTGCCACCACCACGCTTCACTGTGGGGATTGTGTTCTTTGGGTGATGAGAGGTGTTGGGTTTGCGCCAGACGTTTTCCTTGATGGCCAAAAAGCAACATTTTGTCTCATCTGACCAGAGTTCCTTCCTCCAAAAGTTTGGGGAGTCTCCCTCATGCCTTTTGGTGAACACCAAACGTGTTTGCTTATTTCTTTCTTTAAGCAATGGCTTTTTTCCTGGCCACTCTTCCATAAAGCCCAGCTCTGTGGAGTATTCGACTTAAAGTGGTCCTATGGACAGATACTCCAATCTCCGGTGTGGAGCTTTGCAGCTCCTTCAGGGTTATCTTTGGTCTCTTTGTTGACTCTCTGAATAATTCCCTCCTTGCCTGGTCCGTGAGTCTTTGTGGGCGGCCCTCTCTTGGCAGGTTTGTTGTGGTGCCATATTCTTAATTTTTTTTATAATGGATTTAATGGTGCTCTGTGGGATGTTCAAAGTTTTGGATATTTTTTTATAACCCAACCCTGATCTATACTTCTCCACAACTTTGGCCCCTGATCTGTTTGGAGAGCTCCTTGATCTTAATGGTGTTGCTTACTTGGTGGTGGCCCTTGCTTAGTGGTGTTTCAGACTCTGGGGTCTTTCAGAACAGGTTGAAATAGGAAGTTTACATACACTTAGGTTGGAGTCATTAAAACTCATTTTTCTACCACTCCACAAATGTCTTGTTAACAAACTATAGTTTTGGCAAGTCAATTAGGACATCTACTTCATCTATGAGACAGATTATGTCAAAGATAGATTATTTCACTGATAACTAACTGTATCACAGTTCCAGTGGGTCACAAGTTTACATACACTAAGTTGACTGCGCCTTTTAACAGCTTGGAAAATTCCCCAAAATTATGTCATGGCTTTAGAAGCTTCTGATAGGCTAATTGACATCATTTGAGTCAATTGGAGGTTTACCCGTGGACGTATTTCAAGGCCTACCTTCAAACTCAGTGCCTCTTTGCTTGACATGATGGGAAAATCAAAAGATTTCAGCCAAGACCTCCCCAAGTCTGGTTCATCCTTGGGAGCAATTTCCAAATGCCTGAAGGTACCACGTTCATATGTACAAACAATAGTACGCAAGAATAAACACCATGGGACCATGCAGCCATCATACAGCTCAGGAAGGAGATGCGTTCTGTCTCCTAGAGATGAACGTACTTGGTGCAAAAAGTGCAAATTAATCCCAGAACAATAGCAAAACACCTTGTGAAGATGCTGGAGGAAATCGGTACAAAAGTATCTATATTCACAGTAAAACGAGTCATATGTCGACATAACCTAAAAGGCCGCTCAGCAAGGAAGAAGCCACTGCCCCAAAACCGCCATAAAAAAAGCCAGACTACGGTTTTCAACTGCACATGGGGACACAGATCGTACTTTTTGGAGAAATGTGCTCTGGTCTGATGAAACAAAAATAGAACTGTTTGACCATAATGACCATTGTTATGTTTGGAGGAAAAAGGGGGATGCTTGCAAGCCGAAGAACACCATCCCAACCATGAAGCACGGGGGTGGCAGCATCATGTTGTGGGGGTGATTGGCTGCAGGAGGGACTGGTGCACTTCACAAAATAGATGGTATCATGAGGATGGAAAATTATGTGGATATATTGAAGCAACATCTCAAGACATCAGTCAGGAAGTTAAAGCTTGGTCGTAAATGGGTCTTCCAAATGGACAATGACCCCAAGCATACTTCCAAAGTTGTGGCAAAATGGCTTAAGAACAACAAAGTCAAGGTATTTTGAGTGGCCATCACAAGGCCCTGACCTCAATCCCATAGAAAGTGTGGGCAGAACTGAAAAAGTGTGTGCAAGCAAGGAGGCCTACAAACCTGACTCAGATACACCAGCTCTGTCAGGAAGAATGGGCCAAAACTCACCCAACTTATTGTGGAAAGCATTTGGAAGGCTACCCGGAACGTTTGACCCAAGTTAAACAATTCAAAGGCAATGCTACCAAATACTAATTGAGTGTATGTAAACTTCTGACCCACTAGGAATGTGATGAAAAAAATAAAAACGGAATTAAATCCTTCTCGCTACTATTATTCTGACATTTCACATTCTTAAAATAAAGTGGTGATCCTAACTGATCTAAAACAGGGAATATTTACTGGGATTAAATGTCAAGAATTGTGAAAAACTGAGTTGAAATGTATTTGGCTAAGGTGTATGTAAACTTCCGACTTCAACTGTATACTGAGATCATGTGACACTTAGATTGCACACAGGTGGACTTTATTTAACTAATTATGTGACTTCTGAATATAATTGGTTGCACCAGAACGTATTTAGGGGCTTGATAGCAAAGGGGGGAATACATATGCACGATTCACTTTTCAGTTTCTAATTTTTCTGAATTTCATGATTTTTTATATATTTTTTCATTTCACTTCACCAATTTTGACTATTTTGTATGTCCATTACTTAAAAATCCATTTAAATTACAGGTTCTAATGCAACAAAATAGTAAAAACGCCAAGAGGGATGTATACTTTTGCAAGGCACGGTATTTTAATAAGCATATGTAAACATAGGTTTTCAGAAATGTAATCATTAAATCACCTCGTCAACTATCCACCACATAACAGGGGAATCTACTCTAAAATATGTGCTTACTTTCTTCAAATTATATCAGTTTAAACCCCTAGCTAGATTATTTTTGTAGAACCACAAAGGTTTATACATTCACAATACTTTCCTTTGGAGGTCTGTTACTCTGTACACTACTTTCCCAGAGTGTGTGAGGCTTGAGAAACAAGGTGAAATGGAAATGTTAGAGATAGGAAATGGATAAAAACTTTTATTTAACACATTCATTTTTTAAGGAGATAGATTGCAACAGCACCTATTGCCACCAGGCGCCGCTTGCTTGAAAGCCATTACTATAATGTTACATTTTCACAGATTATTTATTCATCTGGTGACGAGGTGCAAGAAGCCAACTTGAAGAGAACATAGCTGGTGTACAGTAGGTGTATCTACTTCTCCAAATGCAGGGTTCAAGACAGGCCTAGGTAACAGGCAGTAATGGCTCTTTTCACCTTATATCCACATCCCCATGGTTTCCATTGTTGAATCTGTCAACGTCTGACAGTCTTTCAGATACTCTGGGAAACAGAATCCTCTAGATATGAGCCCTGTGATCTCCACCGGGAGTAAGCTGAAAGCTGTTTCCAATCTGTGAAAAGAAACTTGGTTTCTCCTTGAAAATTAGACTGAGCGTCTTGGTTAACTTTGTAAAATACTGTAATTGAACACAATTAACCTATAGAATATATAGACAAGTAATGTGTTTGAGTGAAGGACAGCTGTGTTACTAAGCTGGCATCTGAATCGAATGGCCTGCGCTTGACATGAAGAAGTTGGAAGTACAGTGTGCTTGCTTAATTGTGTTTGTGCGTCAGCATTTTGTGTAATGAGTAATGGCTTTCAGGGACTTACTGTACTTTCTCTGCTGTTAGGGACTTAATGTACTTTCTCTGCTGTTAGGGACTTACTGTAATTTCTCTGCTGTTAGGGACTTACTGTACTTTCTCTGCTGTTAGGGACTTACCGTACATTCTCTGCTGTTAGGGACTTACCGTACATTCTCTGCTGTTAGGGACTTAATGTACTTTCTCTGCTGTTAGGGACTTACTGTAATTTCTCTGCTGTTAGGGACTTACTGTAATTTCTCTGCTGTTAGGGACTTACTGTACTTTCTCTGCTGTTAGGGACTTACTGTAATATCTCTGCTGTTAGGGACTTACTGTACTTTCTCTGCTGTATTTCCACCAAAGGTTTCAAAGCAAAAACAGAAGGCACAGTACATAAACAAACAAAGTCTCTGAAGCCATATTCATCCAATCAGTGCTGTAGACAATACTTCCAGGCCTGAGTCATCCAATCAGTGCTGTTGACAATGCATCCAGGCCTGCGTCATCCAATCAGTGCTGTAGACAATACTTCCAGGCCTGAGTCATCCACTCAGTGCTGTAGACAATACTTCCAGGCCTGTGTCATCCACTCAGTGCTGTAGACAATACTTCCAGGCCTGTGTCATCCACTCAGTGCTGTAGACAATACTTCCTGGCCTGTGCCATCCAATCAGTGCTGTAGACAATACTTCCTGGCCTGTGTCATCCAATCAGTGCTGTAGACAATACTTTCTGGCCTGTGTCACATTGAAGGAAATTAATCAGAACAGACTGCAGAAAAATGTTTGAATTACAGTATCTTCAAGGCTTGAACTGAGAGGCTATTTTCTCTTCTTTTCTAATTATCCTTTAGAGGTTTGTTATATTTTTTCCTTTCAACATAAAAAAACATGATAAATGGCTTGTAATGACTATCATTAACTCTCTCGCACACCAGAAATTCATTTTCAAATGTACTGCATTTCAATATCAATGTTCTAATTTTGAGAGGACAGACTGGCCAGGCTTGTTCAATATTTAACTTTGACTGGCAAATATTAATGTCTGCAGGACAATATCATGGGAGGAAGGGGTGGGGTAGTGGTAGGCTGTTGAGCAGGGTAGAATATTGATAGGATGGTCAGCAGGGTAGGGTTAGAGGAGTGGTAGGATGGTGGGCAGGGTGGGGTAGAGGCGTGGTTGGATGGTGGGCAGGATAGGGATAGAGGAGTGGTAGGATGCTGTGTAGAGATAGATGATTTTTAATTTACCTAGGCAAGTCAGTTATGAACAAATTCTTATTTTTAATGACAGCCTAGGAACAGTGGGTCAACTGCCTTGTTCAGGTGCAGAACGACAGATTTGTACCTTGTCAGCTCAGGGATTTGAACTTGCAAGCTTTCGGTTACTAGCCCAACGCTCTAACCACTAAGTTACTCTGCCACCCCTGGTAGGATGGTGGGCAGGGTAGAGATAGAGGAGTGGTAGGATGGTGGGCAGGGTAGGGGTAGAGGATTGGTGGGATGGTGGGCAGGGTAGTGGAGTGGTACGATGGTGGGCATGGGAGTGGTGTGGTAGGATGGTGGGCTTGGTAGAGGAGAGGTAGGATGGTGGGCAGGGTAGGAATAGAGGAATGGTAGGATGGTGGGCAGGGTAGAGGAGAGGTAGGATGGTGGGCAGGGAGGGATAGAGGAATGGTAGGATGGTGGGCAGGGTAGGGTAGAGGAGTGTTAGGATGGTTGGCAGGGTAGAGGAGAGGTAGGATGTGGGCAGGGTAGGGATAGAGGAGTGGTAGGATGGTGGACAGGGTAGGGGAGGTGGAGTAGTAGGATGGTGGGCAGGTTAGGGATAGAGGAGTGGTAGGATGGTGGGCAGGGTAGGGGTAGATAGAGAAATGGTAGAGGAGTGGTAGGATGGTGGGTAGGGATAGAAGGGGTAAGGGTAGAGGAGGTAAAGGTAGAGAGGGTAGGGATAGAGAGGGTAAGGGGGGAGGGGGGAGGGGGGAGGGGGAGAAAGGGTAAGGGGGGAGAGGGTAAGGGTAGAAAGGGTAAGGGTATAGAGGGTAAGGGTAGACAGGGTAGAGAGTGTAGGGGTAGAGAGGGTAGAGAGGCTAAGGGTAGAGGGTGTAGGGAGCGAGAGGGTAAGGGTAGAGAGGGTAAGGGTGGAGATGGTAAGGGTAGGGAGGGTAGGGGTAGAGATGGTATAGAGGATAAGGGTAGAGAGGGTAAGTGTAGAGGGGGTAGGGAGAGAGAGGGTCGAGATGATAAGGGTAGAGAGGGTAAGGGTAGAGAGGGTAGGGAGAGGTTAGGGGTAGAGAGGGTAAGGGTAGAGAGGGTTAGGGTAGAGAGGATAAGGGTAGAGGGGGTAGGGATAGAGAGGGTTAGGGTAGAGAGGGTAGGGAGAGGTTAGGGGTAGAGAGGTTAAGGGTAGAGAGGGTTAGGGTAGAGAGGATAAGGGTAGATGGGGTAGGGATAGAGAGGGTTAGGGTAGAGAGGGTAGGGTTGTGAACGAATGAGTGGTTTTACTGCAGATCTAAGAAGATTAGGTCACATAAAAGACTAGCTGGACATTTGATTACCCTCCATGTTCTGAGGTATCATTTCCGTGCTTTTATAGAGACAGATGTGCATCCCAAATTACACTCTATTCCCTATATGGTGCACTATTTTTGATGAGAACCCTGTACTTGGGCTTGGTGAAAGTTAGGGCATTGAAAAAAATCTATGGAGGATTTAGACAAGACTGAATAATGCAAATCTAACTCAAATCAGAACTGTATGCTAGCTCTGAAGTTGAGCAATTCGGGACTGCTAGACTGCGCCTCTTATGTGAATTGCCAATTATGCCTTCAGTATAGTCAACTTGGGACATTTATAACCAATTTATATTCTATATACATTTTGCTTATGAATTATTGTTTTATTATTCATGAAGACATTCAAGTGACCAATATCCCATCAGTTTGTGATAGGCTTGCTGAGATTGTACCTAATGTACTATTTTGGAGCAAAACGTTTTGTTGGTAGGCCTAAATGATGAATATTCAGAGTTCGCAATATTGGAAAGAAGCCACGCTGCTTCTTATCTGAATGTTTCTATCATTGGCAGAGAAAGGGGACATCAAAAATAAAGAGGGATTTTCAATGAGAAAATCACAATCGTTTATATTCTGAAAATATTCCATGCAATTTACATGGAGGATATCCTCTCTTCCCCCGAGCTAAGTCAAATATGGCACTGTGCTGCCAGCGATAGTGCTGGTTGGAAGAATTAATAGAGTGACACTGTTGTCAGTCGTGTTGCATTTCCGATGACCGTTCTGCCTGTGAAGAAAGCGGAGGCTAATTCAATGTGATCGAAGGTGAAGAAAGTGAATATGTTCACAGAGACAAAAGGAGATCAAATTATATACGAGCCAAAGTGACCAAAGTGATTTTATTTAGATTCATCTGGAAAATACAGGAGAGTCCTAGCTCCAGCTGGGGATTTGCCTTACACAGATAGACAAAGGGGAAGGTTAGATTGTACGTTGTGTTTTAATTCATTTTTATTTTCCTATTGTAAATAGGCAGACCCTGACCTTGTGTTTTGAGACATTATATGCAGTATTTTGACTATGTATATATGAATGACTGATCCCGCTGTGGGCATCACCAAATCAGTGATCAGACGCAGACAGCCTGCATCCCAAATGGCACCCTATTCCCTATATTATAGTGCACTACTTTTGACCAAAACACTATGGGAGCCCTATGGGCCCTGGTCAAACAAAGGGCACTAAATAGAGAACAGGGTGGTATTTGGGAAACAATCCCAGTAAAAAACAGCCATACATCTCCACTGCAAATTAGATGTCAGCCAACGTCCTGCCCCGCCCCTTGTCTCCGTGTAAACGCTACAGGGGGACCACTGTCTCAGGAATCATGGGTAATAAAAAATGAATCATAGATGAGACGTTATAGAGGATACTAGCAGGCAGAGACCTGGTGCATTAAACAGGAACAGAAATAGTACAAGCCCTCTTGTGATGATAATAGATATTAGTCTCCTATCCTATACAGCAGCACACAGTCAGGAAACAAGGGTGAAGATATTTAATAACGCTTGTCAATCTAACCATTAGGTACGACAGAAGGTGACTCTCACTCTACCTGTGAATGGCAAATGTGTTAAAGAGCTCGGCAAGATGAGAGAAGCTTTCTGAATAGTGGGCAGACGGATGAACAGGATAGACAAACCTTATACCATGTCGGTCAATAGTTAGTTAGATATAGCAACAACAGAATAATTACATGAGGGGAATACTATGAATACAACAAAACTATGGAGAATTGATGCACTGACACCTCTGCACAGTCATACCGATCAGAACTGAATGTCTGTTGGTGTCACTGAGTCTACAATCATACAGATCAGAACTGATAGTCCCAAAAGAAAATCTAAAGGAAGTTTGTTCTGAAGTGTCTGTCCTGTATCTGAGCGATATAACAAAGATCAGGAAACATTATTTTTTTTCTTCCCTTATTTATGGCACTAAGCAGCGTAAATCATCTTAGCAGACACTCTTGTCCAGATCGACTTACATAATAACTTAGAGTTAACCCCCTAAGGTCGATGTCCGCGCCCGCAAGGAAATATAATTAGCTTAATACAAAAATCCCCATCAAAATCCTTCGGTTTAAACTAGAGATATCATTGGATGTGTCTCAATCCACCTCTTCCGCCTATGTCGCACTTCCGCATCTGCGGTGGAAGGTGGCAGAGCTAGAGCGGTGTTTGTCATACCATGAGACATACCGAAAATCGTTCTTCTCACAAAATCGTCTGTAGCATTCGAACAGTTAGGGCTACATACAAAGATGACACTTCTATGGATAAGTGAGACTCTCACCAACACATTTTGCTCTAGGACGCCCATAGGCCTCACAAGACTTGTCTTAAGATTCCCTGGTACCAGCTGAAAAAAATGTATGAAAGTATTTATGGAGACAGTTTAGTGCCAAAAATAAAGGGCAGGTAGCTTAGCTGTTAGAGCATTGGGCCAGTTACCCAAATGTCGCTAGTTTGAATCCCCGACCCAACAAGGTGAAAAATATGTCGATGTGCCGTTGAGCAAGGCACTTAAGCACAAAGTCATTTTGTCCATCTATGACCAAGAGAAAGTAGTCTTGTTGAAATTCTATGAAATGATTTAGTATTCTTTCATGTTGAGAACTCTAAATCTGGCTGAGAATATCATAGTGGGATGAAACAACGATTGCTGGATTTGCTAGACTCTCACCTTTCAGATGCCGTCTCCTAGCGAATTCATTCTTTGTCAGGATAGAGCAGAACATGTGACACATCTCTCCCCACGCAAAAGTGGAGTGTGAAACCTCCACTGACAGAAACCACTGACAGATTGGTAGAGGAGAGCAAACAGGTGGGGCTTCCTGGAACTTTAAAGGTTCTGGAACCTACAACGTTCACAGAATACTTTGTACACCAAAATGTCAGTCGGAACCAGTCCAGAACCACGCCATATCCCCCATATAGCGGACTTAATAACATCTTAGAGTATATATATGTATGCTGTATATTTACATGACCTCTGAGTATATGACTGCCAACACAGACGGACAGCACAGACTAATCAGTGTCAAGCACAGCAGTCACTGGGCTATAATCCAAGGTTGGCATCCCGAACGGTTCCCTATTCCCTACATCGTGCACTACATCTCACCAGAGCCCTATGGGCCCTGCTTGAAAGTAGTGCACTATGAAGGAAAAAGGGTGCCATTTGGGACTCCTCAGTCTAACTGATGATGCGGAACCGGAAATCTGGAAGGCAAAACTCACTTGACAATGTTCAATTAAAAATAGATATTGGATGAAAGTATAAACAGATCAATATCTGATGAGAAATCAATATCGGACAATTTGGAGTTGGAGACCAGCTGTAGACTTAAAAAAAATATATATTTAAAAAAAATATAAATCAAATCAAATGTTATTTGTCACATACACATGGTTAGCAGGTGTTAATGCAAGTGTAGCGAAATGCTTGTGCTTCTAGTTCCGACCATGCAGTAATATCTAACAAGTAATCTACCAATTCCACAACAACTACCTTGAACACACAAGTGTAAAGGAATGAATACGAATATGTACATACAAATATATAAATGAGTGATGGCCGAACAGCATAGGCAAGATGCAGTAGATGGTATAAAGTACAGTATATACATATGAGATGAGTATTGTAGGGTCTGAAAACATATAAAGCAGCATTGTTTAAGGTGGCTAGTGATACATTACATCAGGATGGCAAGATGCAGTAGATGGTATAGAGTACAGTATATACATATGAGATGAGTAATGTAGGTTATGAAAACATTATATAAAGTGGCATTGTTTAAAGTGGCTAGTGATACATCTAATTACATCAAGATGGCAAGATGCAGTAGATGGTATGGCGTACAGTATATACATATGAGATGAATAATGTAGGTTATCCTCTATGGGCTAGGTGGGACGCTAGCGTGCCACCCGTGGTGCACTCCATCAACAGCAGGTGCATTTCAAGAGCGGCAAATTTGAATCCAAATAAATGTCAAAATTCAAATTTTTCAAAAATACAACTATTTTACACCATTTGAAAGATAAACATCTCCTTAATCTAACCACGTTTTACGATTTCAAAAAGGTTTTACGGCGAAAGCATAAATTTAGAGTATGTTAGGACAGTACATTTACAAGAGTTGTGTGTAATGTTTTGTCAAGTCAAAGACAGGGTCACCAAAACCATAAAACCAGCTAAAATGATGCACTAACCTTTTACAATCTCCATCAGATGACACTCCTAGGACATTATGTTAGACAATGCATGCATTTTTAGTTCTATCAAGTTCATATTTATATCCAAAAACAGCGTTTTACTATGGCATTGATGTTGAGGAAATCGTTTCCCTCCAATAACCGGCAGTCAAGTCAGCGTCACAAATTAAATAATTAAAATTAGAAAACATTGGTAAAATATTATATTGTCATTTAAAGAATTATAGATTTACATCTCTTGAACGCAATCAACTTGCCAGATTTAAAAATAACCTTACTGGGAAATCACACTTTGCAATAATCTGAGCACTGCGCCCAGAAAAATACGCGTTGCGATACAGACTAGACGTCATGTTGGGGAGATCTAAAATCGAAAATACTATGTAAATAATCCATTACCTTTGATTCTCTTCATCAGATGTCACTTCCAGGTATCACAGGTCCATAACGAATGTAGTTTTGTTCAAAAAAGCTCATCATTTATGTCCAAAAATCTCCGTCTTGTTAGCACATGATCTAAGCCAGCCGGACTTCTCGTCATGAACGAGGGGAAAAAATATATTTACGTTCGTTCAAACATGTCAAACGTTGTATAGCATAAATCATTAGGGCCTTTTTTAACCAGAACATGAATAATATTCAAGGTGGACGAATGCATACTCTTTTATAACGTATTGGAACGAGGGTACCCAACATGAACTCGCGCGCCAGGTGTCTAATGGGACATCATCGTTCCATGGCTCTTGTTCGGTCAGATCTCCCTCCAGAAGACTCAAAACACTTTGTAAAGGCTGGTGACATCTAGTGGAAGCAATAGGAAGTGCCAAAATATTCCTCAGCCCCTGTGTTTTTCAATGGGATAGGTTTAAAGTCAATACAACACATCAGGTATCCACTTCCTGTCAGAAAATGTCTCAGGGTTTTGCCTGCCAAATGAGTTCTGTTATACTCACAGACACCATTCAAACAGTTTTAGAAACTTTAGAGTGTTTTCTATCCATATATAATAAGTATATGCATATTCTAGTTACTGGGTAGGATTAGTAACCAGATTAAATCGGGTACATTTTTTTTATCCAGACGTGCAAATGCTGCCCCCTAGCCCTAACAACATTATCTAATATAAATAATATAAAGTGGCAAGTGATAAATTGATTACATCAATTTTCCCAATATTAAATTGGCTTGAGTTGAGTCAGCATGTTGGCAGCAGCCACTCAATGTTAGTGATGGCTGTTTAACAGTCTGATGGCCTTGAGATAGAAGCTGTTTTTCAGTCTCTCGGTTCCAGCTTTGATGCACCTGTACTGACCTTGCCTTCTGGATGTTAGCGGGGTGAACAGGCAGTGGCTCGGTTGGTTGCTGTCCTTGATGATCGTTTTGGCCTTTCTGTGACATCGGGTGGTGTAGGTGTCCTGGAGGGCAGGTAGTTTGCACCTGGTGATGCGTTGTGCAGACCTCACTACCCTCTGGAAAGCCTTCCGGTTATGGGCGGAGCAGCTGCCGTACCAGGCGGTGATACAGCCCGACAGGATGCTCGCGATTGTGCATCTGTAAAAGTTTGTGAGTGTTTTTGGTGACAAGCCGAATTTCTTCAGCCTCCTGAGGTTGAAGAGGCGCTGCTGCGCCTTCTTCACCACGCTGTCTGTGTGGGTGGACCATTTCAGTTTGTCCGTGATGTGTACGCCGAGGGACTTAAAACTCTCCACCCTCTCCACTACTGTCCCGTCAATGTAGATAGGGGGCTGCTCCCTCTGCTGTTTCCTGAAGTCCACAATCATCTCTTTTGTTTGGTTGACATTGAGTGTGAGGTTATTTTCCTAGGCTTGATTACCAAAAACGACGAGACGGCCTACAGGGCCCTCACCTCCTCCCTGTAGGCCGTCTCGTCGTTGTTGGTAATCAAGCCTACCACTGTGGTGTCGTCTGCAAACTTGATGATTGAGTTGGATGCGTGCATGGCCACGCAGTCGTGGGTGAACAGGGAGTACAGAACAGGGCTGAGAACGCACCCTTGTGGGGACCCAGTGTTGAGGATCAGCGGGGTGGAGATGTTGTTACCTACCCTCACCACCTGGGGGCGGCCCGTCAGGAAGTCCAGGACCCAGTTGCACAGGGCGGGGTCGAGACACAGGGTCTCGAGCTTAATGATGAGTTTGGAGGGTACCATGATGTTAAATGCTGAGCTGTAACGATGAACAGCATTCTTACATAGGTATTCCTCTTGTCCAGATGGGTTAGGGCAGTGTGCAGTGTTTTTATTTTTTTATTTTTTCTATTTCACCTTTATTTAACCAGGTAGGCAAGTTGAGAACAAGTTCTCATTTACAATTGCGACCTGGCCAAGATAAAGCAAAGCAGTTCGACAACATACAACAACACAGAGTTACACATGGAGTAAAACAAATATACAGTCAATAATACAGTAGAAAAATAAGTCTATGTACAATGTGAGCAAATGAGGTGAGATAAGGGAGGTAAAGGCAAAAAAAGTCCATGGTGGCAAAGTAAATACAATATAGCAAGTAAAACACTGGAACGGTAGATTTGTAGTAGAAGAAAGTGCAAAGTAGAAATAGAGATAATGGGGTGCAAAGGAGCAAAATAAAATAAATAAAATAACTAAATACGGTAGGGGAAGAGGTAGTTGTTTGGGCTAAATTATAGATGGGCTATGTACAGGTGCAGTGATCTGTGAGCTGCTCTGACAGCTGGTGCTTAAAGCTAGTGAGGGAGATAAGTGTTTCCAGTTTCAGAGATTTTTGTAGTTCGTTCCAGTCATTGGCAGCAGAGAACTGGAAAGAGAGACGGCCAAAGGAGGAATTGGCTTTGGGGGTGACCAGAGAGATATACCTGCTGGAGCGCGTGCTACAGGTGGGTGCTGCTATGGTGACCAGTGAGCGGAGATAAGGGGGGACTTTACCTAGCAGGGTCTTGTAGATGACCTGGAGCCAGTGGGTTTGGCGACGATTATGAAGCGAAGGCCAGCCAACGAGAGCGTACAGGTCGCAGTGGTGGGTAGTATATGGGGCTTTGGTGACAAAACGGATGGCACTGTGATAGACTGCATCCAGTTTGTTGAGTAGGGTATTGGAGGCTATTTTGTAAATGACATTGCCAAAGTCGAGGATCGGTAGGATGGTCAGTTTTACGAGGGTATGTTTGGCAGCATGAGTGAAGGATGCTTTGTTGCGAAATAGGAAGCCAATTCTTGATTTAACTTTGGATTGGAGATGTTTGATGTGAGTCTGGAAGGAGAGTTTACAGTCTAACCAGACACCTAGGTATTTGTAGTTGTCCACATATTCTAAGTCAGAACCGTCCAGAGTAGTGATGCAGGACAGGCGGGCAGGTGCAGGCAGCGATCGGTTGAAGAGCATGCATTTAGTTTTACTTGTATTTAGGAGCAGTTGGAGGCCACGGAAGGAGAGTTGTATGGCATTGAAGCTCGTCTGGAGGGTTGTTAACAGTGTCCAAAGAAGAGCCAGAAGTATACAGAATGGTGTCGTCTGCGTAGAGGTGGATCAGAGACTCACCAGCAGCAAGAGCGACATCATTGATGCATACAGAGAAAAGAGTTGGCCCAAGAATTTAACCCTGTGGCACCCCCGTAGAGACTGCCCTCCGATTGGACACACTGAACTCTATCAGAGAAGTAGTTGGTGAACCAGGCGATGCAATCATTAGAGAAACCAAGGCTATTGAGCCTGCCGATGAGGATGTGGTGATTGACAGAGTCGAAAGCTTTGGCCAGGTCAATGAAAACGGCAGCACAGTATTGTTTCTTATCGATGGCGGTTACGATATCGTTTAGGACCTTGAGCGTGGCTGAGGTGCACCCATGACCAGCTCTGAAACCAGATTGCATAGCGGAGAAGGTGCGGTGGGATTCGAAATGTTCGGTAATCTGTTTGTTGACTTGGCTTTCGAAGACCTTAGAAAGGCAGGGTAGGATGGATATAGGTCTATAGCAATTTGGGTCAAGAGTGTCCCCTCCTTTGAAGAGGGGGATGACAGCAGCTGCTTTCCAATCTATGGGAATCTCAGATGACACGAAAGAGAGGTTGAACAAGCAGTGTGATGGCGATTGCGTCGTCTATGGACCTATTGGGTTGGTAAGCAAATTGGAGTGGGTCTAGGGTGTCAGGTTGGGTGGAGGTGATATGGTCCTTGACTAGTCTCTCAAAGCACTTCATGATGACGGAAGTGAGTGCTACAGGGTTGTAGTCATTTAGCTCAGTTATCTTAGCTGTCTTGGGAACTAAAGAACATGGAGGGGGTGGGGGGGATGGGAGTGACAACACTGGTACCATCTGCAAATCTACTGTTGTTGGAGTGGGTATTTACAGTGCAGTAACATAGTTCTAATGAAGTATGATGTTGGAGTGGGTATTTACAGTGCAGTAACAGTGTTCTAATGAAGTATGCTGTTGGAGTGGGTATTTACAGTGCAGTAACAGAGTTCTAATGAAGTATGATGTTGGAGTGGGTATTTACAGTGCAGTAACAGTGTTCTAATGAAGTATGCTGTTGGAGTGGGTATTTACAGTGCAGTAACAGTGTTCTAATGAAGTATGCTGTTGGAGTGGGTATTTACAGTGCAGTAACAGTGTTCTAATGAAGTATGCTGTTGGAGTGGGTATTTACAGTGCAGTAACAGTGTTCTAATGAAGTATGCTGTTGGAGTGGGTATTTACAGTGCAGTAACAGTGTTCTAATGAAGTATGATTTTGGAGTGGGTATTTACAGTGCAGTAACAGTGCAGTAACAGTGTTCTAATGAAGTATGCTGTTGGAGTGGGTATTTACAGTGCAGTAACAGTGTTCTAATGAAGTATGCTGTTGTAGTGGGTATTTACAGTGCAGTAACAGTGCAGTAACAGTGTTCTAATGAAGTATGCTGTTGGAGTGGGTATTTACAGTGCAGTACAGTGTTCTAATGAAGTATGCTGTTGGAGTGGGTATTTACAGTGCAGTAACAGTGTTCTAATGAAGTATGTTGAGGTAGCTATTTGAGCAAAAGGCTATGAGAGTTAACTTCTCCTACCACTTGGCTCTACACACTGTTGGTTATTTCTTGTTACAAGCTGACCTTTGATGTAAGTGGTAAGCTTAGCTTAATTATAATGTTACTTAGCTACAGCTCTGCCCCAATGGCACTAAAGTCAGCCCATTTTGTTTGTGAGAAATACATTACGGGAACTCTCTCAGATTAGAATAAGGAGAAAGTATGAACAAATTGGAGGATGTTAAACTATATATACAATAAAAATATATATTCAGAACATTATTCAGTCTTTGGCAGGCAGTGTAGATTAAAGTCTGTGTTTTTGCAAAAGGCATCTGTTAGAGCCACGTGAAACAAATAAACAGATTCATGAAAACAATGCATACCACAACAAATAGCACCATCTTCTGAATACTCAAAACAGCTGCATGCCTCAGTCTTGGTTTAGTGACATTTCATTTATTTTTTGTACACTTAAATCCTCCTACTTCCCAATCACTACTGAGACTTTTTGCTGTTCTCTCCTGAAAAGGGATATCAATACATGAACATAATAATAATAATAATCACATCCTCATAGCCAGAGCTTTTTCTTTAAAAACTCTCTGATTAAATAAATTATTTTCAGGGCACTTTTTTTTTAAATCACACATTCACACCAACATTCCAATATTTTGAAATATTGACAGTTTACAGAAGGGACAGATACGAATACAATGTGTGTAATTGAGTTGAGTGTAACTGAGTTGAGTGTAATTGAGTTGTGTGTAATTGAGCTGAGTGTAATTGAGTTGAGTGTAATTGAGCTGAGTGTAATTGAGTTGTCTGTAATTGAGCTGAGTGTAATTGAGTTGTGTGTAATTGAGCTGAGTGTAATTGAGCTGAGTGTAATTGAGCTGAGTGTAATTGAGCTGAGTGTAATTGAGTTGTGTGTAATTGAGCTGAGTGTAATTGAGCTGAGTGTAATTGAGCTGAGTGTAACTGAGTTGAGTGTAGTTGAGTTGTGTGTAATTGAGCTGAGTGTAATTGAGTTGTCTGTAATTGAGCTGAGTGTAATTGAGTTGAGTGTAATTGAGCTGAGTGTAATTGAGTTGTGTGTAATTGAGCTGAGTGTAATTGAGCTGAGTGTAATTGAGCTGAGTGTAATTGAGTTGTGTGTAATTGAGTTGTGTGTAATTGAGCTGAGTGTAATTGAGCTGAGTGTAATTGAGCGGAGTGTAATTGAGCTGAGTGTAGTTGAGCTGAGTGTAATTGAGCTGAGTGTAATTGAGCTGAGTGTAACTGAGTTGAGTGTAATTGAGCTGAGTGTAATTGAGTTGTGTGTAATTGAGCTGAGTGTAATTGAGCTGAGTGTAACTGAGTTGAGTGTAATTGAGTTGAGCCTTCTGTTGAACAACAGTTGACAGTATTTTTGTCTGCCTTTAATCACAATGGCCACTCTCAACTCCTGATGTTGGCTGTATGTTTACTTACAAGCCCTTAACCAACAGTGCAGTTGAAGAAGAAGAAAATATTTACCAAGTAGACTAAAATATAAAGTAATAATAAAAGTAACACAATAATAATAACAATAACGAGGCTATATACAGGGACCACCGGTACCGAGTCAGTGTGGAGGCTATATACAGGGGGCACCAGTACCGAGACAGTGTGCAGGGGGTACAGGCTAGTTGAGGTAATCTGCACATGTAGGTGGGGGTGATGTGACTATGCATAGGTAACAAACAAACAGCATGTGTATTGCCACCATAATCTCCCTCCCTCCCTCCACCACCAACCCTGCCATGTTGTGTGTTTTGTGGCTGTTTCTGCCCGAGCCAGGCTGGTGCAAGGACACAACACAAGCCCTTTAAGGTCGGGCCACCTCCCAAATCTGAAGGGATGGGAGCGAGCGGCGTGTTCCTTCAGATAAAAACCTCTGAGATCAACGTCTCGGATGCACAGCCAATCAGCAAAGCGAAAGCCTTTGAAAACCAAGCCAATGTCCGTGATGTGCTCAGCCAACGATTATGTGGTCAGTCAGTGATACCAAAAGGCAACCCTGAAACATCAAGGAACTCGGAGTCTTGAAAACCCATCAGTTCTACAACGCTAATTAAACTTATACAAGTAGCCCGCTGAAGCCTTGCCAATGGGGCGAAGAGTGCCCTCTCTTTGGTGATTAACGAGGTGAAACACTCAACACATTCCGTTAGGAAATACAATATATCAAGAATTGCTCTCTACATACCACTCAACATGTTCCTATGGGGAATGCATCTATCAAGATTGAATCCATAGATACCAATCTTCAGGAGTACTTTGCCTTCAAGAAACTATGCCAATTGATTAGTGTTTTTGTTTGATAGTTGATTAGATAGATGACAGGGCTCGCTGCTGCACACACCGTGTGTGTCCCCTTAATATAATGCACGGTGCATCAACAGATCAAGCTCAGCGAGTTGTACCACATCATAAATCACTTTATTAGATGGATATTTTGTACTATCACAATATAACACAATATGACATTTATATAAAACAGCCCTTTAAACTCCACTGGGGCTCTGCATGTGGAGCTGAACTGTTTCCTTTGAACCTTCTAGTCCTACTGCAGGGGGGCTGTTACACAAAGCAGAATCAGTTAGTTTGTCAGCTAAGTGTGCAAAATTACTAGAAATAACTTCATCTTTTCTTTTGGGGGAAAAATAGAGACTTAAATTGACAAGGTGTTACTTGACTTCACAACGACAACCAAATATACAAATGTAGCTTTCTGGAATCAACCAGAAAAAGCACGAGTTGTTACAGTATGTGTCTGTTTATCAAAGTTAGCTGGCTAACTTAATAATCCTGTTCTCTGGAATACCACACTGCTGTTGGCTGCATCTTCTCTAATGTGTAGGGTTTCCAGCTGACCACCAACCTGCCTGCAAGACATCCACTGAAACAGCTGCTCATACCTGATTACAATTTGTCATCTCATTTGACCCATCAATATCACATGTCAAAATATGATTTATTGAATTGAATGAATACATGGGCAAGTTCATGTTTACATATATAACCATCTGTGTCAATAGGCTATATTATCATTGTTTTATTCAGTTTCGATATGTAACTGAAATCCATATACTTGGAGTCTAACAGCAGTCAGTGAGAACAAGGTGTTCAGTGTACGTCAAGGCAAACCCCCTCTCTCCACCTCTCTAAAGATCTACTGACCAGGTCCTCTCTAACGACCTACTGACAGGTCCTCTCTAAAGGCCTACTGACAGGTCATCTCTAAAGGCCTACTGACAGGTCATCTCTAAAGACCTACTGACAGGTCATCTCTAAAGACTTACTGACAGGTCATCTCTAAAGACCTACTGACAGGTCCTCTCTAAAGACCTACTGACAGGTCCTCTCTAAAGACCTACTGACAGGTCATCTCTAAAGACCTACTGACAGGTCCTCTCTAAAGACCTACTGACAGGTCCTCTCTAAAGACCTACTGACAGGTCCTCTCTAAAGACCTACTGACAGGTCCTCTCTAAAGACCTACTGACAGGTTGACCTACTGACCAGGTCCTCTCTTAAGACCTACTGACCAGGTCCTCTCTTAACCTGTTGGGTCTAGGGGGCAGCATTTGCACGTCTGGATAAAAAAAATGTACCCGATTTAATCTGGTTACTAATCCTACCCAGTAACTAGAATATGCATATACTTATTATATATGGATAGAAAACACTCTAAAGTTTCCAAAACTGTTTGAATGGTGTCTGTGAGTATAACAGAACTCATTTGGCAGGCAAAACCCTGAGACATTTTCTGACAGGAAGTGGATACCTGATGTGTTGTATTGACTTTAAACCTATCCCATTGAAAAACACAGGGGTTTAGGAATATTTTGGCACTTCCTATTGCTTCCACTAGATGTCACCAGCCTTTACAAAGTGTTTTGAGTCTTCTGGAGGGAGATCTGACCGAACAAGAGCCATGGAACGATGATGGCCCATTAGACACCTGGCGCGCTAGTTCATGTTGGGTACCCTCGTTCCAATACGTTATAAAAGAGTATGCATTCGTCCACCTTGAATATTATTCATGTTCTGGTTAAAAAAGGCCCTAATGATTTATGCTATACAACGTTTGACATGTTTGAACGAACGGAAATATATTTTTTCCCCTCGTTCATGACGAGAAGTCCGGCTGGCTTACATCATGTGCTAACGAGACGGAGATTTTTGGACATAAATGATGAGCTTTTTTGAACAAAACTACATTCGTTATGGACCTGTGATACCTGGAAGTGACATCTGATGAAGAGAATCAAAGGTAATGGATTATTTACATAGTATTTTCGATTTTAGATCTCCCCAACATGACGTCTAGTCTGTATCGCAACGCGTATTTTTCTGGGCGCAGTGCTCAGATTATTGCAAAGTGTGATTTCCCAGTAAGGTTATTTTTAAATCTGGCAAGTTGATTGCGTTCAAAAGATGTAAATCTATAATTCTTTAAATGATAATATAATATTTTACCAATGTTTTCTAATTTTAATTATTTAATTTGTGACGCTGACTTGACTGCCGGTTATTGGAGGGAAACGATTTCCTCAACATCAATGCCATAGTAAAACGCTGTTTTTGGATATAAATATGAACTTGATAGAACTAAAAATGCATGCATTGTCTAACATAATGTCCTAGGAGTGTCATCTGATGGAGATTGTAAAAGGTTAGTGCATCATTTTAGCTGGTTTTATGGTTTTGGTGACCCTGTCTTTGACTTGACAAAACATTACACACAACTCTTGTAAATGTACTGTCCTAACATACTCTAAATTTATGCTTTCGCCGTAAAACCTTTTTGAAATCGTAAAACGTGGTTAGATTAAGGAGATGTTTATCTTTCAAATGGTGTAACATAGTTGTATTTTTGAAAAATTTGAATTTTGACATTTATTTGGATTCAAATTTGCCGCTCTTGAAATGCACCTGCTGTTGATGGAGTGCACCACGGGTGGCACGCTAGCGTCCCACCTAGCCCCAAGAGGTTAAGACCTACTGACAGGGCCTCTCCAACGACCTAATGACAGGGCCTCTCTCCACCTCTCTAATGCCCGACTGACTGGGTCTTGGCAGGGTTCATGGTTCTACTCATTCACGCTGTGCAATAAAATATCAATCAAATACTTCTCCGCTCTGCTGGGCTAATTTCAGGTCCTTGAATTACTTTTTGTTCAGCTCCATCAATTTTTTTACCGGGGACAACTTCAAGGAGTTTAGTACGTTCATCCACACTGTTTGAGTTATTCATGAAAATGAGAAAAAGCTCAAAGAGTAGGTTGATTGTGTTGTAAAAAAAAAAAGGCTGATCTCAAAACACCTCAGACCGCAGATATAGCATATACAATCCATTGGTGTTGTTTTACCTATTTACCCCTCTCCTGATAATAATATGGGACCGTTGTTTTTTTTTTAACCTGGGACCAGAGGAAATAATGGGGTAGGGTCATGCTTTTTCAATTTCAGACAGGGGGAGTGTTGAGTTTTTAAGAAAATCGTCCAGGGGAGGGTCATTTAATTTAATTAATTAACTCTAGCTCTAGTCTCCCTCTAGCTCTAGTCGCACCTCTAGCTCTAGTCTCACCTCTAGCTCTAGTCTCACCTCTAGCTCTAGTCTCACCTCTAGCTCTAGTCTCACCTCTAGCTCTACTCTCACCTCTAGCTCTAGTCTCATCTCTAGCTCTACTCTCACCTCTAGCTCTACTCTCACCTCTAGCTCTACTCTCACCTCTAGCTCTAGTCTCCCTCTAGCTCTTGTCTCATCTCTAGCTCTAGTCTCATCTCTAGCGCTTGTCTCATCCCTAGCTCTAGTCTCATCTCTAGCTCTAGTCTCATCTCTAGCTCTAGCCCCCTCTAGCTCCAGTCTCATCTCTAGCTCTAGTCTCATCTCTAGTCTAGTATTTTCACATGTACAGTTTGTTTAACCTGTTGGGGCTACAGGTTAGCAATGAACCCCGAGCCGGGATTGCTAACAAGGCTGGAAATTCAAAACATCAAAAATCTAATAATTTCAATTTCTCAAACAATCAACTATTTTACACAATTTAAATGATAAACATCTCCTTAATCTAACCACATTGTTCGATTTTCAAAGAGGCTTTACGGCAAAAGCATAAAGTTAGATTATGTTAGGACAGTACATAGCCACAAAAGTACAAACATCCATTTTCAATTCAAGGTCAGGCGTCACCAAAAGCAGAAACCAGCTTGAATTATGCACTAACTTTTGTCAATCTCCATCAGATGACACTCCTAGGACATTATGTTATACAATACATGCATTTTTTGTTCCATCAAGTTCATATTTATATCCAAAAACAGCATTTTACAGTAGCGTGAAATTCAGATTTTTTTCTTCTCTGAAATGCTTCCGGTGAACATAACAAAATTACTATTCGAAAACATTGGTAAATTATAATATTGTCATTCAAAGAATAATATATTATCATCTCGTAATTGCTACCGAATGGCCAGATCTCAAAATAACTTTACTGGGAAATCACATTTTGCAATAAACGGGGTGCTATGCTAAGAACAACAGGCTATGCTATACAGTTAGCATCATCTAAAATCGATAATAACATTGTAAATATCCCCTTACCTTTGATTATCTCCATCAGAAGACTGGCATCCCAGGTCCGGAAGGCATCACAGGTCCGGAACAAATGTGGTTTCTTTTGACAAAGTTCATAATTTATGTCCAAATAACAATGTGTTTCCCTAATGATTTGGACTCTTTAATATTAAAGTATATTCTCTTTGGGGTGGGGGATGTCACGTTATACCTTCAGCATGGTTGTATTACCGGTAAACCAGGCTGTAGGCCTCTTCAAAAGTATCTTCACCTATAGGGTTCTAATGTTTTCCCCCTTAATGACTCTGACCCTGGGTTAAGTAATGTTAACAGAGTGTTGTCGGTTTACGGTGTCTGCGTGGTATATGATTTGGTCATGCTTGATGCATTAATTGTAGCCTTTTCTCCCAGGGTCTATATGGAAGTGGTTAGCTTGGCGGCCCTCCAACTCAATCCCATTGATTTTCCATAACAATATGAAGAACGCTTTTCAGCGGTCTAGATTAATGAATTGCATCTTCAGAGTCACTTTGGCAATCCTAATGAAGGTAGATGCATTTCCCTGAGCAATACAGCTGGATTTCAATTGGTTTTAAATGTGTTGATACCCTCCTGACAACTGAATAAAAATATATATAATAATAAATATAATATAATATATATTCTCCCAGGCCAATACATCTTCCTTTGGCTTGTCAGATCACTTTAATAAAAACATATGATTCAAAGTCGGACATTTATCATCATCAAACCTGGTTCTCCATTTTTCTCTCTACAGTGGCAAGAAAAAAGTATGTGAACCGTTTGGAATTACCTGGATTTATGCATAAATTGGTCATAACATTGTGATCTGATCTTCATCTAAGTCACAAAAATAGACAAACACAGTCTGCTTAAACTAATGACACACAAACAATTATACGTTTTCATGACTTTATTGAACACAACGTGTAAACATTCACAGTGCAGGGTGGGAAAAGTATGTGACCTCCTGGATGTAATAACAGGTTGACCCTCCTTTGGCAGCAATAACCACAACTAAATGTTACCTGTAGTTGCGGATCAGACCTGTACAACGGTCAGGAGGAATTTTGGACTATTGCTCTTTACAAAACTGTTTCAGTTCAGCAATATTCTTGGGATGTTTGGTGTGAACCACTCTCTTGAGGTCATGCCACAGCATCTCAATCGAGTTGAGGTCAGGACTCTGACTGGGCCACTCCAGGAGGCGTATTTTCTTCTTTTGAAGCCATTCTGTTTTTTGGGTTGTTGTCCTGTTGCATCACCCAACTTCTGTTGAGCTTCAATTGGCGGACAGATAGCCTAACATTCCCCTGCAAAATGTCTAGATAAACTTGGGAATTCATTTTTCCGTCGATGATAGCAAGCTGTCCAGGCCCTGAGGCAGCAAAGCAGCCCCAAACCATGACGCTCCGTCCACCAAACTTTACAGTTGGGATGAGGTTTTGTTGTTGGTGTGCTGTGCCTTTTTTTCTGCACACATAGTGTTGTGTGTTCCTTCCAAACAACTCAACTGAAGTTTCATCTGTCCACAGAATATTTTGCCAGTAGCGCTGTGGAACATCCAGGTGCACTTTTGCGAACTTCAGACATGCAGCAATGTTTTTTTTGGACAGCAGTGGCTCCTTCTGTGATGTCCTCCCATGAACTCCATTCTTGTTTAGTGTTTTATGTATTGTAGACTAGTCAACAGAGATGTTAGCATGTTCCAGAGATTTTTGTAAGTCTTTAGCTGACACTCTATGATTCTTCTTAACCTCATTGAGCATTCTGCGCTGTGCTCTTGCAGTCATCTTTGCAGGTCGGCCACTCATAGGGAGAGTAGCAACATTGCTGAACTTTCTCCATTTATAGACAATTTGTCTTACCGTGGACTGATGAACATCAAGGCTTTTAGAGATACTTTTGTAACCCTTTCCAGCTTTATGCAAGTCAACAATTCTTAATCTTAGGTCTTCTGAGATTTCTTTTGTTCGAGGCATGGTTCACATCAGGCAATGCTTTTTGTGAATAGCAAACTCAAATTGTTGGAGTGTTTTTTATAGGGCAGGGCAGCTCTAACCAACATCTCCAATCCTGTCTTATTGATTGGACTCCAGGTTAGCTGACTCCTGACTCCAATTAGCTTTTGGAGAAGTCAGCCTAGGGGTTCACATACTTTTTCCAACCTACACTGTGAATATTTAAATTATGTATTCAATATAGATAAGAAAAATACAATAATTTCTGTGTTATTAGTTTAAGCACACTGTGTTTGTCTATTTTTCTGACTTAGATAAAGATCAGATCACAATGTATGATCAGTTTATGCAAAAATCCAGGTAACTCCAAAGAGTTCACATACTGTTTCTTGCCAATGCATAGTCTTCTTCTTTTTCTCCTTCTCCTCCTTCTCCTTCTTCTTATTTTCTCCTTCTCCTCCTTCTTCTCCTTCTTCTTCTCATTCTTCTCATTCTTCTCCTTCTTCTCCTTCTCCTCCTTCTTTTCCTTCTTCTGCTTCTTCTTCTTCTTATTCTTCTCCTCCTCCTTATTCTCCTTCTTCTGCTTCTTCTTCTTCTCATTCTTCTCCTTCTCCTCCTTCTTCTCCTTCTTCTGCTTCTTCTACCTTATGAAGATCTCTGCAGTAGATCATAATAGAGTTCTAAATAATGTATGTCATCTACTACAGAAGCATTTTGTAGAGCATGTTACTGTGAAAATACAATTCATTGTTCACATTGGGTTCAATTGCATACGTCTCACAGATGTTATAACAAAAAAAAGTTACTATTTTCAGATAGGCTTAACTTATAGTATAGCGGTTCATGTATTTTTTATGTTTAATGAATGAATTCATATCAAATGAGATGGAAATTAGATGATGAAAATGCAATACCTTGAGAAACATTGACTGGTGGGTTATCCAGCTGATGGACCACAGTCCATGTTCTTCACATTGAGATACATTGACTGGTGGGTTACTCAGCTGATGGACCACAGTCCACGTTCTTCACTTTGAGACACATTGACTGGTGGGTTATCCAGCTGATGGACCACAGTCCACGTTCTTCACTTTGAGACACATTGACTGGTGGGTTATCCAGCTGATGGACCACAGTCCACGTTCTTCACTTTGAGACACATTGACTGGTGGGTTACCCAACTGATGGACCACAGTCCATGTTCTTCATATTGAGATACATTGACTGGTGGGTTACTCAGCTGATGGACCACAGTCCATGTTCTTCACTTTGAGACACATTGACTGGTGGGTTACCCAACTGATGGACCACAGTCCATGTTCTTCACATTGAGACACATTGACTGGTGGGTTACTCAGCTGATGGACCACAGTCCACGTTCTTCACTTTGAGACACATCGCTGAATGGAAACATTTGATAATTGTAAGACCTCTTTTAAATACATAAAGGTGTGGTGATCAGCCCCTACATTTTACAGGTTCTGAAAATAGGATTTACAAAGCAATGTTACCTCAAATTGTAGCTTTAAAAAATATATAAATAAGAGTATCACCATGCATTGAAAAAAATAAACTGGTGCGGTCTTCCATCACCTCTATTTTTAGGAGTAGAAATTTTTTTCTTGAGCTCATGACCAGCCAAGACTATTAAAAATCATGTACGGCAGAGTTCCATAACAATATAACCCAATATTTATGTATCTGCTTAAATGTGTTGGAAATATATTTACATTTACATTTTAGTCATTTAGCAGACGCTCTTATCCAGAGCGACTTACAGTAGTGAATGCATATATTTCATAAACATTTCTTTTTTTTCCCCCCGTACTGGTCCCCCGTGGGAATCGAACTGAACCTCAGTGTTGCTTGCCTCGAAGCGAGCATAGAAGTGATTTAGCTCGTCTGGTAGGCTCGTGTCACTGGGCAGCTCGCGGCTGTGCTTCCCTTTGTAGTCTGTAATAGTTTGCAAGCCCTGCCGACAAGTGTCGGAGCCGGTGTAGTATGATTTAATCTTAGCCCTGTATTGACGCTTTGCCTGTTTGATGGTTCGTCGCAGGGCATAGCGGGATTTCTTGTAAGCTTCCGGGTTAGAGTCCCGCACCTTAAAAGCGGCAGCTCTACCCTTTAGCTCAGTGCGAATGTTGCCTGTAATCCATGGCTTCAGGTTGGGGTATGTACGTACAGTCACTGTGGGGACGACATCCTCAATGCACTTATTGATAAAGCCAGTGACTGATGTGGTGTATTCCTCAATGTCATCGGAAGAATCCCGGAACATGTTCCAGTCTGTGATAGCAAAACAGTCCTGTAGTTTAGCATCTGCTTCATCTGACCACTTTTTTATAGACCGAGTCACTGGTGCTTCCTGCTTTAATTTTTGCTTGTAAGCAGGAATCGGGGGGATAGAGTTGTGGTCGGATTTACCAAATGGAGGGCGAGGGAGAGCTTAGAAATAGAGATGGAAATAGTGTTTACTAACCATGCCACATTGGATTTACTTCTTGTTGCCACATAAGAGCCTCTGGTTACGAACCCATTCACCTCCAACACACCTGACTGTCATACTAATTAATTCAGTGATGTAGAATCTGTCTGACACCCATTCCACCCACAGACCTGTAGTCATGTGGACACTAGAATAATCATTTGTTGAACTTTCACACCAATGTTCTCGATAAGCAAAAAAACAAAAAAAAACGTTTTGCTTGGCTGTTCCTGTGAAATAACTCCCTGGTTAATGTTAGCTTGGGTTTAGATATAGTGAAGCACTCAGTGAAGTATGAGAAGATGGCATGCTGTTACACAACATCACCACAGGCAGCAGCGATCACAAATCATTTCAATGATTACATTGCAATCAATATAGTGAAGCGGTGTATATTTGAGTTTTTAGCTATTGGATAAATAGACAGCTTGACACATCATGAATCTAACCCTCATTTGTTTTTGTTTTTCTCCATATTTTAAAACCCTGTCTACTTTGTCTTGAGCTGAACAGTCAAGTCGACAATAGTTCTCCAAGAACTGGCGCAGATTTAATTGGGAGTGGGTTATTGTTACTTAAACATCTGTTTGGAACAGGTATATGTTCCCAGAGGGTTAAACAGATACACAGCGCCAATAATCCATTCAGCCAAGTGATATCACGTTGCAAACAGGAATTAATACAACTCATGTAGCACAATGTCCCTAGAAGCTCAGTACACCACCATGCAAATATTTGATTTTCCCAGAGGGAATCAGTTGAAGCAAACCATGGACATTTCTTCTGATTGTACTGTTCCTTACAAGTTGGGGAGAGAGATAGAGAGAGACAGAGAGAGAGAAATTGAATTGAATTGGGAGAGAGAGATAGAGAGAGGGTTGAGAGAGAGGATTGAGAGAGAGAGAGAGAGAGAGAGAGAGAGAGAGATTGAGGGGAAAAAAGGGGAGAGAGAGAGATTGAGGGGAAGAGGAGAGAGAGAGAGAGATTGAGGGGGTTGAGAGAGAAAGAGAGAGAGAGAGGGATTGAGGGGGTTGAGAGAGAAAGAGAGAGAGAGAGGGTTGAGAGAGAGAGAGAGGGGGTTGAGAGAGAGAGAGAGATAGAGAGAGAGAGGGTTGAGAGAGAAAGAGAGGGTTGAGAGAGGGTTTGGAGAGAGATGGTTTGGAGAGAAAGCGAGTGAGAGGGTTGAGAGAGAGAGAGAGGGTTGAGAGAGAGAGCGAGAGAGGGTTGAGAGGGTTGAGAGAGAGAGAGAGAGAGAGAGAGAGGGGTGAGAGAGGGTTTGGAGAGAGGGTTATGAGAGAGAGGGAGGGAGGGAGGGAGAGAGAGGGTTTAGAGAGAGGGAGAGAGAGAGAGAGGGGGGGTTGAGAGAGAGAGAGAGAGGGTTGAGAGAGAGAGAGAGGGTTGAGAGAGAGAGAGAGGGTTGAGAGAGAGAGAGAGAGAGAGAGAGAGAGAGAGAGAGAGAGAGAGAGAGAGAGAGAGAGAGAGAGAGAGAGAGAGAGAGAGAGAGAGAGAGAGAGAGAGGCACACACACAAGCACTTGATGCCTTACTAGTCTCAGAGCCCTATGGAAGCACTTGATTCCTTTCTCATCTCAGAACTGGCTGGAACCAGTATTCAACACTGCTTAGAGTTAAAACAAGATGAGCCACGGTTGGAATTCAAGGCAAACAAATACACTCTTCATTTCACACATGCACTTTTCTGCCACACACCCAAAAACACACACACACGCAGACGCACATACAGATGCACACACAGATGCACACACAGATGCACACACACACACACACACACACACACACACACACACACACACCACACACACACACACACACACACACACACACACTAAACGAGGGAGAACTAGAAGTCCTTGGGGCCAGGCATCTACCACTTACATGACATTCTGAACTGCAACTTGCTTTGTGCTGTGACTTTGAAATGTAGAACATCCAGGTCAGACACAGGGAGAAGTAGATCTATCTTCCAGGTGTCAGTGACCAACATTGATGGATGACCCTTGGTTCTTGAGTTGTGGTGGCTCCTGTGACAGCCAGTCATTAATAAACAGATTGTGACGACCCTCTCCTTTGTGTTGTGTGCTGCCTGCCTGTCTGTGTGCAGCAGCCTCCGCTTCTAGATTATTTCCATGCCACTGATAATAAATACTCATAAAGCTAATGATCCCTGATTACTGCTGCAATCTTTGCCTCATTACACCGATTAGCTGCAACGGTGTAACTCGGAGGACACCCGCGCCTGTTTAAAAATACCATCACGCTCGTGATGTCGCCCTGTTAGACACCTCTCAGAATTAAAAACCTAACACCTTGTAACCTTATCAAACTAAGCTGCTGTCTCAACAGAAACGCAAACGACACCATGTTAATTAATATAATGTAATCATACAAACAACATTAATGTCTAAACCTTAGACACTCAAGAACGGACGTGGTTTATTACTATAGTGCTTTGCATCAGTGAGGATTCTGTTGTAAAACGCGGTGCTTTAATGGTGGTGTGTTCCAAATAGCACCCTACTGTAGGCCCTATATAGTGCACTGCTTTTTAAAATGGGCCCTGGTCAAAAGTAGTGCACTATCGTAGAGGATAGGGTACCATTTGGAACACATCCATGAAGTGCCACCGGCTCCAGGTCTTGGATTTCGGGGAAGACGAAATGGTTAATTTACAGTCCTTATGCTAGAAAATATGTCCTTCAATGTCAAAATAAAGCCTTGTGAGTCCACAGACAAATCAAATAAGCAGGCGAAGTCAGTGACCCCAATAATTTTGCAAGTTGCTCGGGACGTTTTCCAGACGCTGTGCAAAGTGGGCATTTTCCTCCCAAAATAGTGCCATGCTCCCTCCCGTCTGCTTATTACAGGTTGTTGACCCACTACCAGAGAAGGCTGATCACATGGAGCTTTATAGGAGGTCAGGCCCAATGACACAACAATCATCTCCTCTCTCCTCTCTCCATCTCAAACAACACGAGTTGAAAGTGAAACAGAGAAAAAAGAAAGAAAGAAAACCAGAGAGAAACAGAGTTAAGCAAGGCTAGTCCGCTGAGTGGTCAGTTTTGGAAATGCAACAGACTGGTTCGTTAGCATATTTACTGTGTCAGTAAAACGGTCTGCCCTCATCAGATCAGAGAATGTTACACATGTTCCCATGAGCTTGCAGTAATAATGTTTTTGGACAATGCTGAGGTTGTGAGAGAGATACAAGGTTGTATTGTTGAATAAAATGATATTTGATTAGTCAGTTTTCAATCGATATGAAACCATATTGACAGCAACAAAGCAAATAATTGATATGACTGTGACAAAGCGACAAAGAGAGGTGCAAGCAGTTGTTCACTACCATTTATTTAGAACTATGGGACTAAACAGTGCATTCAGAAAGTATTCAGACAACTTTACTTTTTCCACATTTTGTTGTTACAGCCTTATTCTAAAATAGATTAATTAAATCTACACACAATACCCCATAATGACAAAGCGAAAACAGATTTTTTTGACATTTTTGCTAATATTCAGACCCTATGATATTAGAAAATGAGCTCAGGTGCTTCCTGTTTCCCTTGATCATCTTTGAAGAGGTTTCTACAACTTGTAGTAAAGTTCAATTGATTGGACATGATTTGGAAAGGCACACAACTGTCTATTTAAGGTCCCACAGTTGACAGGGCATGTCAGAGCAAAAACCAAGCCATGAGGTCGAAGGAATTGTCCATAGAGCTCCGAGACAGGATTGTGTCAAGGCACAGATCTGGGGAAGGGTACCAAAACATTTCTGCAGCATTGAAGGTCCCCAAGAACACAGTGGCCTCCATCATTCTTAAATGGAAGAAGTTTGGAACCACCAAGACTGTAGGTTTATCTGAACAGTGAGAGAAAGAATAACGACAAAAAAATCCAGAAAAACACGTCAGAAATGTTATAAATTTATTTGCATTTTAATGAGCAAAATAAGTATTTGACCCCCTCTCAATCAGAAAGATTTCTGGCTCCTAGGTGTCTTTTATACAGGTAACGAGCTGAGATTAGGAGCACACTCTTAAAGGGAGAGCTCCTAATCTCAGCTTGTTACCTGTATAAAAGACACCTGTCCACAGAATCAATCAATCAATCAGATTCCAAACTCTCCACCATGGCCAAGACCAAAGAGCTTTCCAAGGATGTCAGGGACAAGATTGTAGACCTACACAAGGCTGGAATGGGCTACAAGACCATCGCCAAGCAGCTTGGTGAGAAGGTGACAACAGTGGGGTGCAATTATTCGCAAATGGAAGAAACACAAAAGAACTGTCAATCTCCCTCGGCCTGGGGCTCCATGCAAGATCTCACCTCGTGGAGTTGCAATGATCATGAGAACGGTGAGGAATGAGCCCAGAACTACACGGGAGGATCTTGTCAATGATCTCAAGGCAGCTGGGACCATAGTCACCAAGAAAACAATTGGTAACACACTACGCCGTGAAGGACTGAAATCCTGCAGCGCCCGCAAGGTCCCCCTGCTCAAGAAAGCACATATACATGCCTGTCTGAAGTTTGCCAATGAACATCTGAATGATTCAGAGGAGAACTGGGTGAAAGTGTTGTGGTCAGATGAGACCAAAATGGAGCTCTTTGGCATCAACTCAACTCGCCATGTTTGGAGGAGGAGGAATGCTGCCTATGACCCCAAGAACACCCTCCCCACCGTCAAACATGGAGGTGGAAACATTATGCTTTGGGGGTGATTTTCTGCTAAGGGGACAGGACAACTTCACCGCATCAAAGGGACGATGGACGGGGCCATGTACCGTCAAATCTTGGGTGAGAACCTCCTTCCCTCAGCTAGGGCATTGAAAATGGGTCATGGATGGGTATTCCAGAATGACAAAGACCCAAAACACACGGCCAAGGCAACAAAGGAGTGGCTCAAGAAGAAGCACATTAAGGTCCTGGAGTGGCCTAGCCAGTCTCCAGACCTTAATCCCATAGAAAATCTGTGGAGGGAGCTGAAGGTTCGAGTTGCCAAACGTCAACCTCGAAACCTTAATGACTTGGAGAAGATCTGCAAAGAGGAGTGGGACAAAATCCCTCCTGAGATGTGTGCAAACCTGGCGGCCAACTACAAGAAACGTCTGACCTCTGTGATTGCCAACAAGGGTTTTGCCACCAAGTACTAAGTCATGTTTTGCAGAGGGGTCAAATACTTATTTCCCTCATTAAAATGCAAATCATTTTATAACATTTTTGACATGCGTTTTTCTGGATTTTTTGTTGTTATTCTGTCTCTCATTGTTCAAATAAATCTACCATTAAAATTATAGACGGATCATTTCTTTGTCAGTGGGCAAACGTACAAAATCAGCAGGGGATCAAATACTTTTTTCCCTCACTGTGGATAGTACCCTTTTTCTCTAAGAGTCTAGCAACAATCCCCCTTTTCTTTTTAGTATCTACAGTATCTTCAGGGGCTGTGAAGATATGATTTGTGCATTTCTATCACGGGGGAGGGATGAAGGGAGGGAGGGAATGAATGAACAAGGCAGTGCAACATTGATCCAGGACCCCCTAGGCTTCAATTTCACCATAGAGACAACATGGCTAATTAGGCTAGCATGTTGCCTGTTCCAGCACAGCTGCACTGAGAGATTATACAGACAGAGGCTGCCAGCTGTTAGTCAGCTGCACTATCAGTGACTAATTGAGACCAGAACAACATTCACAGTGCAAGGCTTCACTAACTCTCTACAGCTTAATGTGGCCTAAATACATGGTCCACAGATAAGGTTAATAGAGGGGAACCGAAGCAGCACAGCATGGCTCGATGAGAACATGATTCAAATGTAAAGATCTATTGACCGAATTGAAGTATTGAAATTATGAGAGCTCCCTGAGAGAGATTCAGTCTTGTACTGTATGATGATCCGTGTTTTTCACACAACACCACCATGTGGACTGACAAGTGCTTGTTAATGGCTTGGTTGGCTATGCTGAGTCTGATGTTATAGACTAGGTATAACTACTACAACAACATTAGGGCAGATCTGATGGAGTAGGTCCTAACATAACCTAGTCTACTTTAAAAGGGAATAGGGTGCCATTTGGGATGCCCCGAGCACGCAAATTGGACCACGGGAGGGGTCGGACTATGAGTCCAAATTAAGTATGCAAAACAGATGCGTACTACGTTTGCACATATTTTTGAAGCATGTATTAATGCAAGCTTCAACGGCAAGTATGCAAAAATAATATGTAAAAAAAATGACCCATGCTGAAGTGAGAGAAAATGCACTTGTCTTTTCACATCTCATATGTTGCCTTACATAAACTCAGCAAAAAAAGAAACAGCCCTTTTTCAGGACCCTGTCTTTCAAAGATAATGTGTAAAAATCCTAATAACTTTACAGATCTTCATTGAAAAGGTTTTGAACACTGTTTCCCATGCTTGTTCAATTAAGCATAAACAATTAATGAACATGCACCTGTGGAACGGTCGTTAAGACACTAACAGCTTATAGATGGTAGGCAAATAAGGTCACAGTTATGAAAACTTAGGACACTAAAGAGGCCTTTCTACTGACTCTGAAAAACACCAAAAGAAAGATGCCCAGGGTCCCTGCTCATCTGTGTGAAAGTGCCTTAGGCATGGTGCAAGAAGGCATGAGGAGTGCAGATGTGGCCGTACTGTGAGACTCCTAAGACAGCTCTACAGGGAGACAAGACAAACAGCTTATTGTCCTCGCAGTAGCAGACCTCGTGTAACAACACATGCACAGGATCGGTACATCCGAACATCACTCCTGCATGACAGGTACAGGATGGCAACAATAACTGCCCAAGTTACACCAGGAACGCACAATCCCTCCATCAGTGCTCAGACTGTCCGCAATAGGCTGAGAGAGGCTGGACGGAGGGCTTGTAGGCCTGTTGTAAAGCAGGTCCTCACCAGACATCACCGGCAACAACGTCGCCTATGGGCACAAACCCACCGTCGCTGGACCAGACAGGTCTGGCAAAAAGTGCTCTTCACTGACGAATCGCGGTTTTGTCTCACCAGTGGTGATGGTCGGATTCACGTTGATTGTCGAAGGAATGAGCGTTACACCGAGGCCTGTACTCTGGAGCGGGATTGATTTGGAGATGGAGAGTCCGTCATGGTCTGGGGCAGTGTGTCACAGCATCATCGGACTGAGCATGTTGTCATTGCAGGCAATCTCAACGCTGTGCGTTACAGGGAAGACATCCTCCTCCCTCATGTGGTACCCTTCCTGCAGGCTCATCCTGACATGACCCTCCAGCATGACAATGCCACCAGCCATACTGCTTGTTCTGTGCATGATTTCCTGCAAGACAGGAATGTCAGTGTTCTGCCATGGCCTTCGAAGAGCCTGGATCTCAATCCCATTGAGCACTTCTGGTACCTGTTGGATTGGACTGTGAGGGCTAGGGCCATTCCCCCCAGAAATGTCTGGGAACTTGCAGGTGCCTTGGTGGAAGAGTGGGGTAACATCTCACAGCACGAACTGGCAAATCTGGTGCAGTCCATGAGGAGGAGATGCAGTACTTAATGCAGCTGGTGGCCACACCAGATACTGACTGTTACTTTTGATTTTGACGCCCCCTTTGTTCAGGGACACATTATTCCATTTTTGTTAGTCACATGTCTGTGGAACTTGTTCAGTTTATGTCTCAGTTGTTGAATCTTGTTATGTTCATACCAATATTTACACATGTTAAGTTTTCTGAAAATAAATGCAGTTGACAGTGAGAGGACGTTTCTTTTTTTGCTGAGTTTACAACATTTAAATTTTGATACGTAAATAAATACATGCTATGTTGAAACTGGCATGTTTACCTGCCTACGTACCGTAGATCACTAGCCCATGATTAATCAATAGGGCTAATTACTAGTATTGCTAGCTAGGTAGATAGCCACAAATCATTTTTTTGCTAGCTACCCACGAAGAATTAAAATCTATTAGTTTTATGACATTTTTTGCCTGTTAAACTATCTGGTTAGATACATTATTACAATTGACATATAGCTAGCTCATAGTCATGAAGTGAAACGGTTGCTTTGTGTAAATCTTGTTTCGTCTCTATTGCCATTGTCCTGGCAGGAAGGTGATTCAGTGAATTGGTAAGTCCATAGTAAGTCGATAGGGCTAACTGGCTAGCTAGCTATCCACAAAGAATTGGCAACTAGCTGGCTAGCTAGATTATTCCGATTTACGTGTCTAACTGATAAAACGTTTGCTTTGTGCATATCTTGTTGTCATCATTGTCATTGCTAGAAGAAGGTTCAGTGAATGGGGAGGTGAAGCGTGAGGTTGTGCTTCTCAAATGTTCTATGTGTTCTCCACACTCTCGTCCTCACAAGAACATACTCAAGAGAACGTGGTCGGAGAATGCACTCGGAGCGTGAGAGCACAGTAGCAGCATGCATTATTGAGAAACACCCATTGTCTGTTAATTCACATCTACATCGTTAAGGGTATGTCTCAAAGAAGCAGTGGTTTCAAACTCCAGATGGACATTTACATGTTTGATCAGGCTGTTTTCTTCTGTGTAATACATATGATCCGTTAATTTTGATCCGTTATCATTTTGGTGTTATTAATATATCAACGAAGCACTTGCTAGCTTCTCTTTTGATCCAAGTAGTGTGAGTGTGAGAGTCTATGGAGTGTTGTGTCAGGTGATGTCTGCAAAAAGGATTGACAGTATGATGGACTGTACAGCAGTGGCGTGGATAGTCTCTGTAGGTTGGATGGAGCCTCCCTATACACTATGTATTCCAGCTACAACAGATAACACTCTCCTCAAAGCCACCTGTGCTTCACTTTCTTTTCCCTCACTGACAAACCATCACTACGGCACTGTATTGCTGTCAAATGCAGCCAAAATAATAAACTTTTTTTCCCCAACAGAATTTAACCCCGTACTTTCTACTAGCACAGAGATGCAATGTAATGTCTCCACGTATAACTAATGGGAGAAACTCTTAAAACGTCAGAGCTTATAATAAGCTTGTCAGCTTATCATATTAGCATTTAAATGTTCTTTGGAAGCATGTGAAGTCGGCGCGCTAGCTGCCATTTTGAAGGGGAAAAAAAGCCAGCGATACTCCTGTGCATGTGCCATTTTTCATTCATCTGTTTATCCAAATTGTTTCTGACACATGACTTATTGTTATTAGTCAGTCAGACGGGTGTGAAATGATCACATTATTTACCATATGGTATTATTTTACATATGATCCTGTTGCATAGAAGCATTAGCCCGATGGAACCAGCCTGATTGCTGCATTCACAATTCTATTTAATTTCACAGGCTGGTGCAGTGAACACAAGAAGAAGCCAGGTTTGAAAAAATATATATTAATAAATTGGAAAGTTTAATACAGACTTGTGATTTGCGTTCAACCTGGGGTGGGGGGTACTACAAAGCTAACATATGGAATTGTTTTAAGATGGTCATACCAAGGATCATTTAGCTATTTGAATTTTAGGACCACTTTAAGTATCAAAAAAATATTCATAAAAGTTTGATGAAACATTGAATTTGGCCTTACTGCATGGAAACCGGATAGTCCAAAAATAAATAAAGGTATGTTTGTTATAAAGTGTATGTCCTATATCTGAGTAATCAGGAACATATTTTTATAACTTTATAACCCATAGTTAGCAAAGGAAATTGAGTACTAAACTACTTCCATATACAGTACCAGTCAAACGTTTGGACACACCTACTCATTCAAGGGTTTTTCTTTATTCTTACTATTTTCTACATTGTGGAATAATAGTGAAGACATCAACACTATGAAATAACACATATGGAATCATGTAGTAACCAAAAAAGTAGTAAACAAATCTAAATATACATTCCATTTGAGATTCTTCAAAATAGCCACCCTTTACCTTGATGACGGCTTTCCGCACTCTTGACATTCTCTCAACCAGCTTCACCTGGAATGCTATTCCAACAGTCTTGAAGGAGTTCCCACATATGTTGGAAACTTGTTGGCTGCTTTTCCTAATCTCTGCTGTCCAACTCATCCGAAACCATCTCGATTAGGTTGAGGTCGGGTGATTGTGGAGGCCAGGTCATCTGATGCAGAACTCCATCCCTCTCCTTCTTGGTCAAATAGCCCTTACCATGCATGGAGGTGTGTTGCGTCATTGTCCTGATGAAAAACAAATGATAGTCCCACTAAGAGCAAACCAGATGGGATGGTGTATCGCTGCAAAATGCTGTGGTAGCCATTCTGGTTAAGTGTGCCCTGAATTCTAAACAAATCACTGACAGTATCACCAGTAAAGCACCCCCACAGCATCACACCTCCTCCTCCAAGTTCACGGTGGGAACCACACATACGGAGATCATCCATTCACCTACTCAGCGTCTCGCAAAGATACGACGGTTGGATCCAAATATTGCTAATTTGGACTCATCAGACCAAAGGACAAATTTCGACCAGTCTAATATCCATTGCTTGTGTTTCTTGGCCAAAGCAAGTCTCTTCTTCTATTGGTGTCCTTTAGTAATGGTTTCTTTGCAGCAATTTGACCACGAAGGCCTGATCCACGCAGTCTCCTCTGAACAGTTGATGTTGAGATGTGTCTGTTACTTGAACTCTGTGAAGCATTTATTTGAGCTGCAATCTAAGGTGCAGTTAACTCTAATTAACTTATCCTCTGCAGCACTACCTGATTGGCTCACAACTGATTGGCTCAAACACATTAAGAAGGAAAGCAATTCCACAAATTAACTTTTGACAAAGCACACCTGTTCATTGAAATGCATTCCAGGTGACTACCTCATGAAGCTGGTTGAGAGAAGGCCAAGAGTGTGCAAAGCTATCATCAAGACAAAGGGTGGCTACTTTGAAGAATCTCAAATATAAAATATATTTTGGTTTTGGTTACTACATGATTCCATATGTGTTATTTCATAGTGTTGATGTCTTCACTATTATTCTACAATGTAGAAAAAAAGTAAAAATATAGAAAAACCCTTGAATGATTAGGTGTGTCCAAACTTTTGAGTGGTTCTGTATACTTCCCAAAAATGTTTTAACTGGTACCGGGTTACCTTCAGACAAAATGTGCTCGTGTGAGTCTCACCACAGAGGGGTCATGTTAGTGTGTTGCCCAAACGGTTCAGGCGCTACAGACAGACATTGGCAGATCGACGGTATCAGAGATGTGTAACCAATGATCTGTCTCAGCGAGATACAACACTAAGCAAGTGATCATTTTCAGGGTTGACAGAGATTATTAAACAGAAGTAATTATAGTCATTGGTACAGAACAATAATATCCTGCATACTAAAGTATTAATGAGGGAGATTAAAATAGGCCTATCCATTAAAACACTGATCTTTCGTTCCATCTTAACAGGGAGGATATAAGATTCATAAGCCGTTGATTTGGTAGGAAATGGAGAGAAGAGACGAAGACGAATATGTGTTAAAAACTGGATCAGCTCCCCATCAGAGAGGAATGTCTGTTAAGAACTGGATCCGCTCCCTATCAGAGAGGAATATCTGTTCAAATCTGGATCAGCTCCCCATCAGAGAGGAATATCTGTTAAAATCTGGATCAGCTCCCCATCAGAGAGGAATGTCTGTTAAAAACTGGATCCGCTCCCTATCAGAGAGGAATATCTGTTAAAATCTGGATCAGCTCCCCATCAGAGAGGAATGTCTGTTTAAAACTGGATCCGCTCCCCATCAGAGAGGAATGTCTGTTAAAAACTGGATCCGCTCCCTATCAGAGAGGAATATCTGTTAAAATCTGGATCAGCTCCCCATCAGAGAGGAATGTCTGTTAAAAACTGGATCCGCTCCCTATCAGAGAGGAATATCTGTTAAAATCTGGATCAGCTCCCCATCAGAGAGGAATGTCTGTTAAAAACTGGATCCTGTCACAGTTGACTTGGACTGGTGTAGAGGCGGAATCAGATGCAGGAGACAGGTGCTGGAGGTGAGTGTCTTTTAATAAATTGACACACACAAAAAGCCGCGAGGCACAGGGCGCTACATACAGTCTGCCTGGGAAAAACACATTCCCATAAACACGAAAAAAATATATTCACACGGCACAAAAAGCAAGGGGGCGCAGCCCGGTAAATCTTCTGACGAAAACTGTCAGTAAAAATGTATAAATCACGGCCACCGTCCTGAGTGGACAATAAACAATCCCGCACAAAACCCCAACTGAAAACACACACTAAATAAGGCCCCACTAATGACAGACACAAAACAGGTGCGGAACAGACAGACAAAACCAAAAGACACAGAAACAACGATCGGTGGCAGCTAATAGGCCGGCGACGACGACCGCCGAGCGCCGCCCGACCGAGGAGGGGCGCCACTTTCGTTGGATCCTGTGACAGATCCGCTCCCTATCAGAGAGGAATGTCTGTTTTAAAAACTGGATCCGCTCCCTATCAGAGAGGAATATCTGTTAAAAACTTGGTCCGCTCCCCATCAGATAGCTAGCTGTAAACTCAGGTATAGTGAATGTAGAGTTTAGAGACACAGCTAAATATTACATGATAGACACTTGACATCAAGCCATTCAAAATAAGGAAGAAAACTAGCATTGATTAAAGCTAGACGGACATGTTGTTCACTGTTCCGACCAGTTGAAATATTTAACCTGCCTTGATCGGTATCCATATAGAATATAGTAGTTTAGGTATCTACATAAAATAACCTTCATCTCTATAGGTCATTCATCATGATCATAACATAACCTTCATCTCTATAGGTCATTCATCATGATCATAACATTCATCTGTACTACATGACCAAAAGTATGTGGACACCTGCTCGCGGAACATCTCGTTCCAAAATCATGGGCATTAATATGGAGTTCGTCCCCCCTTTGCTGCTATAACAACCTCAACTCTTTTGGGAAGGCTTTCCACTAGATGTTGGAACAATGCTGCGGGGACTTGCTTCCATTCAGCCACAAGAGCATTAGTGAGGTCGGGCACTGATGTTAGGAGATTAGGCCTGGCTCGCAGTCGGCGATCAATTCATCCCAAAGGTGTTCGATGGGGTTGAGGTCAGGGCTTTGTGAAGGCCAGTCAAGTTCTTCCACACCGATCTCGACAAACCATTTCTGTATGGACTTCGCTTTATGCACGGGGGCATTGTCATGCTGAAACAGGAAAGGGCCTTCCCCAAACTGTTGTTACAAAGTAGGATGCAGAGAATCGTCTAGATGCTGTCATTGCTTTCTGTTGCGTTAAGATTTCCCTTCACTGGAACTAAGGGGCCTAGCACGAACCATGAAAAACAGCCCCAGAATATTATTCCTCCTCCACCAAACTTTACAGTTGGCACTACGCATTGTGGCAGGTAGCGTTCTCCTGGCTTCCGCCAAACTCAGATTTGTCCGTCGGACATCCAGGCGTGATTCAATACTTCAGAGAATGTGTTTCCACAGCTCCAGAGTCCAATGGTGGCAAGTTTTACACCACTCCAGCCGACGCTTAGGCTTGTGTGTGGCTGCTCGGCCTTGGAAACCCATTTCATGAAGCTCCAGACGAACACTTCTTGTGCTGACGTTGCTTCCAGAGGCAGTTTGGAACTCGGTACGGAGTGTTGCAACAGAGGACAGACAATTTTAATGCGATACGCGCTTCAGCACTAGGCGGTCCCATTCTGTGAGTTTGTGTGGCCTACCACTTCGAGGCTGAGTCGTTGTTGCTCCTAGACGTTTCCACTTCATAATATAGGCATTTAAATTGACCGCGGGCAGCTCTAGCAGAGCAGAATTTGCCTAACTGACTTGTTGGAAAGGTGGCATCCTGTGACGGTGCCACATTGAAAGTCAATGAGCTCTTCAGTACGGTCCATTTTACTGCCGATGTTAAGCTATGGAGATTGCATGGCTGTGTGTCCAATTTTATACACCTGTCAGCAACGGGTGTGTCTAAAATAGCCGAATCCACTAATTTGATGGTGTGTCCACATACTTTTGTGTATATAGTGTATATAGGTAATTCCTCATGTGCTGTTATATAATGGACATTAAGAGGAAAGTACACTTTTTATACAATTGTATATTCATTATTCAACTTCATTAATGCCCTAGTTATTCTAAAATATGAATTATGTGCCGTTGTTCAATATAAAAGTTATGTGCTATGACCATTGTGCTTTAAAAAACACTAATTACATCTTACATTGGATTTAATAGGTATTCAAAAACATTTAAATTACAATTTTTGTTTATGAAAAAGGCTTTTAAGTGTAATCAGTGAAAAATAGGAATTCAATCGTCAATCCTAGATGGTCTCTTTGATTGTGTCAAAATAGGTGATTGTACCATATTATATTGCCAGAATCAAATTAAACATGAAATCAGAGGCATGATTATTGTTTGGTACCATGTGATAAAGAAGTACATAACACCAGACCAGAAATATTTAACATTTACAAGCTCTGGTACTTCAATATTTCAGTCACGATTAGCACGGCAGATAGTATAACAATCTACAGTTAAAAATAACACCTGAGCTATTTTTGTAAAATATTTACCAGCAGGGTTTTCCTTTTTTCTAAACAAAAGGGAATGTTCGCAGTAAATATTAATGCATAAATATCTGAGCATTAGCTGATTTAATTATATATGGATCAATGAGTTTACTGAGTGAAACATCAATAATGAACACCACTAAACATGTATTTTCCTGCTGCACGTCTGTGTCTTCTTAACAACTACGTCACATCTCATAATGAGTTACCGTACCGCTGAGGATATAGCTGTTATGCATAATGCAATGACCTCTGTGTGTTCTCCAGACAGAGCCTAGATTCTTAGAAAACAATTGTTATGAATCACAGAGGACACAACCCCACCTATCAGTTGGTGCCTATCAGTGTCTTTATAAACACCAGTACATTATCTATCCTATCTGTGTCTTTATAAACACCAGTACATTATCTATCCTATCTGTGTCTTTATAAACACCAGTACATTATCTATCCTATCTGTGTCTTTATAAACACCAGTACATTATCTATCCTATCTGTGTCTTTATAAACACCAGTACACTATCTATCCTATCTGTGTCTTTATAAACACCAGTACATTATCTATCCTATCTGTGTCTTTATAAACTCCAGTACATTATCTATCCTATCAGTGTCTTTATAAACACCAGTACATTATCTATCCTGTGTCTTTATAAACACCAGTACATTATCTATCCTATCAGTGTCTTTATAAACACCAGTACATTATCTATCCTGTGTCTTTATAAACACCAGTACATTATCTATCCTATCTGTGTCTTTATAAACACCAGTACATTATCAATCCTGTGTCTTTATAAACACCAGTACATTATCTATCCTGTGTCTTTATAAACACCAGTACATTATCTATCCTATCTGTGTCTTTATAAACACCAGTACATTATCTATCCTATCTGTGTCTTTATAAACACCAGTACATTATCTATCCTATCTGTGTCTTTATAAACACCAGTACATTATATATTCTGGAATTACCTTCATGTGTACTCCTTGTGTTGTTAGATTTTTTTTAATCACATTCAATTCCAAACCCACTTACCAGTTACTGGCAAAATTCTGCACAGGCTGTTTATTTATGAATGTGATTTATTTGAGTTTCTTTTTTAAATCCTTGTTTGAAAACAATTAAGGACTGGCAGTATATTGTACACCTAAAATGGATACAAAATCAATGTTAAGTTCCAAATTAATAAGAGGCAAGGACAAATATTGTTTCAATGTTTCAATAGTTCAGAGAGAGATTAACCTTTTCCTTTCAAAGGCAAATCATATGTGTAGAAGAGAGACAAGGAAATACCAAAGCTCTTGGTACGCTTCCTTATACGTGTGAAGAGATCAGATGTGTATTGAAATTGAAATGACAGACATGAATTATAAAGCCCAGTGACATTTTCAGAAACCTTTGATTTTCCTGGTGACTGTTTTACAGGGGTTTTAAACTTGACCAACCCCAGGAGAGGTCTTTCACCCAATGAGTCATGCCAGGTACCACAGAATTAAATAGAACACTAGAATGGGTTTGGCATTACTGGCAACTTGGCCATGGGACAGCCATCTTGGTCAGGGTAGAAACATGGCCACAGGACTGCCATCTTGGTCAGGGTAGCAACATGGCCACAGGACAGCCATCTTGGTTAGGGTGGCAACATGGCCACAGGACAGCCATCTTGGTCAGGGTGGCAACATGGCCACAGGACAGGAATCTCTTTGCCAGGTATGTTTTGGTTGGAGTATTATTGTGTACACAGCTTCGTTAGGTACTAGACAGTTGTGTTGTTGATCTTTATTTTCTTAATATTTAAAGTAGTTGTTAAGTTTACACAGAAAGATGTTAAGGTCACCAGGTGAAGATTTACGTTAATGACATATCACAACAGCGAGTTTTAGAGTTGTAGGAACTATACTATTCATGTACATTGTGAAAAGGAGGCCATCCTTTAATCAAGGTTTATACCAATGTTAAATTCAAGGACTTTTCAGGGACTTTCTTTTAAAGAACTTCATTGTAATTTTCAAGGACCTCAATGTTATACAATTGCATAATGTATATAATTGTACCCCCCCACAAAAAGCATGCAAAAAGTGTAAAAAAAAACAAACAAGTACACCATTACCACTTTAAGAATAATGCTTTTTTTTCGGTCTTGCCAATGCACTGAAATTCAAATGATCATTACATTCCAAAATATACCAAACAAAAATGTAAACGCAAAATGTAAAGTGTTAGTCCCATGTTTCATGAGCTGAAATAAAAAGATCCCAACATTTTTCCATATGCACAAAAAGCTTTTTTCTCTGAAATGTTGTGCACAATTTTTTTAACATCCCTGTTAGTGAGCATTTCTCCATTTCCAAGATAATCCATCCACCTGACAGGTGTGGCCTATCAAGAAGCTGACTAAACAGCATGACCATTACACAGGTGCACCTTATGCTGGGCACAATAAAAGGCCACTCTAAAATGTGCAGTTCTGTCACAACACAATGCCACAGATTGCACTAGCTTTGAAGAAGCATAATGAACGCACAGAAAATTAATAAGGGAGCAGGAGAACTTGGCTACAATAATTACAAGGGACTTTTGAAGCACCAAATGTAGGCCATTTTTAAGGTAGACCTATTCCAGTACTTTCATTTCTGAGCTCCAAATTCAAGTTCAAATAGGTTACTTCAAGTCCCTTGTAGTGTTTAAAATTGCAGGTGTAACACGGAAAACAAAATGTTTTTTTGTCATGTTATTTCATTAGCAGATCATAGTATGTATAAGCCCACTAGGCTATGTAATTTGTTGTTTTATTATCCAGAGAAATTCATGGGAATAGCTTCGGGTGTTCTGCAATAGACTATCCTACACAATTACGCACAGTAGACTCATTGTCCAATCCGTGGCAAAAAAAAACATGAAAACATGAACTCATTACCCTGATGCTTTCTCTGTTAAATCTAGCGAGACCCTGCTGTAAATCAAGCAGACTACAACAGATGATCAACATCAAGTCACAAGGGATGTTTGATCCAATGTGGATCCAGGCACAACTGTTTTCACCAAAGTATTCTGCACATTCCTCTCAAACACATTCTTCCAGCACTTGGGCTGTTGTTGCATTGCATGTGCTATCGTAACAGCTGTTTGTTTGTCGCTTGACTATCATTACAAAAATGACTTACTGGATCAGACGATGGTGTGTGAAAATATCACAGCATAACTAATCAAATGGACTCCAAATGTGCATCCAACAAGTATTATGAACAATTATGAAAGAACCACAATAAGGACATTATTAATTTAGTTTTAACCCTTAGCCTACAAATGTCGCGCCCCTACGGAAATTTAATTAACATAATAAAAAATCCAGGTCAAAATCCGTCTGTTTAAGCTAGAGATACACTACATATACAAAAGTATGTGGACACCGCTTCAAATTAGTGGATTCAGATATTTCAACCACACACGTTGCTGACAGGTATATAAAATTGAGCACACAGCCATGCAATCTCCATAGACAAACATTGGCAGTAGAATGGCCTTACTGAAGAGCTCAGTGACATCCAACATGACACCGTCATAGGATGCCACCTTTCCAACAAGTCAGTTTGTCAAATTTCTGCTCTGCTAGAACTGCCCGCGGTCAACTGCAAGTGTCGTTATTGGGAAGTGGAAACATCTAGAAGCAACAACGGGCTCAGCCACGAAGTGGTAGGCCACACAATCTCACAGAATGGAACGGTCGATTGCTGAAGCGCGTAGTGCGTTAAAATCATCTGTCCTCGGTTGCATCACTCACTACCGATTTCCAAACTGTCTCTGGAAGCATCGTCAGCAAAATAACTGTTCGTCAGGACCTTCATGAAATAACATTCGGTAGCTCCTTCTTATGCATTCGTATTTAGCTAGTTAGCAGCCTCCATGTAAATGTACTATTACTTGTGCTAATATTGTTAGCATTCTGGTAATAGATGCCTAAATGGGCTTTTTTCATAGTTTTTAAGGCACCCCCTTGTGTACTAAGCCGGTAATACCGAAAATCCAACTTTGAAAGAAGGACGGTTCGACGATATGAACATCTGCATACCCAAACCTAACTAGTACCCGAGTTTATAGAAAGATCCATGAATGGTAAACATCAGTCTGAACAAGCATTTATTTATTTTATTTTTTTCACCTTTATTTAACCAGGTAGGCCAGTTGAGAACAAGTTGTCATTTACAACTGCTACCTGGCCAAGATAAAGCAAAGCAGTGCGACAAAAAACGACAACACAGAGTTACACATGAAATAAACAAAAGTACAGTCAATAACACAATAGAAAAATCTATATACAGTGTGTGCAAATGGAGTAAGGAGGTAAGGCAATAAATAGGCCATAGTAGCGATGTAATTACAATTTAGCAAATTAACACTGAAGTGACAGATGTGCAGATGATGATGATGATGTGCAAGTAGAAATACTGGTGTGAAAAAGCTATCCTTTGCTTTCCTAACTGACTGTGTGTATTGGTTCCTGACTTCCCTTAAAAATTGCATATGCCGGGGACTATTCGATGCTAGTGCAGTACGCCACAGGATGTTTTTCTGCTGGTCGAGGGCAGTCAGGTCTGGAGTGAACCAAGGGCTATAGTATCTGTTCTTAGTTCTACATTTTTTGAAAGGGGCATGCTTATCTAAGATGGTGAGGAAATTACTTTTAAAGAACAACCAGGCATCCTCAACTGATGGGATGAGGTTAATATCCTTCCAGGATACCCGGGCCAGGTCGATTAGACAGGCCTACTCGCAGAAGTTTTTTTGGGAGCGTTTGACAGTGATGAGGGGTGGTCGTTTGACCGCGGACCAGTCAGTGATAGCTGAGATCCAGTTTGAAAACATAAGAGGTGTATTTGGAGCGCAAGTTGGTCAGGATAATATCTATGAGGGTGCCCATGTTTATGGATTTAGAGTTGTACGTGGTGGGTCCCTTGATGATTTGTGTGAGATTGAGGGCATCTAGCTTAGATTTTAGGACGGCCGGGGTGTTATTCTACCTTATTTATAAGATTCTTAGAAGTTGAACATCCCCCAGGTTTGCCTAACTTCAGTTGAACTACAGTTTAGACTCTAGAAGAAAGATACCATTTTGGAGGACACGGTTAATATATAACACATTTACAAAGTGAAAATGAGGCCCGTACGGTGTCCATAATATGACTCAACAGTACATAGTAGGACCAGAATTTTAACAGTGACATCACACCTCTAGGGCCGCCGCTGCCTACTTCTTCTTCTTCTGAAACTCCCATTAGTTTCTGATCCAAAAAGTTCCAGCCTTCCAGGGTGGCTGCTTGGTTTATTGCTTAATAAGTTGGTGAAGTCAGTGTCACCATGGAGCTTGTGGAGTTCTGGCCAAACTTTGGCCAATCACGATAGTTAGGCAGCTAGACCAGGGAAAGATACATTTTAGTCTTTGGAAATCAAAAAACTGCTTCTGTTTAGTCAGGTGTGGAACACTAGGGTGATTAGGCACTCATATGACAGGCATGGATGTTAGAAGCCAAGCAGAACTAACAATACTTCTGATCTCTGTGGGCCAATTAGCCTTAGAGTTCTCACGTAAACCCTTCATAAAGAGCCTGTGAATAGAGGCCATTACAGAGGGAGAGAGAGCCATGGCAGGCTTGTCAGGCTAGCCGTGTCTCAAGTGGTTATCACCCTGTCCAGTCATGCCTAAAGTCGTAACGGGCAAAAATGTTCAGCCACCATATGTGATGTTGAGGGGGACCAGAGCAGGCAATACAGACCAGAACATAACAGGCTGGATGGAACATTACAGTAATAGCCAGTCATTTGGATGAGCCATTGGTGAAGACACACATGGTTGATTGGTTGTTCGTATCATCATCAACATCATCATCATCATTATTGATATAGTCTCAACATTGTTCACTGATCGCTTTAAAACATTATGTCCTGGTATGAACACATTAAAATATGTCTAAATTGGCATTAGATGTTCCTTTGAAATTAATTTGCATTTGGATTCAAAGAATGTCTAAAAAAGAATTGGAACGCTTCACAAACGCTTGTTGGTGTAGGGAGAGTTAGGTGTGTGGGCCTGTGTGTTTTGGTGTAGGGAGAGTTAGGTGTGTGGGCCTGTGTGTTGTGGTGTAGGGAGAGTTAGGTGTGTGGGCCTGTGTGTTTTGGTGTAGGGAGAGTTAGGTGTGTGGGCCTGTGTGTTTTGGTGTAGGGAGAGTTAGGTGTGTGGGCCTGTGTGTTTTGGTGTAGGGAGAGTTAGGTGTGTGGGCCTGTGTGTTTTGGTGTAGGGAGAGTTAGGTGTGTGGGCCTGTGTGTTTTGGTGTAGGGAGAGTTAGGTGTGTGGGCCTGTGTGTTTTGGTGTAGGGAGAGTTAGGTGTGTGGGCCTGTGTGTTTTGGTGTAGGGAGAGTTAGGTGTGTGGGCCTGTGTGTTGTGGTGTAGGGAGAGTTAGGTGTGTGGGCCTGTGTGTTTTGGTGTAGGGAGAGTTAGGTGTGTGGGCCTGTGTGTTTTGGTGTAGGGAGAGTTAGGTGTGTGGGCCTGTGTGTTGTGGTGTAGGGAGAGTTAGGTGTGTGGGCCTGTGTGTTTTGGTGTAGGGAGAGTTAGGTGTGTGGGCCTGTGTGTTTTGGTGTAGGGAGAGTTAGGTGTGTGGGCCTGTGTGTTTTGGTGTAGGGAGAGTTAGGTGTGTGGGCCTGTGTGTTTTGGTGTAGGGAGAGTTAGGTGTGTGGATCTGTGTGTTTTGGTGTAGGGAGAGTTAGGTGTGTGGGCCTGTGTGTTTTGGTGTAGGGAGAGTTAGGTTTGTGGGCCTGTGTGCTTTGGTGTAGGGAGAGTTAGGTGTGTGGGCCTGTGTGTGTGTTGGTACAGAGAGAGTTAGTTGAGGCAGCTTGATGTGCAAAGACACCCCCTAGACAGGACACTAGTCTATCTCCTGTTTCTGCCGTGTGAGACAGCTTGATGTATTAGTACACCACCTGGACAGGACACTGGTCTATCTCCTGTTTCTGTAGTGTGAGGCAGCTTAACGTATTAGTACCCCACCTGGACAGGACACTAGTCTATCTCCTGTTTCTGCAGTGTGAGGCAGCTTGACGTATTAGTACACCACCTGGACAGGACACTATGGTGATAGCTTGTATGGTGCACTTATCTTTTGCATTGCTTTGAATTGATGCATCAAATCAAATCAAATTGTATTTGTGCCCCGAAAACAATAGGTGTAGATGCTTACTTACAAGCCCTTAACCAACAATACAGTTTTAAGAGAGAATACCTAATATATATATATATATATATATATATATATATATATAAATATATATATTAGGTATTCTCTATATATATATATATACTGCTCAAAATAATAAAGGGAACACTTAAACAACACATCCTAGAGCTGAATGAAAGAAATAATCTTATTAAATACTTTTTTCTTTACATAGTTGAATGTGCTGACAACAAAATCACACAAAAATAATCAATGGAAATCTAATTTATCAACCCATGGAGGTCTGGATTTGGAGTCACACTCAAAATTAAAGTGGAAAACCACACTACAGGCTGATCCAACTTTGATGTAATGTCATTAAAACAAGTCAAAATGAGGCTCAGTAGTGTGTGTGGCCTCCACGTGCCTGTATGACCTCCCTACAATGCCTGGGCATGCTCCTGATGAGGTGGCGGATGGTCTCCTGAGGGATCTCCTCCCAGACCTGGACTAAAGCATCTGCCAACTCCTGGACAGTCTGTGGTGCAACGTGGCTTTGGTGGATGGAGCGAGACATGATGTCCCAGATGTGCTCAATTGGATTCAGGTCTGGGGAACAGGCGGGCCAGTCCATGGCATCAATGCCTTCCTCTTGCAGGAACTGCTGACACACTCCAGCCACATGAGGTCTAGCATTGTCTTGCATTAGGAGGAACCCAGGGTCAACCGCACCAGCATATGGTCTCACAAGGGGTCTGAGGATCTCATCTCGGTACCTAATGGCAGTCAGGCTACCTCTGGCGAGCACATGGAGGGCTGTGCGGCCCCCCAAAGAAATGCCACCCCACATAATGACTGACCCACTGTCAAACCGGTCATGCTGGAGGATGTTGCAGGCAGCAGAATGTTCTCCACGGCATCTCCAGACTCTGTCACGTCTGACACGTGCTCAGTGTGAACCTGCTTTCATCTGTGAAGAGCACAGGGCGCCAGTGGCGAATTTGCCAATCTTGGTTTTCTCTGGCAAATGCCAAACGTCCTGCAAGGTGTTGGGCTGTAAGCACAACCCCCACCTGTGGACGTCGGGCCCTCATACCACCCTCATGGAGTCTGTTTCTGACCGTTTGAGCAGACACATGCACATTTGTGACCTGCTGGAGGTCATTTTGCAGGGCTCTGGCAGTGCTCCTCCTGCTCCTCCTTGCACAAAGGCGGAGAGAGCGGTCCTGCTGCTGGGTTGTTGCCCTCCTACAGCCTCCTCCACGTCTCCTGATGTACTGGCCTGTCTCCTGGTAGCGCCTCCATGCTCTGGACACTACGCTGACAGACACAGCAAACCTTCTTGCCACAGCTCGCATTGATGTGCCATCCTGGATGAGCTGCACTACCTGAGCCACTTGTGTGGGTTGTAGACTCCGTCTCATGCTACCACTAGAGTGAAAGCACCGCCAGCATTCAAAAGTGACCAAAACATCAGCCAGGAAGCATAGGAACTGAGAAGTGGTCTGTGGTCCCCACCTGCAAAACCACTCCTTTATTGGGGGTGTCTTGCTAATTGCCTATAATTTCCACCTGTTGTCTATTCCATTTGCACAACAGCATGTGAAATATATTGTCAATCAGTGTTGCTTCCTAAGTGGACAGTTTGATTTCACAGAAGTGTGATTGACTTGGAGTTACATTGTGCTGTTTAAGTGTTCCCTTTATTTTTTTGAGCAGTGTATATATATATTACAAAAATAAGAGGAAATAATAGCAACAAATAATTAAAGTGCAGGAGTAAAATAACAATAACTCTGATACTTATTAAAGTGAATTAGATAATGAGCATTCTCTCAGCTGTCAACTGTTAATGGCTCACATCAGCTAACCAGTTGGTTTAGTGTAAGAGATTTTAACTAAGAGTCTACGAGTAAGTCTTGCGTACCACCTTCCACCTTCCAATTCTCATGTCGTTTGCAACTGACCTTTGATCAAGACACTTAAGTCCCTCTGGATCAGAGCGTCTGCTACAGTAAATGACTAAAACAATTATAATAACAGATATATATATATAATATTTAGGTCTGCGTCCTGAAATTAGGTCTGTCCCCTTTTCCCTACGTAGTGCACTTCTTTTGGACCAGGGCCCTATAGAGAATAGGTTACCATTTGGGATAGACATAGGAATCCGTTAACGCAGCAGGAGGAGCAGATGCTTCCCTGATTGCTGAACGGATGGAGTTTTTGATGATGGCATGATCGATTATAGTGTGGGGAGCAACTGTATTTTCTTAGACACTTTCTCACTTGATAGGAGGTTAGTTAGATGAATAGCCACATCACTCAACCGGCCTGCATGGGGTAAGGCCTACAGCCACATCGCTCAACCGGCCTGCATGGGGTAAGGCCTACAGCCACATCGCTCAACCGACCTGCATGGGGTAAGGCCTACAGCCACATCGCTCAACCGACCTGCATGGGGTAGGCCTATATTTTAGGCTTACACCTGCAAATACAGAACCAGCAACATGAGAAACCGCTTCATAGCTTCCTTCGGGATGAAGGGATCGTTCAGAGAAAAATGACCCCACGGTGTTGATAGACACAGCAAAATACATTTCGCTTTAAATGAAAATTGCAGTAGTTCAACTCAAGAGATATCTGTTCAAGTCCCATGATTTTCTGTGTGGATACACAACACTTGTGCAATTTCATCTCCCACAAAAGCTGACATGAATGGATAGGCTCTATTAACTGAGACGGAGAGGCCTTAGGCTGGACTGTAACTACTGCTATTAATCCATATACAGTAGCTACTGTAGTAGTTGCTGTATGAAGTTGTATGAAATAACAGAATAATAAAACCCATACCATTATAATTTTTCTGTAATAAACATGATTTTAGACTCACGATCAATTTGTGATGTTGTGAAATTTGTGCAGATATTATGAAAAAGTATATTGTCATTTCTGACGTGGTACTATAATGTAACCTGATAGTGATTATAGTTGGAGGTGATGTAACCTGATAGTGATTATAGTTGATGGTGAGGTAACCTGATAGTGATTATAGTTGATGGTGATGTAACCTGATAGTGATTATAGTTGATGATTATGTAACCTGATAGTGATTATAGTTGGAGGTGATGTAACCTGATAGTGATTATAGTTGATGGTGATGTAACCTGATAGTGATTATAGTTGATGGTTATGTAACCTGATAGTGATTATAGTTGATGGTGATGTAACCTGATAGTGATTATAGTTGATGGTGATGTAACCTGATAGTGATTATAGTTGATGGTGATGTAACCTGATAGTGATTATAGTTGATGATTATGTAACCTGATAGTGATTATAGTTGGAGGTGATGTAACCTGATAGTGATTATAGTTGATGGTGAGGTAACCTGATAGTGATTATAGTTGATGGTGAGGTAACCTGATAGTGATTATAGTTGATGGTGATGTAACCTGATAGTGATTATAGTTGATGGTGATGTAACCTGATAGTGATTATAGTTGATGGTGATGTAACCTGATAGTGATTATAGTTGATGGTGATGTAACCTGATAGTGATTATAGTTGGTGGTGATGTAACCTGATAGTGACTATAGTTGATGGTTATGTAACCTGATAGTGATTGTAGTTGATGGTGATGTAACCTGATAGTGATTATAGTTGACGGTGTTGTAACCTGATAGTGGTTGAATTTCCCTGACTATTTCCCATTGTGTATCAACATGTTTTATGTTTCATTTTGAATACATGCAAATTAAAGTAGCCAGAATTCTCCTCCCGAAATCCCATTTGTTCCAATTCTGTCGTTCTTGTAACCCGTCGAGCAATTCCAGAGCTTTTAACAAACACTGTTAAGCAACAAGGAATATGCATGTTTCACGGTGACTAAATGACTGATGTGTCTCAGTGGAGGAAAGCATGGTCTGGTCATTGATCAATAGCCTCTGTCATCAGCTCCACCATTGAAAGGGACACCCTCTGCTTCTAGCGTTTGGATCTCAAAAGCTGAAATCGTTCTCGAATTGCAGTAGGTACCTTATATAATTTTATATGCAGTAGGTACCTTATATATCTTTAGATGTAGTAGGTATCTTATATCATTTTATATGCAGTAGGTACTTTATATAATGTTAGATGCAGTAGGTATCTTATATAATGTTAGATGCAGTAGGTACCTTTTATATCTTTAGGTGCAGTAGGTATCTTATATAATGTTAGATGCAGTAGGTACCTTATATAATGTTAGATGCAGTAGGTACCTTCTATATCTTTAGATGCACCTTTTATAAAAATGTTGTACCAGGAGAGCTAAAGGAGTGAACATATTTCCAACAATAAAATAAAAATACTTTTGAAATACAACTATTGTTGAGTGAAGTGTGGTGGTACCCCTTGGTATAATTTATTAAAAAGTTTCAGTGACATTCTCGTTGATGTATAACAAAGGGATGTTAATTGAAAACTTAATTGCAATGGTACTGCGTTTGAATAAGAATGCATTAACACTCTGTTTGTGGAGAAAATGAATGCCTATAGTGCCACTGAAGCTTTATATTGAACAATACCTAAGACTTGGCCTGATCATCTTAACAGGGTATACAGTATGTAACTGCCATGTATTAAATATACTGTTTAGAGAGTAGAGCGGATGTAGCTCACGGATACAGTATGTATATATATATCCTACATGACTTCAGAAAGTATTCACGACCTTTGACTTCTTCCTCATTTTGTTGAGTTACGGCCTGCATTTAAAAAACATACATTTAGATGTTTTGGGGTCACTGGTCTACACACAAACCCCCACAATATCAAAGTGGAATTATGTTTTTTATTTTTTTATACAAATGAATTACAAAATGAAAAGATGAAATGTCTTGAGTTATTAAGTATTTAACCCCTTTTTTATGGCAAGCCTAAATAAGTTCAGGAGTAAAAATGTGCTTATCAAGTTACATAATAAGGATCATGGTGTTTAACATGATTTTTGAATGACAACCTTACCTCTGTACCCCACACATACAATTATATGTAAAGTCAATTATATGTGAATTTCAAACACAGATTCAACCACAAAAGACCAGGGAGATTTTCAAATGCTTCACAAATAAGGGCACCTATTGGAGAATGACATGAAAAGCAGACATTGAATATCCCTTTTGAGCGTGGTGAAGTTATTAATTACACTATGGATGATGTATCAATGCACCCAGTCATTACAAAGATACAGGCGTCATTCCTAACTGTTGCTGGAGAAAAAGGAAACCACTCAGGGATTTCACCATGATGCCAATGGTGACTTTAAAACAATTACAGAATTGAATTTCTATGATAGGAGAAAACTGAGGATGGATCAACAACATTGTAGCTACTCCACAATACTAAACCAATTAACAAAGTGAAAAAAGGAAGGCTGTACTGAATAAAATATTCCAAAACATTCATCCTGTTTTAAAGTAAAACATCCAAAAATTTGGCAAAGAAATGAACTTCATGTCCTGAATACAAAGTGTTATGTTTTGGGCAAATCCAATACAACATATTACTTAATACTGTAACACTATCCATACCACTCTCTACATAGTGGTGGCTGCGTCATGTTATGGGTATATTTGTAATTGTTGAGGACTGGGGAGTTTTTCAGGATAAAAATAAACTGAACGGAGCTCAGCACAGGCAAAATCCTAGATGAAAACCTGGTTCAGTCTGCTTTCCACCAGACACTGGGGGGCAAAAAAATCACCTTTCAGCAGGAACTTAACTCAAAACACAAGGCCAAATCTACTCTGGAATTGCTTACCAAGAAGACAGTGAATGTTGCTGATTGGCCGAGTTACAGTTTTGACTTCAATCTACTGGAAAATCTATGGCAAGACTTCAAAATGGTTGTCTAGCAATGATCTATAATCAATTTGAAAGAGCTTTAAGAAGTTTGAAAATAATATTTGGCAAATGTTGCACAATCCAGGTGTGGAAAGCTTTTAGAGACTTACCCAGAAAGACTTATGGCTGAAAATTGCTGCTATGAGGGGTGTGAGTACTTATATAAATGAGATATTGCTGTATTTAATTGTCAATACATTTGCAAAAAAAAAAAAACATTTAGGTAGGTGAGAGGAAAAATCTATCAATTTTGAGTTCAGGTTGTAACAACAAAATGTGGAATAAGTCAAGGAGTTTGAATACTTTCTGAAGACACTGTATATCTAATTGTAAGTTGCTCTGGATAAGAGCGTCAGCTAAATGACTCAAATGTAAAATGTAGGTTGAATATGCTGCTTAGAGAGTAGGACCGGTACAGTAGGTGTTCATTCCACACCATGACCCACAAATGATCCTTTATTAATGTAAGATACACAATTCATGAGTGGCATTCTACGTCAAGCATTTCACAAATTCTTCTATCTCAGTTAAATGTCCGCCATAAACCTGCATGGCGCTACCAGACATTATATTGATTGGTCTAAATGGTAATGTCTTTAGAGCCAAGACATCTGATGTTTCACCATTAAATCAGAGATAAAGCATGTAACATTCTAATGATATTTACCAACAGCTGTTATAGTGCTGCTTCCATGGCAGCCAGTCTACTGTTTATAGCCCAGTGGTTGTCTTCATTGATTTCATCAGAAGAAAATCTATAAAAATATCAGTCAGTAGAGATGTTCCTAAACAATATTTTCATCTTTAAAGGGCAAACAAGCCCAAAACATTAACCCCTTTGATGCATTATATTACATACATAGAAACAATGGACATCTAAAAACCCTTTGGGGCTGGCAAAAACCAAACACAATTTTCAAAATCCCACTTGCTCAAAATTCCACTTGCCAGAACTTGGGACACCATGACGATGCTTTAATTCTGTAAGAGTTAGTGGAAATCACTTTCGCTAACAGAGTAATTTATAATAATCCAAAATTAGCTAAAATACATTCCCCAAACTACAATTAGGTCATATAGCTGTTCCAGTGAACCGAAGGCCTCTGGAGCCTAAGAACTATGGGTTTATTCTTATTGGTTATAACATGAAAGCCTTGATAACTTCTTTGTCAAAAAGCACCAGTGTTTCATCAAGGAGGGATGTATTTATGTACGTTAGCTGTGCATGGTGCTATGTTAGCGGCTGCGCCCATAATTGCTTCGTTAAAACCAGTTGCTTTGTGTGTCCTAGAGTAATTAAGTAGATGGAATTTTACATTACACTAGTGAAAATTAACAAAGAACACATCTGGGTGTCCCATAGGTTTAGTCATTAAAAAGCCCATTATTTTTCAAATTACTTTCTCAATCTTTCTGCCCCTCTAATCCTAAGGTATTTCCCCATGGATACTTGCTGTTACTGTTTTTGAATGACTCCTTTAGGAAAGTTAACATTTAGAGACCGTGTGGCCTATTCTGGCTGCTCTTCTGCGAGGTGAACCCTGTTTTCACTGGCAGCCATGATGGTTAGAGAACTGACAATCGCCAGACTTGCAGGTATCAGTGCCAAATCATTTGTGGACCCATTTCAAGTAGGCTACTCAGTCCTTGCCATTATCTACCACTGTCTGGTGTAGCTAATTAAATCTCATTCATTCTGACTGCAGAAGTTTAATACAAGTATTTGTAACCACCTAATTGTATTATCTTGTGGTTTTACCTTTATATCTGAAAGTCTGCTTCAGGGAAACACCTGCTGTCAATAAATTTGAAGTTTATTTTCTATTCTCTGAATTCACAGAGTGGAGATGTCACTCACCACATTTACATGCACACCAATATCCCATTATTATTCGGGATAGTCAAGTATTCCGATTTTAGTTGACAGATATAAACATCATATCCCGTTTACAATAACCCGAAAAATCTTGTATCCCAGTTATCAGAAATGTGGATAAGATCCCTGGAATATGCTGATTTTAGACAGGATTCTGTAGCACGTACACATCTTATCCAGTTTACTGTTGTTTTTTCGCGGTCTGCAAAAGCTCAGTTGCGTGATGTTTTCATCTTATTGTGAAAGAAATCACTTCAAATAATAATTATTTATTTAGCTGATACTCTGTACTGGACTGTATAGCATACTGGCTACCTTCACCCATGTTTTCCGACATGTTTCTGCTTATAATTACTGACTTTTCATAGTTTGTCGACTATAGTTAGATACATGCAGCATTTCTTCTGTCATAACTTGTTGCCCCGGAAGACTAAATAAAGTAGCGCTCACCAGAATAACGTTTTACATCGATAGAAGGAATGAATAAGTAATCTCGTTAACACCGGTAAAGTTGTCTGTTTCGTTTAGGGACCGGGGAGAAAATGCAATAACTACAAAGAAGTGGAAAGATTGGTCCTGTGCAAAATGGCCAAATGTCATCAGTTTGAACGGTTTTAAGGAAATGACAGGCTGAGAAAATGATGACACACAATTCTGATCTAGAGTTCGTCTTGGGTACATATTTTATGTGTTTGAAATGCTGTCTGTTTGCATAAAAGTGTCGAAGATAACACATCATTCACATTTTCTCAAGAGACACTGAAATAAATAAGTCATATTTCTCCACTCCTGTTCCTGGGACAAAATTAACATTTGTTGTATCCTTTTACTGCAAGAAATGCATAATTCTGCATTAGTTAATATTATATTAGGGCCTAAGGATATGTGTATCACTGTTCAATCCAATGATCAAATCCAATCATTCAAGTTACATAATACAAAATTAGTTTCAATGTTTCAATATTTCAATGTTTCAAATTTTCTGATCCACTCATACAATTTTAAAATATAAACTGAGTTTCAATTTCAAGGATGTTTTGATTTTTTTTCTTCTTCAAATTTGTACATTTCCCTTGTATCCTTTGAAAATGTTGAGTTGGAATATTGGTGGGGTTAGGAAAACTGCAGTGATTTCTAAGCATGTGCTTCAAGTGTATACTACTATTACAGCGAGCAGGGAGGAAGACACATTGAGAGAGAGAGACATTTCGATGAGACCACTCATCCAAAGAGGTAAATTAATGGGGTCTTTAGGATGAGAAATCTCTCTCTCTCTCGCACACACACACACATGCCCCGGGGCTTTACTAGAACCCATGCCCTGTGGCAATACCAGAACCCATGCCCTGTGGCAATACCAGAACCCATGCCCTGTGGCTATACCAGAACCCATGCCCTGTGGCTATGCAAGCCGCAAGGTTTCCATCACAAGGGTTCAGGGACAGTCCTTCTCAATGTAATCTGTGCATTATGCACACAACATCTTTGCAGTCAGTGACATCACCATAACAGTTCACTCCTGACAACGCACCATGGCCATTAGAATGGTATAGCATTGCGTTGGGGATATCTGGTGTGTGTGTGTGTGTGTGTGTCTGAGTGCGTGCCTGTGAGTGTGAGTGTGTGTGTGTGTGTGTGTGTGTGTGTGTGTGTGTGTGTGTGTGTGTGTGTGTGTGTGTGTGTGTGTGTGTGTGTGTGTGTGTGTGTGTGTGTGTGTGTGTGTGTCGTGTGTGTGCGTGCGTGCGTGCGTGCGTGCGTGTGTCACTGTGTGGCCACCTCCAAGGACCACAGTAAGGTGTAGGTTCATCTCCCACCTGAACTGAAATGGCAGCATCCATATATATATGTATACCTCTAGATACAATAGGTATGATTCATCTCCCCCAACTGAAATGGCAGCATCCACAGTAAGGTGTAGGTTCATCTCCCCTCTGAACTGAAGTGGTAGCATCCACAGTAAGGTGTATGTTCATCTCCCCTCTGAACTGAAGTGGTAGCATCCACAGTAAGGTGTAGGTTCATCTCCCCCATGAACTGAAGTGGTAGCATCCACCTTCCTCTTGAACTACATATATCACCCAGTTTCCTGCAGCCACAACAATATTTACATTTTCATTTTCAAATGAATATAATTTATTTTTGAAAATTTGTAAAACTATATAAAAAAATCTAAAATGTACAGTGTAGACAATCAGGATTTTATACATTGAAAACAATTTTCTATTATTCAATTTAAACGATTGGATCATAAAATGTAAAAGTTCAGAAATTGAAACTACTGTTTTAATTTGAACGAGTGTGTTATGTCATCAGACTAATACGTGTTCCACGGACCCCTTGTTATAGGCCTACAGTCAGTGTCCGTATTTCAGTTAATATTCCATATGAGCTTGAATGAGAAATATTCTGTTTATTCATGGATACAGGGATATTCGTGAGCGGGATATCAAAGATGTGTAACCGATGTGAAATGGCTAGCTAGTTAGCGGGGTGCGCGCTAATAGCGTTTCAATTGGTGACGCTCTGAGACCTTGAAGTAGTTGTTCCCCTTGCTCTGCAAGGGCCGTGGCTTTTATGGAGCAATGGGTAATGATGCTTCGAGGGTGGCTGTTGTCGATGTGTGCATAGGGTCCCTGATTCGAGCCCAGGTAGGGGCGAGGAGAGGGACGGAAGCTATACTGTTACAGATGCATGTAAACAGCTTATCCGGAATAACACGTGTGTAAGTTGAAGACTTACACACGAAAACATTTGCATTCCTCAAGGGCTCTTTAGGAAAGGTTATGGTTCTATGTGGATCCATACTGAGCAAGTCAATGAATCTTTGCAGTTCAAAAAAAAGGGTTATTTCCTTAATCAGTGATAATTAAAATATAAGGTGTGTCTGAGAGTGTCATTCCAGTTAATCGAATCTGTTGTATTATGCTATTACATGTTATACACTGAGTATACAAAACATTAAGAACACATGCCCTTTCCATGACACAGACTGACCAGGTGAATCCAGGTGAAAGTTATGATCCCGTGTTAATGTAACTTGTTAAATCCACTTCAATCAGTGTAGATGAAGGGGAGGAGAGAGTTTAAAGAAGGATTTTTAAGCCTTGAGACAATTAAGACATGGATTGTCTTTATTAATTTAACCATTAAGACATGGATTCAGTTTATTAATTTAACCTTTATTTAACTTGGCAAGTCAGTTAAGAATAAATGATTATGTACAATGACAGCCAACCCCGGCCAAACCCAGACAACAACAATTCTGGGCCAATTGCGCGCTACCCTATGGGACTCTCAATCACAGCCGGTTGTGATACAGCCTGGAATCGAACCACGGTCTGTAGTGACACCTCTAGCACTGAGATGCAATGCCTTAGAACGCTGCGCCACTTGAAGTGCCTTTGAACGGGGTATGGTTGTAGGGGTGAGGTGCACCGGTTTGTGTCAAGAAATGCAACGCTAGTGGGGTTTTTAACACTTAACAGTTTCCCGTGTGTATCAAGAATAGTCCTCCACCCAAAGCAATCCAGCCAACTTGACACAACTGTGGGAAGCATTGGAGTCAACATGAGCCAGCATCCCTGTGGAACGCTTTTGACACCATGCCCCGAATGAATTGTTCTGAAGGCAAAAGGAGTCCGGTATACTCGGTGTATACGACTATGGCCAGTTATGGAGTCCTGTGAAAGACTCATGTATGGCCTCGTGTCAATTGAAAACGGTTGACTAAGTTAGTAGTTCTTAATTCACTCCTCAGGGACCCCCAGCCATTCCAGAGCTAGCACATCTGATTCAACTTGTTAATAAACACAATAATAAAACCAATGGGAAATGTAACAGTATATTATGGCTATTAAAACAGAATAAAAAAGAGAAACTTTATGGTTCTACAAAGAACCTTTGAGATTTAGAAAGGTTTTTAATATAATCATTTTCTATAAAGGTTCAATAAATAACAATAAAAACATATTTTATATAGCCCTCCAAAAAAGGGTTGTAACCATAGAGGAACACTTGTTTGGTGCAATATATAATATTTTTTGAATCATTCTTTATAGAACCTTTGGAAAGGGTTCTATACAGCACTGTTTCCAAACTGTGGTCCTCCAGTACCCCACAACAGTACATCATTTTATTCTAACCCTGGACAAGCACACCTGATTTAACTTCTCAACTAATCATCAAGCCCTCAATTACTTGAATGAGATGTTTGTGTCTAACGGCTGTCTTTGGTGGACGTCCTAAACATATGACATCTTTGCAGAGACCGTGAGTAACAAGATCTCTGACATTCAGGTCTTATTCTGTTCACAATTTGAATCCCAACATGAAAAACAACATGAATGCATACCTGACTGAGTATCTACAAGGTAGCCCGTTGTTGCTGTGTGGAAAATCACTTGTTTTCCCTCTGTGCCTCTGAGATGAAAATTCTTATGGACACAACAGTTGCTGATGGAATTATTTCTAAAACTGCTATCACGCGCGCACACACACACACACACACACACACACACACACACACACACACACACACACACACACACACACACACACACACACACACACACACACACACACACACACACACACACAATGCCGGAACACAGCTATTCAGCTTTAATGGTTGCCATGTCAACAACCATACTTTTTCCTCGGACACATGGGGTGTTAACCTCAAACAAAATACAGACATCTTTGTAGTGCCACCTATACGTTGATGAATGTTGGCTTATTATGACCAGAACAAGATTTGCTGTTTTAAATAGCCTCATACACAGACAGGAAGCATAGGCCAGTACTTTACTTTGTAAAGAAAATAAGTTGATTCTGCAAATAAAAGGATCATGAATGTTTGGCGTGTAGACTGCATGTATAGACTGCATGTATAGACTGCATGTATAGAGACTGCATGTATAGAGACTGCATTTACAGACTGCATGTATAGACTGCATGTATAGAGACTGCATTTACAGACTGCATGTATAGACTGCATGTATAGACTGCATATAGATACTGCATGTATAGAGACTGCATGTATAGACTGCATGAATAGACTGCATGAATAGACTGCATGTATAGACTGCATGTATAGACTGCATGTATAGACTGCATATAGATACTGCATGTATAGACTGCATGTATAGAGACTGCATTTACAGACTGCATTTACAGACTGCATGTATAGACTGCATGTATAGACTGCATATAGATACTGCATGTATAGACTGCATGTATAAACTGCATGTATAGAGACCGCATGTATAGAGACTGCATGTATAGACTGCATTTAGCGACTGCATGTATAGACTGCATGTAGAGACTGCATATAGATACTGCATGTATAGAGACTGCATGTATAGCCTGCATGTATACACTGCATGTATAGACTGCATGTATAGACTGCATGTATAGAGACGACTGCATGTAGAGACTGCATGTATAGACTGCATGTATAGAGGTGTATGTATAGAGATGCGTGTATAGAGACTGCATGTATAGAGACTGCATGTATAGATATGCATGTATAGAGACTGCATATATAGAGGTATGCACAAGCTGTATAGCATATTGTATAGAACATATATTGATGAATTGAACGTGTACAGAAAATGACCATCTAGAAAATCTAGATGGTCATTGGCAAACTTCAGATGGGCATCGACATGCGCTGGCTTGAGCAGGGGGACCTTGCGTGCGCTGCTGGATTTTAATCCATGACGGCGTAGTGTGTTACTAATGGTTTTCTTTGAGACTGTATACACAGAGATGCATACAGTGGGGAGAACAAGTATTTGATACACTGCCGATTTTGCAGATTTTCCTACTTACAAAGCATGTAGAGGTCTGTAATTTTTATCATGGGTACACCTCAACTGTGAGAGATGGAATCTAAAACAAAAATCCAGAAAATCACATTGTATGATTTTTAAGTAATTAATTTGCATTTTATTGCATGACATAAGTATTTGATACATCAGAAAAGCAGAACTTAATATTTGGTACAGAAACCTTGGTTTGCAATTACAGAGATCATACGTTTCCTGTTGTTCTTGACCAGGTTTGCACACACTGCAGCAGGGATTTTGGCCCACTCCTCCATACAGACCTTCTCCAGATCCTTCAGGTTTCGGGTCTGTCGCTGGGCAATACGGACTTTCAGCTCCCTCCAAAGATTTTCTATTGGGTTCAGGTCTGGAGACTGGCTAGGCCACTCCAGGACCTTGAGATGCTTCTTACGGAGCCACTCCTTAGTTGCCCTGGCTGTGTGTTTCGGGTCGTTGTCATGCTGGAAGACCCAGCCACGACCCATCTTCAATGCTCTTACTGAGGGAAGGAGGTTGCTGGCCAAGATCTCGCGATACATGGCCCCATTCATCCTCCCCTCAATACGGTGCAGTCGTCCTGTCCCCTTTGCAGAAAAGCATCCCCAAAGAATGATGTTTCCACCTCCATGCTTCACGGTTGGGACGGTATTCTTGGGGTTGTACTCATCCTTCTTCTTCCTCCAAACATGGCAAGTGGAGTTTAGACCAAAAAGCTCTATTTTTGTCTCATCAGACCACATGACCTTCTCCCATTCCTCCTCTGGATCATCCAGATGGTCATTGGCAAACTTCAGATGGGCCTGGACATGCGCTGGCTTGAGCAGGATGACCTTGCGTGCGCTGCTGGATTTTAATCCATGACGGCGTAGTGTGTTACTAATGGTTTTCTTTGAGACTGTATACACAGAGATGCATACAGTGGGGAGAACAAGTATTTGATACACTGCCGATTTTGCAGATTTTCCTACTTACAAAGCATGTAGAGGTCTGTAATTTTTATCATGGGTACACCTCAACTGTGAGAGATGGAATCTAAAACAAAAATCCAGAAAATCACATTGTATGATTTTTAAGTAATTAATTTGCATTTTATTGCATGACATAAGTATTTGATACATCAGAAAAGCAGAACTTAATATTTGGTACAGAAACCTTGGTTTGCAATTACAGAGATCATACGTTTCCTGTTGTTCTTGACCAGGTTTGCACACACTGCAGCAGGGATTTTGGCCCACTCCTCCATACAGACCTTCTCCAGATCCTTCAGGTTTCGGGTCTGTCGCTGGGCAATACGGACTTTCAGCTCCCTCCAAAGATTTTCTATTGGGTTCAGGTCTGGAGACTGGCTAGGCCACTCCAGGACCTTGAGATGCTTCTTACGGAGCCACTCCTTAGTTGCCCTGGCTGTGTGTTTCGGGTCGTTGTCATGCTGGAAGACCCAGCCACGACCCATCTTCAATGCTCTTACTGAGGGAAGGAGGTTGCTGGCCAAGATCTCGCGATACATGGCCCCATTCATCCTCCCCTCAATACGGTGCAGTCGTCCTGTCCCCTTTGCAGAAAAGCATCCCCAAAGAATGATGTTTCCACCTCCATGCTTCACGGTTGGGACGGTATTCTTGGGGTTGTACTCATCCTTCTTCTTCCTCCAAACATGGCAAGTGGAGTTTAGACCAAAAAGCTCTATTTTTGTCTCATCAGACCACATGACCTTCTCCCATTCCTCCTCTGGATCATCCAGATGGTCATTGGCAAACTTCAGATGGGCCTGGACATGCGCTGGCTTGAGCAGGGGGACCTTGCGTGCGCTGCTGGATTTTAATCCATGACGGCGTAGTGTGTTACTAATGGTTTTCTTTGAGACTGTGGTCCCAGCTCTCTTCAGGTCATTGACCAGGTCCTGCCGTGCAGTTCTAGGCTGATCCCTCACCTTCCTCATGATCATTGATGCCCCACGAGGTGAGATCTTGCATGGAGCCCCAGACCGAGGGTGATTGACCGTCATCTTGAACTTCTTCCATTTTTTAATAATTGCGCCAACAGTTGTTGCCTTCTCACCAAGCTGCTTGCCTATTGTCCTGTAGCCCATCCCAGCCTTGTGCAGGTCTACAATTGTATCCCCAATGTCCTTACACAGCTCTCTGGTCTTGGCCATTGTGGAGACTTTGGAGTCTGTTTGATTGAGTGTGTGGACAGGTGTCTTTTATACAGGTAACGAGTTCAAACAGGTGCAGTTAATACAGGTAATGAGTGGAGAACAGGAGGGCTTCTTAAAGAAAAACTAACAGGTCTGTGAGAGCCGGAATTCTTACTGGTTCGTAGGTGATCAAATACTTATGTCATGCAATAAAATGCTAATTAATTACTAAAAAATCATACAATGGGATTTCTGGATTTTTGTTTTAGATTCCGTCTCTCACAGTTGAAGTGTACCTATGATAAAAATTACAGACCTCTACTTGCTTTGTACGTAGGAAAACCTGCAAAATCGGCAGTGTATCAAATACTTGTTCTCCCCACTGTATATAGAGATGCATGTATAGAGACTGCATGTATAGAGACTGCATGTATAGAGACTGCATGTATAGACTCCATGTATAGAGACTAAATGTATAGACTGCTTATATAGACTGCATGTGTATAGACTGCATGTGTAGACTGCATGTATAGAGACTGCATGTATAGAGACTGCATGTATAGAGCCTGCATGTATAGACTCCATGTATAGAGATGCATGAATAGACTGCATGTATAGAGACTGCATGTATAGAATTATGCACAAGCTGTATAGCATATTGTATAGAACATATATTGAGGAATATAACGAAGTAGGATGTAGCGTAATGGGTATATTTTTTTAAAGCACCTTTTTGTGATGTTAGATCAGCTGCATTATAAGGTCATGCATATATAAAGCTCACCTGCAGACAGTGTACACCTCCCTGCCAAGTACTACAACTCCTACAAATACCCTTCCCCTCCAAAGCATTGCACCAAATAAGGCAATCATGTCATCTTAAAAGCAGTTTCCCAATTTCACATATTTCCCCTCTTCAGAGAAGGTGTAGGATAATGTAACAGTGCATGTCTCTTAAAAAGGCTCAAAGAGTACAAAATATATTGGATACCTTATTTACTGACACTACCACCAGGAATATATCTGAGGGTTTGCAACAGTGGAGGTGGAGGAGGAGGGGGGGAGGAGGGAGAGTAGCTTTCATCCACCCAGGGACCCTTGACAGTGGTTGCTTTCATAAGAGCAGAGCCATAGGAGAAAAGAGAAGGAGGGGTTGAGACCATACTAGCTCAGCCTCTATCCACCATGATATATCTTTATCATTTTAGGTGATGGGCTGACCTCTAAGAGTTGTGCCGGTAAGGGGGGTCCTCATTAATACAACTTTAAAACCCTCTTGGCTCATTCCTCTTATTTTCTTGATGCCTGTGACCTTTCTAAGGACGCAGCCTAGAACGGGTGTTATCAAACAGAGCCCTCCGTGGCAGCTCTTTTAGTCGAGAGAATAGAAGAGAGTGGAGATCAGCAATGGATTCTGTTTGGTTTAGTAAAAAAAAAGCCCATCATGGTATTGTCTCTGAGGTCGGCTAACTAAAATGTCAGACATATTTTATCTTGTAGTAAGCTTGTGTGAGCATGGCTGTTGTCTCATAGTGTTCCATTTGAATTAGGAAATGTATCTTATATTGGTCCTAAACAAATCAAATTACAACTTTTTAGTTTCTAAGGTCCCAAGGGATTCATATTGTATAGGGGGGAAACCAACCCGAATGTGTACAGTAGATTCCTATTGTATAGGGGGGAACCAATCCCAATGTGTACCGTAGATTCCTATTGTGTACGGGGAAACCAATCCCAATGTGTACAGTAGATTCCTATTGTATAGGGGGAAACCAACCTGAATCTGTACAGTAGATACCTATTGTATTGGGGGGGGGGGGGGGGTAAATCCCAATGTGTACAGTAGATTCCTATTGTATAGGGGGAAACCAACCCAATGTGTACAGTAGATTCTCCGGAGGGGAAGGCTGCCGTCTTATCGGCTCTTAACCAATCATGCTATTTTGTTTGTTCTTTCGCGTTGTTCGTAACTTGTTTTGTACATAATGTTGCTGCTACCATCTCTTATGACCGAAAAGAGCTTCTGGACATCAGAACTGCGATTGCTAACCTCAAACTGGACAAAGAGTTCTTCTTCAATGAGTTGGACGAGAGGGATATAATACAGACACCCGACCTGGCCCAGATCCCCGTGATTCGCTGGAGAAGGAAACGGAGACTTCGCGGAAAGAGATCAGGGTGCCTTGTGAGCATCAGGTGACGAGTGGCTAATCTGCCCTTGCCTTCCGTCCTGCTAGCTAACGTTCAATCACTGGGAAATAAATGGAACGAACTGAAAGTACCTTTATAATACCAACAGGGCATTAAAAACTGTAATATCTTATGATTCATCGAGTCATGGCTGAACGACGACATTAACCTGTTGGGGCTAGGGGGCAGTATTGAGAATTTTGAAAAAAATATGTGCCCATTTTTAACTGCCTCCTACACCAACTCAGAAGCTAGGATATGCATATTATTACCAGATTTGGATAGAAAACACTCAGAATTTTCTAAAACTGTTTGAATGGTGTCTGTAAGTATAACAAAACTCATATGGCAGGCAAAAACCTGAGAAAAACAAAATAATTTTGTGGCTGTACTATTTTTTCGAGTCATTGTTAATAGATCACACAGTGAGAAAGGATTCATTTCGCACTTCCTACGGCTTCCACTAGATGTCAACGATCATTATAAAGTTGTTTGAAGCGTCTATGATGAACAGAGACCGGATGACAAGGAAGAGAAGTTGACCTCCCTGGGATGTCGTCACTTCATTATTGCCTGCACCTGCGCAATCATGTGATGCGAGACATTTTTCAAAAACGTTTTTCAAGACACAGGAGAGGTCGGGTTGAAACATTACTGATGTTTCACGTTAAAAATGGCTCTAAAGATTGATGCTAAACAACATTTGACATGTTTGAACGAACGTAAATAGATAATTTTTTTTACTTTTCGTCATGACTTTCCCCCCCTCCCCGCCCTACTTTTTAGTAGCCACCGAAGCCTAACAACTTGGAGTTATTTGGACATCAATTATGAACTTTGTCGAAAGAAACCACATTTGTTGTGGACCTGGGATTCCTGGAAGTGCCAATGGATGAAGATAATCAAAGGTAAGGGATTATTGACAATAGTATTATTGATATTTGATGGTTACAAGATGGTGCTAACCTGTATAGCTTAGCCTATTGTTCTTAGCACAGCACCCGGTTTATTGCAAAGTGTGATTTCCCAGTAAAGTTATTTTGAAATCTGGCAATGCAGTAGCATTTACGAAATGTTAAACTATAATTATTTGAATGACAATATTATAATTTACCAATGTTTTCGAATAGTAATTTTGTAAATTGTAACGTTGATTGACCGGAAGCATTTGAGGAAAAAAAATTCTAAATTTCACCGCTACTGTAAAATGCTGTTTTTGGATATAAATATGAACTTGATGGAACAAAAAAATGCATGTATTGTATAACATAATGTCCTAGGAGTGTCATCTGAGGAAGATTGTCAAAGGTTAGTGCATAATTTTAGCTGGTTATCTGCTTTTGGTGACGCCTGTCTTTGAATTGACAAAACATTACACACAGCTATTTTCAATGTACACACTATCTACCTGGAGAGTTTTCATCTGTATTTTTCATAGCTGTCTCCTTACCACCACAGACCAATGCTGACATTAAAACCACAGTCAATGAGCTGTATACTGCCATAAGCAAACAGGAAAACTCTCATCCAGAGGTGGTGCTCTTAGTGGCTGGGGACTATAATGCAGGGAAACTTAAATCAGTTTTACTTCATTTCTATCAGCATGTTAAATGTGCAACCAGAGGGGAAAAAAACTCTAGACCACCTACACTCCACACACAGAGACACGTACAAAGCTCTCCCTCGCCCTCCATTTGGCAAATCTGACCATAATTCTATACTCCTGATTCAGGAGCAGGAAGCACCGGTTAAATTAAAGCAGGAAGCACCGGTTACTCGGTCAAAAAAAAGTGGTCACATGAAGCAGATGCTAAGCTACAGGACTGCTTTGATAGCACAGACTGGAAAATGTTCCGTGATTCTTCCTATGGCATACACCACATCAGTCATTGGCTTCCTCAATAAGTACATCGATGACGTCGTCCCCACAGTGACTGTACATTCCCCAACCAGAAGCCATGGATTACAGGCAGCATCCGCGCTGTGCTAAAGGCTAGAGCTGCCGCTTTCAAGGAGCAGGACTCTAACCCGGAACCTTATAAGACATCCCACTATGCCCTCCGACGAACCATCAAACAGGCAAAGTGTCAATACAGGACTAAGATTGAATCGTATTCAATTATTTTATTCATTCCATCGCCTACAAATTCTCAGAAGGCAGGCCGACCTCCACCCTCTTTTTCTCCGTCGTCTCTTTACGCAAATGATGGGGATTTGCTCCTGTTCCGGGAAAGCAGCATGTCGTTCATGTCGGGCTCATCGGACTCGTTAACTTCTCTAGGGTATGTGGGACAGTAGCGTCCCACCTCGCCAACAGCCAGTGAAATAGCAGAGCACCAAATTCAAAGCAACATAAATCTCATAATTCAAATTTCTCACACATACAAGTATTATACACCATTTTAAAGATAATCTTCTCGTTAATCCAACCACACTGTCCTATTTCAAAAAGGCTTTACGGTGAAAGCATAGCATTAGATTATGTTAGGACAGCACCTAGACAAGAAAATCCACACAGCCATTTTCCAAGCAAGGAGAGGCATCACAAAAAACAGAAATACAGCTAAAATGAATCACTAACCTTTGATGATCTTCATCAGATGGCACTCATAGGACTTCATGTTACACAATCCATGTATGTTTTGCTCGATAAAGTTCATCTCTATATCCAAAAACCCCATTTTACATTGGCGTGTAATGTTCAGAAATGTTTTGCCTCCAAAACTCCGGTGAATGAGCACATCAATTTACAGAAATACTCATCATAAACTTTGATAAAAGATACAAGTGTTATGCACAGAATTATAGATAAACTTCTCCTTAATGCAGATTTCTGTGTCAGACTTCAAAAAAGCTTTACGGCGAAAGCAAACTTTGCAATAATCTGAGTACAGCGCTCAGACATCAAAACAGACACCCGCCATTTGAGTCAACAGAAGTCACAAATAACATTATAAATATTCACTTACCTTTGATGATCCTCATCCGAATGCACTCCTAGGAATCTCAGTTCCACAATAAATATTTGATAAAGTTCCTCTTTATGTCCAAATACCTCCATTTTGTTCGCGCGTTCAGTCGAGTAATCCAAATCCACTGTGCTCGCGCAGTGAGTTCAGACAAAAAGTCTAAAGTTATATTACAGTTCGTAGAAACATGTCAAACGATGTGTAGAATCAATCTTTAGGATGTTTTTATCATAAATCTTCCATAATATTCCAACCGGACGATTCCTTTGTCTTCAAAAAAGAAAAGGAACACAGCTAACTCTCATGGGAGCGCGCGCCACTGAGCTCATGTAATTTTCTCAGTCATCTTATTCCAAGACCTCTTATTCTCTCCCCATTCACAGTAGAAGCATGAAACAACGTTCTAAAGACTGTTGACATCTAGTGGAAACCTTAGGAAGTGCAAAATTACCCCACAGACACTGTATATTGGATAGGGAATCACTTGAAAAACTACAAACCTCAGATTTCCACACTTCCTGGTTGGATTTTTTTCTCAGGTTTTTGCCTGCCATATGAGTTCTGTTATACTCACAGACATCATTCAAACAGTTTTAGAAACCTCCGAGTGTTTTCTATCCAAATCTACTAATACTATGCAAATCTTAGCTTCTGGGACTGAGTAGCAGGCAGTTTACTCTGGGCACCTTCTTCATCCGGACGTCAAAATACTGCCCCCTACCCAAGAGAGGTTAAAGGGAAAAAAAGGTTCTGCCAGTTTGTGGTGAGTAATCGATGTTCTGATGTCCAAAAGTTATTTTCAGTCATAAGAGACGGTAGCAGCAACATTACAAAAAACTTTTTTACAAAAAGTAAAAAAAAATAAGTTACAAACAACAACAAAAAACGAACATAAAAACATAATCGGTTAGGAGCATGTAAAACATCAGCCATCTTCTTCAGCACCATCTTCTCAGTTTCCATCTCTAGGGCTAGGGCTAGGGTTAGGGTTAGGGCTAGGGCTAGGGTTATTGGGTGTGTAGAGGGAAAAGACAGCAATCCTGCAATCCTAAAAAACACTCTAATTTCAACAGCATAAATAATTCTGCAGTTAGTTTTAAAAGATGAAAGGCCAGTCAAAGTGATTACCTTCTCCAACATTTCATTTCATATTTCACTCTCAAGTTTGATGTGCACCTTGTAGAAGCCTCGTTCTTTATTCTAGGCCATCATTTACTACTGTTTTCAGCTACTCTATATCTGACTCCTCCCGGTTCAAATACCTCTCATCTGACCTTGAAATATCAAGCAATGCTTCTTCCCAGCACTTGATCAGACCATTTCTATCAACTACAAATGAGTTTGATTGAACCAATGTCTGGAAGTGAGTCCTGGTCTACAGGTAAGATATGAGGTAGGTAACACTACCACTTACTCACCGTAAGGCCATTAGCATGTCAAACTATTTCACCTATTTTCTGACTCTCAGATATCCAACCCAAATCTCTTGCACTGTTCAGTTTTAGCCTCAGTAGATGATAGTATCATAATAAATGCCCTTCAGCAGATGCTCTTATTCAAAGACACGTACAGGCATGCAAACACCCTTGTTTGCGAGTGGACCTTTTCCGTCTAAAAGATCCCATGAAATACTAGACATTTGACTTAATACATTAATGACAAGTTCTTGAAATTAATTCCTTAAGGAAATGGAAGCTTTAAGCCACAATTGAATCATTGACTCTAATTACGGTGAGATGAATGGTATCGTAATTGCCAACCCAGCCGAACATAACTCAGAACCAATCAATTATATTGAGGGGAAGAAAAATGCTATTAAATGAATGTAGCTAATTGAAATCCCACTTCAGAACGAATTAGACCCAAATATAACATTTTTGGAAACAAAAAATGAAGTTTAAAGGAATAACTGTTGCTTTTGGTGATTTACGAAGGACAGTAAGAGGGAAACGAAGGGAAGACCAAAAAAATAGCACATCAAATAAGTAAAACACCACATTAAAGCTGATGATCAGTAAAAATAGGTTTTATTGTCATACATATCTTATTAACATGGGGCTAAAGAGAGAGAACAGGAACAGGAAAGAGAAATGTATCTTAAAAGACACCACGGTACACTGACCCCTGAGGCTCTTGTTTATGAGTGCTGTTTATCACATCAACATTTATTTTTTAACGTTTATTTAACTAGGCAAGTCAGTTAAGAACAAATTCTTATTTTCAATGACGGCCTAGGAACAGTGGGTTAACTGCCTTGTTCAGCGACATAACAACAGATTTGTACCTTGTCAGCTCGGGGATTTGAACTTGCAACCTTTCGGTTACTAGTCCAACACTCAAACCACTAGGCTACCCTGCTGCCACATTCTACCTGTAATTTCTCCCATATGGTGAGTAACTGATATGGATTAAACAATTAAAGACAATTTTCTCCCCTGTCTCCTGGCAGAATCCTCCAACTTGAAGGACTTGCATTTCAATTGAAATTGCCCCAATAGATTAATCAGTTTTACTTCCCTGTACAATTAAACGTGGCATAGCTTGTAAGATTATCTATAATTAAAATTGACTGCTAGGGTGCCTGGTGCCTAATGCAGCTTCTTCTTTGTTGTTGTGTTTTACTTAAGAAACTATAGTGAGTTTTATATTCGGCCCTATATTCATGTGCAAATAATACATCCTCCACTTCCCAGTAGTATTTTAGGGATTACATTTTTTTTTTTAAATGGTTGCATATCACATTGAGATATTTTAGTTTTTTTTTAACAGTCAGAGGTCATATTTATCAAGGCTAGTAGTGCTGATCTAGGATCATGTCCCCTCTGTCCATGTAGTCTTATTCATTGTGTTCTAAAAGGCAAAACTGATCCTAGATCAGAACTCATACTCTGAGACGCTTGATTCATACTGCCCACTGGTGTACATTTAGTCACTGATCAACCACGGATCAGAGAGTACAGACAGTACATACTGTGTGTTCTCTCCTTGATGAGTCTTCTGTAAAGGTCTTCATGACCTTTGTGGAGGAAAAGAGCAAGGGAAACCTTGTTTTATTTTATTTCTTATTCTTATTTGTATTTTTAAACTGCATTGTTGGTTAGGGGCTTGTAAGTAAATCAAATCAAATGTATTTATATAGCCCTTCTTACATCAGCTGATATATCACAGTGCTGTACAGAAACCCAGCCTAAACCCCAAACAGCAAGCAATGCAGGTGTAGAAGCACGGTGGATAGGAAAAACTCCCTAGAAAGGCCAAAACCTAGGAAGAAACCTAGAGAGGAACCAGGCTCTGAGGTGTGGCCAGTCCACTTCTGGCTGTGCCGGGTGGAGATTATAACAGAACATGGCCAAGATGTTCAAATGTTCATAAATGACCAGCATGGTCAAATAATAATAATCACAGTGAACAGGTCAGGGTCCCATAGCCACAGGCAGAACAGTTGAAACTGGAGCAGCAGCACGGCCAGGTGGACTGGGGACAACAAGGAGTCATCATGCGAGGTAGTCCTGAGGCATGGTCCTAGGGCTCAGGTCCTCCGAGAGTAAGCATTTCACTGTAAGAACTACACCTGTATTCAGCGCGTGTGACGATTACATTGGATTTGATTTGCCCTGTCTTTTGTTTGAGGCACACCCCTGCTCTGTCCTTTGTTTGAGGCGCAGCTCTGCACTGTCCTTTGTTTGAGGCACACCACTGCAGTGTCCTTTGTTTGAGGCGCAGCTTTGCTCTGTCCTTTGTTTGAGGCGCAGCTCAACCCCATTAAGATGTATAATGTGTGTACTAGGTCTGCTGTCTTAAAGATTAGAGGCAATAGCCATGACTGCTTCAGAAGTTTCAGCTGAAAATAAGGGAGGAAGGAAGAAAGGGTGGAAGGAAGTAAGGGAGGGAGGAAGGGTGGATGGAAGGAAGAAAGGGAGGAGGTAAGGGAGGAGGTAAGGGAGGAGGTAAGGACACCCATGTGTGTTAAGGTTAATTTGATGACCCTATCCATCTCAATTAGTGATTTAAAGACATGCTTTTCTCCAAGTAGGTGCAGAAATTGAAATGTGTTACAGATGGTCCTTCCTGAGGGGTTGGTTGAAGATAATATAACACTGTTTTGCCATTTCAACCGTTTGGTAGAGCTCTGTAATTTACAAAATAAACATAACGTTTGGGGGGAAAAAACGATTGGAATTTCTTATTTGAGTTGTCAGTAGTATTAGAATGTAAGGTGAAATATTTGACAGCTGAAGGGTTAAAACTCAATTAAACTGAAACTTACAGTTATTCTAATACATTGAATAGTGTAAAAAAAATATATGTGAAGACTATGCAGCAAAACCAAAGCATGAATATGGACCATTATGAATACGGCTGTGAAAATGACACAGCCTCATCGGTACATAGTGACAAAGATCAATAACATAATTGCTGTATTCTTTGTCTGTCACCATCCAGAGCAACCAGTGCCATTTATTGCAATGCTATTTGCTGCCCATTGCAATTGTCATCTCTTTCATTATAATCACCATTTAATTACCATTATTGATGTAATTCTAATCCATCATAAAGTTTTGTGATTTCATTTCTATTCTAAAATGATCACTTTCATTGCTGATTTCTCTTAGTCAAAAGCCATTGAGACAGTATTAGTATAGGCTTTGATATTCAATTAATCCTATTCATTTAAACACACTCTGTTTCTAGATGAGATTACAGCTGTGAAAGCATCTGGCATTGGTGGCTTAATTGTTATGACTCTTTAATCCAAGAATCTGGTCTGGTTTAAGAGGGTTTTATGAAAATTGTCTAATTGTTTGAAATAAATGTATGCTACTCATGACTAATTATCCCAACAGGAATTAGAAGCTTTTGTTTAGATCACTGTGTGTGGGACCACTAGCGGCCTTGCCATTTCCAACAACCAGCGCTGAAACTGTAACTCTCATTCCATGGCTGTGTCCCAGCCTGTTCCCTATGTAGTGCACTACTTTTAACCAGTGCTAAAGGAGTAATAGTGACCTAGTGCCCAGGTAAAACGTCAAATCAAAGTTTATTTGTCACATGCGCCGAATACAACAGGTGTGGAATTTACTGTGAAATGATTACTTACAAGCCCTTAATCAACAATTCAGATGAAGAAAGATTTAAGAAAATATTTACCAAATAAACTAAAGTAAAAATTATTAAAAAGTAACACCATTATCTCAGCCCCGTCTCCCCAGCCCCGTCTCCCCAGTCCCGTCTCCCCAGCCCCATCACCCCAGCCCCGTCACCCTAGCCCCAACTCCCCAGTCCCGTCACCAGTCTCTCTCCATCCCCAGCCACATCGCCAGTCTCTCCCCATCCCCCCTCCAGCACCAACTTAAAGGGAAATCATTTCCCTTGGCACCCTGGCCCATCTATTGCCACAAACATTGTCAGGACTGCAGTCACATGTTGACACAGTGCAGAATCAGTCCCCCTTGTCTGAATTGTTCCAGTGGCACAAAGAAAATGAAAAGGACAGGGGGAGGTCCGCCTGGAAATAGCACATTATTTCAGAATCCGCTGTTAACCTCATGTTGTCGTTAGCCGGGGACATTCTTCTCCAGAATAAAAGGGACTCGGGGATGATGCTTTAATCAACAGCATTTGTTCTCTGTACATGTAAACAGAAATAGAAATGGATGTAAGGTCTAATTTTTTCCATTCCCTCAGAGACACATTTAAAAAAACATACTGTAAGTTGCCCTGGGCAGGCTCTCTGCACCGGTAGCACCTACATTAGGTCTCTTAGATCTTAATGAACACATAGAACAGTAGGTTAGGAATATGTTTTGTAATGACAAATTTGCCTGAATGTAACCTTAATCCCCCCCCCCATGTGTACTCATTCTAATGTCATTTCAGATTATGCTATCATCAGGAGGGGAAAGGTTACATGAGACGACGATGGAGGACAAAAACGCCCCAGGGAATATGCAGTGGCACGAAATCAATTGAATTCGGCTGGCAGGTTAGGAATTCTTTTCAAAGGGGAACTTATTTAGGATGATCAATCCCCATGATTCTAATTGTCTCTCTATGCAAATATCAAACGGGCATGCATAGGCTCTTCAATGACTTTTGGATAATCCTTTTTTTTCCAGGGATGTTGCAGGAAAAATAATCAGTTTTAATCAGGTGGAAGGTTCTGCTTTTCTTTTCTTAGTCAACCTTGTGTTCCTTCAGGGACTCGGAGTAAATCAGGATGTCATCATTGTTGACGATGAGTAAGCGGTTGATCATATCCTGAAAAACCTTGTTCATATAGGATTGGAAGACGGCGGGGTGTTCGTAAGGCATGACCAGATATTCGTAGTGCCCTCGAGTGGTGATAAAGGCCGTCTTCCATTCGTCGCCTTCACGTATACTTACAAGGTTACAGTTGAAATCGGAAGTTTACATACACCTTAGCCAAGTACATTTAAACTTAGTTTCACAATTCCTGACATTTAATCCTAGTAAAAATGCCCTGTCTTAGGTCAGTTAGGATCACCACTTTATTTTAAGAATGTGAAATGTCAGAATAATAGTAGAGAGAATGATTTATTTCAGCTTTTATTTCTTTCATCACATTCCCAGTGGGTCAGAAGTTTACAAACACTCAGGTAGTATTTGGTAGCATTGCCTTTAAATTGTTTAACTTGGGTAAAACATTGTTGGGAGCCTTCCACAAGCTTAAATAAATAAAAAGTTTTCAGCTGTGCTAACATCATTTCAGAAGGGTTTTCTAATGATCAATTAGCCTTTTAAAATGATAAACTTGGATTAGCTAACACAACGTGCCATTGAAACACAGGAGTAATGGTTGCTGATAATAGAACTCTGTACACCTATGTAGATATTCCATAAACCCCAATAGTCATTTTCAACATTAACAATGTCTACAATGTATTTCTGATCAATTTGATGTTATTTTAATGGACAAAAAATGTATTTGCTTTTCTTTCAAAAACAAGTGTCCCAAAACTTTTGAACGGGAGTATATATATATATATATAGTGTGTGTGAGTGTGTGTGTGTGTGTGTGTGTGGTGTGTGTGTGTGTGTGTGTGTGTGTGTGTGTGTGTGTGTGTGTTTTATATTAATATCATACAGTGGAGGCCTATGCATTGCCCTGATGCATTTAGCACTCAAATCTTCGACAGTTGAACCGAGAGGTGGACAATTCGAAAAGTAAAACCGAACCAGCAGGTCTGTTTGGGTCTCTTTTTCCACCAGTCTTTTCCAAACGGGTCGGACCGTCCTTGGGTCCATTTGGTGGTCTGGAGCTCAATGCTGCCTCCTGGTGGTCCGGAGCTCAATGCTGTCTCCTGGTGGTCTGGAGCTCAATGCTGTCTCCTGGAGGTCTGGAGCTCAATGCTGTCTCCTGGAGGTCTGGAGTTCAATGCTGTCTCCTGGAGGTCTGGAGCTCAATGCAGTCTCCTGGAGGTCTGGAGCTCAATGCTGTCTCCTGGAGGTCTGGAGCTCAATGCTGTCTCCTGGAGGTCTGGAACTCAATGCTGTCTCCTGGAGGTCTGGAGCTCAATGCTGTCTCCTGGAGGTCTGGAGCTCAATGCTGCCTCCTGGAGGTCTGGAGCTCAAATAGATGATTTCTAATCCACTAATTCAATCATTTGGCTTTTGGTCAGGGAAGCGATATAATGGAAAGATTTGCTGTCTCCTGGTGGTCTGGAGCTCAATGCTGCGTCCTGGAGGTCTCGAGCTCAATGCTGCCTCCTGGAGGTCTGGAGCTCAATGCTGCCTCCTGGAGGTCTGGAGCTCAATGCTGTCTCCTGGAGGTCTGGAGCTCAATGCTGTCTCCTGGAGGTCTTTTAATGGATAAAAAATGGTTTTTCTTTCAAAAACAAGGACATTTCTAAGTGACCCCAAACTTTTGAACGGTAGTGTAAATTATAGGTTACAGTAGGCTTCTAAATAACATTTCCAGTGGCACACTGACTCCCCTAATGAAAAATATGAAGCCATAGGCTACCACTCACGGTGATGGCCGACGCACTCCTCTTTCAAGATACTTTAAAAAAACAGTGATGCTGTTGAGTTGTTGAGAAATGTTTTTCTGTTGGTCCTACAGACAGACTCATCTTCTTTTTACAGTGGTAGGCATTTGCTTTCCAAAATGGACTTTTTTTCCCACCATTGTATTTAGAAATTTGCAAAACGGCAAACAGACAGCCACAACTGACCATAGAAATGTAATCCATAGATGCGCAGTGACTGTCAGTCACTGCTAGTGTACCAATGAGTTTAACAGTCAAATTGCCAGGCTAAGAGGTTACAAAACCCTTAAGATTATATGTCTATGTATAAGGCTACAATGCAACAAGGTATTTTTGGAGCGCATGCTGCCCACATTGCGGCTTTTCCGACTGTACGCAATGGTAATTGCCAAAATAAAGGAAACACTTGAGTAAATGAGGAATACCTCATGTTGTGGTGTGTGTGGTGATTTTTCCTGGCATGATTTACGTCCACTTGTAGGCTTAGCCCTAATTGATGTGCTATCTGACACCTGGAGTGGCATGGCAAATGTATGTCGCAAGTCACGACTTCACAGGATAGCCGTTTGAACGTAAACATTGTTTTAAAATCAAAATGCGTTTTTGGGCAGAAATTCCTTCTCGAACATGTGAACTTTCATGTGCCTTACTAACAAACGTTTATGCCATCTGTAAAAACGAATAAAGTTGTTAAATTACGGGCCTAGTTGGTTTAACCCAAAGAAAAAGGCAGGAACCTTCCTGCTAGCCATGATTGGCTGAGACAGTGAGTGGGCTGGACATGCCGAGAGATGAGTTCCAGATTGGTCTACGGTGTAGCATCTTGTCTATAAAATTAGCTGCTTGTTATGCGTACTTAATCTTTTCTACAGCAGTTTTTTTTAAAGATATAACGTTAGCCATGGAGAACTGCTCTCAATAACATTGCTGCCTTGAATTTATCAGGTGCTATCGACAAAGGTCAGTGGGGAAAACTTGTGATGGACTACTTTCTGGAGGATGATTGTGCCATGCTGACTCTCTCCGACTCTGAAAACTGAATCAGTCGATGAGAAAATCCCTGTTTTAGGTAAAAACATTTTCATTGAAGAAGATATTGTAGAGTCTTCTGTTGACAGTGATGGGGAAGAAACGGCGATCAACGTGTATGAACGGTATGGAATGTTAGTGATGTTTTCTCAGAATGCCATTTTGCATTGCTAGTTATAGCCTAATGTTAGCTAGCCAACATTGAACCCATTTGCTAGCCCTCCATGGCTTGGGATTATAGTTCATTGTTTAGCTAGCTAACTAATGTTAACGTTACATGTCTAAACAAAAGACCCCAAATTAAAGCTTGCTGTTAGCTAGCTAACGTTAGCTAAGGTTTGATGGCTGGCTTGCTAGCGAACATTAACTTACGTGTATGAACTGTGTGTAACGTTAGTGATGTTCTCTCAAAATGCCATTTCATTTTGCTAGTTATAGCCTAATGTTAGCTAACTTTAGCTAGCTATAACAGTCGGTTAGTATTGCTAGTTCTCTATGGATTGGGATTATGGTTCATTGTTTAGCTAGCTAGCTACACATCTAAACAAAAGACCCCAAGTTAAAGGTTGCTGTTAGCTAGATAACATTAGCTGACGTTAGATGGCTGGCTAGCTTGCTGACATTACAGTGGTCCAGGAAAAAAATGGAAAATGACTAAGGACTGGTCAGCCGTTCCCCCTCCGACGGGCCAAATTGTGTCGCTCTGGATCCAGAGCAATGAATATTGAATGTGATAGACACCAAACATGGATAGAATAATAATCTTCTATCTGAAACTTGTTCACTGAGGTTAACTCTGGAGTTATCTATATGAATGTATGATCTCTGTGGTTACTTGTATCTGTACAGGGGGAATTACTATAAGACAAAAGGTTACAAATTCAAATCAAATCCAATTGTATTTGTCACATGCGCCGAATAGAACAGGTGTAGACCTAACAGTAAAATACTTAGTTACAAACCCTTAACCAACAATGTAGTTTTAAGAAAAATACCAAAAAAATAAGAAATAAAAAACAACAAATGTTTAAAGAGCAGCAGTAAAATAACAATAGCGAGGCTATATACAGGGTGTACTGGTACAGAGCCAATGTGCAGGGGCACCAGGTTAGGTGAGGTAATATGTACATGTAGGTAGAGTTATTAGAGTGACTATGCATAGATAATAACAGAGAGTAGCAGCAGCGTAAAAGGGGAGGGGGGGCAATGCAAATAGTCTGGGTAGCCATTTGATTAGATGTTCAGGAGCCTTATGGCTTGGGGGTAGAAGCTGTTAAGAAGACTCTTGGACCTAGACTTGGCGCTCCGATACCGCTTGCCGTGTGGTAGCAGAGAGAACAGTCTATGACTAGGGTGGCTGGAGGCTTTGACAATTTCTAAGGCCTTCCTCTGACACTGCCTGGTAGAGAGGTCCTGGAAAGCAGGAAGCTTGGCCCCAGTGATCTACTGGGCTGTACGTAGTACCCTCTGTAGTACCTTGCATTTGGAGGCCAATCAGTTGCCATACCAGTCAGTGATGCAACCAGTCAGGATGCTATTGATGGTGCAGCTGTAGAACCTTTTGAGGATCTGAGGACCCATGCCAAAACTTTTCAGTCTCCTGAGGGGGAATAGGTTTTGTTGTGCCCTCTTCACACCTGTCTTGGTGTGCTTGGACCATGTTAGTTTGTTGGTGATGTGGACACCAAGGAACTTGAAGCTCTCAACCTGCTCCACTGCAGCCCCGTCGATGAGAATGGGGGCATGCTCGGTCTTCCTTTTCTTGTAGTCCACAATCATCTCCTTTGACTTTATCATGTTAAGGGAGAGGTTTGTGTCTTGGCACCACACTGCCAGGTCTCTGACTTCCTCCCTATGGGCTGTCTCGTCAATTATCAGGCTTACCACTGTTGTGTAATCGGCAAACTTAATGATGGTGTTGGAGTCGTGCCTGGCATTGCAGTCTTGAGTGAATAGGGAGTACAGGAGGGGACTGAGCACGCACCCCTGAGGGTCCCCCGTGCTCAGGATCAGCGTGGCAAATGTGTTGTTTCCTACCCTTACCACCTGGGGGCGGCCCGTCAGGAAGTCCAGGATCCAGTTGCAGAGGGAGGTGTTTAGTCCCAGGGTCCTTAGGTTAGTGATGAGCTTTGAGGTCACTATGGTTTTGAACGCATAGGTGTTTCTTTTGTCCAGGTGTGAAAGGGCAGTGTGGATTGCAATACAGAATGCATTAAATGTGGATCTGTTGGGGTGGTATGCAAATTGGGAGTGGGTCTATCCCAGAACATATTCCAGTCTGTGCTAGCAAAAGAGTCCTGTAGCTTAGCATCTGCTTCATCTGGCGCCGACAGAGATGGTCGCCTCGCTTCGAGTCCTTCAGAAATGATGCAGTATTTTTTTATTTTTTGATATTATGTCTCACATTGTTACCCAAGGAATTTTTAAGTCTTATTACATACAGCCGGGAAGAACTACTGGATATAAGAGCAACGTTAACTTACAAACATTACAACCAGGAATACGACTTTCCCTAGGCTGATCCTCTGTTTGGACCACCCCCCAGGACAATGGATCTAATACCAGAAGCCGACCCAAGACAACGGTGCTGCAGAAGGGGCAGACGGAGCGGCCTCCATGTCAGGCTACGTAGACGTGCACATCGCCCACTGCTCCCGAGTATACTACTCGCCAATGTCCAGTCTCTTGACAACAAGATAGACAAAATTTGAGCAAGGGTTGCCTTCCAGAGAGAAATCAGAGATTGTAACATTCTCTGTTTCACGGAAACATGGCTCTCTCTCTCGAGATATGTTGTCGGAATCGGTTCAGCCACCGGGCTTTTCCATGCATCACGCCAACAGAGATAAACACCCCTCTGGGAAGAGGAAGTACAAGGTGTATGCTTCATGGTTAACGAATCATGGTGTAATCATAACATACAGGAACTCAAGTCCTTATGCTCACCTGACCTAAAATTTCTCACAATCAATTGCCGGCCATATTGCTTTCCAAGATTATTCTCGTCAGTTATCGTCACAGCTTTGTACATTTCCCCTCAAGCAGACACCAAGCTGGCCCTTTAGGAACTTCACTGGACTCTATGTAAACTGGAAACCATATATCCTGATGCTGCATGTATTGTAGCTGGGGATTTTAACAAAGCAAATTTGAGAACAAGGCTACCTAAATTATATCAGCATATTGATTGCACTACACCTGGGGGTAATACACTCGATCACTGCTACTCTAACTTCCGCAATGCATACAAAGCCCTCCCCAGCCCTCCCTTCGCCAAATCCGACCACAACGTCATCTTGCTCCAGCTATCTTATAGGCAGAAACTCAAACAGGATGTACTAGTGACTAGAACCATTCAACGCTGGTCTGACCAATCGGAATCCCCGATTCAAGATTGTTTTGATCATGCAGACTGGGATATGTTCCAGTCAGCCTCAGAGAATAACATCGACCTATAGGCTGACTCGGTGAGTGAATTTATAAGGAAGTGCATTGAAGATATTGTACCCACTGTGACTATTAAAAACTACCCTAACCAGACACCAGGGTCTACAGGAAATCACGGACTACAAAAAGAAAACCAGCCACATCACGGACACCAACATCACGCTTCCAGACAAACTAAACACCTTCTTTGCCCGCTTTGAGGATAATACAGATGGCCGCGTCCTCAGAGCATGCGCAGACCAGCTGGCTGGTGTGTTTGAGGACATATTCAATCTCTCCCTATCCCAGTCTGCTGTCCCCACATGCTTCAAGATGACCACCATTGTTCCTGTATCCAAGAAGGCAAAGATAACTGAACTAAATGACTACTGCCCCATAGCACTCACTTCTGTCATCATGAAGTGCTTTGAGAGACGAGTCATGGATCATATCACTTCCACCTTACCGGCCACCCTAGACCAACTTCAGATTGCATACTTCCTAACAGGTCCACAGACAATGCAATCTGGACAAGAAGAATACCTATGTAAGAATGCTGTTCATTGACTACAGCTCAGCATTCGACACCATAGTACCCTCCAGGCTCATCATCCAGCTAGAGGACCTGGGCCTCAACCCCGCCCTGTGCAACTGGGTCCTGGACTTTCTGACGGGCCACCCCCAGATGGTGAAGGTAGGAAACAACATCTCCACCTCGCTGACTCTCAACACTGGGTTCTCACAATGGTGGCTGCTCAGCCCCCTCCTGTACTCCCTATTCACCTGCGACTGCATGGATATGCACACCTCCAACCTCAGGAGGTTGAAGAAATTTGGCTTGTCACTCAAAACCATGACTAACTTTTACAGATCCACAATTGAGAGCATCCTGTCGGGCTGTATCACAGCCTGGTATGGCAACTGCTCCGCCCTCAACCGCAAGGCTCTCCAGAGGGTGGTGCGGTCTGCACAACACATCACCGGGGGAAAACTACCTGCCCTCCATGACACCTACAGCACCCGATGTCACAGGAAGGCAAAAAAGATAATCAAAGACAACAACTACCCTAGCCACTGCCTGTTCACACCGCTACCGTCCAGAAGGAGAGGTCAGTACAGGTGCATCAAAGCTGGGAATGAGAGACTGAAGAACGGCTTCTATCTCAAGGCCATCAGACTGCTAAACAGTGATCAGTGTATGTGGCAAATAACATTTGATTTTATTTGTTTTGAATTGATCTGACCACGTTTTTATTGACCGAGTCACTGGTACTTCCTGCTATAATTTTTGCTTGTAAGGAGGAATCAGGGCGATATAATTATGGTCATATTTGTCATTTGGGGGCGAGGGAGAGCTTTGTACGCATCTCTGTGTGTGTGGATATACATGCTTGTAGTTCGTCCACTTTATTATCCAGCGATTGTACGTTGGCCAATTGTACCGATGGCAAAGGCAGATTAGCCACTCATTGCCGGATCCTTACAAGGCGCGATACCTTACAAGCCGTGATACCTCCCTCTCTTTCTCCTGCGAATGACGGGGATGAAGGCCTTGTCGGGTGTCTGGAGTAAATCTCGTCCGACTCATTAAAGGAAATTATTTGTCCAGTTCAATGTGAGTAATCGCTGTTCTGATGTCCAGAAGCTCTTTCCAGTCATAAGAGATGGTAGCAGCAACATTATGTACAAAATAAGTAACAAACAATGCGAAAAAACTAACAAAATAGCACATTTGGTTTAGAGCCCATAAAATGGCAGCCTTTCATCCGGCCTACCTTCAGATGTTATAAATGGAATTAAATGCCTTTGGCCTAGTAAGCATCTCTTGGTCCATACTTTTCCTTGTAACCTAACCTTAGAACCTATATACCTGGAGTAATGCTTTGTTAAAGTCAGTATTGCCTTATAACTTAAGTGTCATGCCTTGTATGTGAAGCCATTCATTTTACAAAGGTATTAAATAATACTTGCTTTGATTTTCACTTCTCATGACCATTCCTTGATCTTAGTCAGCTAAACCCATAATAGTTGATTGCACGTGGTTCAACTGTAGTCTCTTGCATATGCCACTTATCTTTATGGAGTCAGAGAAACATTTTAAATGGCTAATTGCTTGTGATGTGTGCATATATAATATACTGAATATTCACGTATAAACTATTATTACACACTTATGAACACACTGCACACTGTGCCACGGTGCATTGGAGCTGTTCTCCCAACTCGTGGTGCTCCAACACCCTTATAAGACACTTTATGTTGGTGTTTCCTTCGTTTCGCTAATTATCTATATGCGCTTGCAATAACATTTAATCCACAGTTATTTTTTTTTGTAATGATTGATCCTCTGCAGCTAAATGATGGTCTCTGGTGTATTTTGAACATTGAGTGTGGGCTCATGTGGTTGGATAAAAACAATAACAATAATAAATAAGTAACAGAATTGTTTTTTTATTTTTATTTTTAATTTTTTTCGCTTCTTGGGCCCAGCCCCCTGACTTCACACAGTTGATCAGTCACATGTATTTGTTATGCAGTTGTCACAGTATCCACAGAAGGTGGCGCCCCTCCCCCTTGGTCGTCGTCGCCAGCCTACTAGCTGCCACCGATCTATGTTTCTGTGTCCTTTGGTTTGGTCTGTCTAGGTCCGCACCTGTTCCTTGTTTGTCATTAGTGGGGGGGGTATTTTGTTTGTCCTTTTTTGTTCAGGAATTCGTGCGGGATTGTTTTATTGTCATTTAAGAGGGCAGGTGGTAGTTTGCGCTGCCTTTGTATTCACAGCGTGCTTTTGATCAGTCATTGTGTATTGCTGGGCTGCGCCCAGTGCTTTTTCGTTTTTGGAGCGACTCTCCTTTTGGGTGTTGTGCGCACCCTGCGTTTTTGGCTACCTTATTCAACGGTAGAATAAACTTCTGTGCTACCGGACCTCAGTCTCCTGCTCTTGACTCTGCCCCTTTCCTGCTACCTAAGCTAGACGTGACAGAATCCCGCACCACTACGATAGAGTCAGCAGGAGAAGAAGCACCGTCCATGGCTGAGTAGGTGTCGCAACACGCCGGCCTCCTCCACCGCCTGGGCTCGGCTATGGATCAGGTGCTAGCCCGGTTGGAGAGCTGGGAGAGAGGTGCTTCCCCAGCCAGACCAGCTCCGGTTCCTCATCCTGCGCCCCTACCGGCACCCACTGAAGCAGGCTCAAGTGGGATCAGGATTTCACCTCCCAGGGAGTTCGATGGGACGGCCGCGGGGTGCAAGGGTTTTTTACTCCAATTAGAACTATACCTGGCGACCGTCCGCCCCTCTCCCTCTGATGAAGAAAAGGTGAGCGTCCTCGTCTCGTGTCTCACGGGTAGAGCCCTGGAATGGGCCAACGCAGTCTGGGATGGCCCAGACTCGGCTCGGGGCGACTACCCGGAGTTCGCCCACCGCTTCCGGGTGGTATTCGATCATCCCCCGGAGGGCAAGGCGGTGGGTGAGCGATTATTTCACTTGAGACAGGAGACGAGGAGCGCTCAAGACTTCACCTTGGAATTCCGGACTCTCGCTGCATGATCGGGGTGGAATGAGCGGGCCCTGATAGATCACTACAGATGCAGTCTCCGAGAGGACGTCCGCCGGGAGCTGGCTTGGAGGGACAACACCACCACCCTAGACCAGCTGGTAGATCTGTCCATCAGGCTGGACAACCTGCTGGCTGCCCGGGTTCTTTCCACCTCCCAGCACCCCAACCTGCTGGCTGCCCGGGTTCGTTCCACCTCCCAGCCCTCCTGCTCCACTGCCCATGGAGATACGAGGGGCTGCTTCGAGGAGGACCGGAGGGGGGGGGCCTCTCCTGCACCCACTGTGGGCGCAGAGGACACACTGCGGACCGGTGCTGGAGAGGTCCACCCCGGAGTTTGGATGGCAGGCAGAGCACTACATCGACTCCCCAGGTAAGTCAGCACCAGCCACACCCAGAGCCCCCTTTTGACCACATGTACACCTCAGTTTGTTTTCCCGATTTTTATTTAGTATTTTTAAATTTTTTCCCCCCCTCACTTACAGTTTAAGGCACTAGTCGATTCAGGTGCAGCTGGGAGCTTTATGGACCGTGGGGTAGCCAAGAAGTTAGGGATTCCCCTGGTTCCGCTGGGCCACCCCTTCGCCGTGCATGCCTTAGATAGTCGACCGCTAGGGTCCAGCCAAGTGGGGGAGGTCACTGTGCCACTGGTCATGGTGACGTGGGGGTGCCATGAGGAGCGTATCAGCCTATTCCTCATTGACTCCCCGGCGTTTCCGGTAATACTGGGAATACCCTGGCTAGCCACTCACAACCCTCCGATTTCGTGGAGGCAGAGGGCTCTTAAGGGGTGGTCGAGGGATTGCTCAGATAAGTGTATAGGAGTTTCCATCGGTGCGACCACATTCCCTCAGAATATGCCAATTTGGCTATCGCCTTCAGTAAAACGAAGGCGACTCAATTACCCCCTCATCGACGAGGGGATTGTGCGATAAACCTCCAGGCTGACGCGGCCCTTCCTAGGAGTCACGTGTATCCTCTGTCTCAGGAGGAGACAGCGGCTATGGAGACATACTGTACGTCGCTGAGTCCTTGAGACAGGGATACATTCGGCCATCCAAGTCACCCGTCTCCTCAAGCTTCTTTTTTGTGAAGAAGAAGGGGGGAGGTCTGCGCCCGTGCATTGATTATAGAGGTCTAAATTCTATCATGGTGGGTTTCAGTTACCCGCTACCTCTCATTGCTACGGCCGTGGAGTCATTTCACGGGGCGCGCTTCTTCACAAAACTAGATCTCAGGAGCGCGTATAACCTGGTGCGAATCCGAGACGGAGATGAGTGGAAAACCGCATTTAGTACCACATCTGGCCATTATGAGTACCTCGTCATGCTGTATGGGTTAAAAAAATGCTCCCGCCGTCTTCCAATCCTTTGTGGACGAGGTTCTCAGAGACATGCTCGGGCAGGGTGTGGTGGTGTACATCGATGACATCTTGATCTACTCCGCTACACGCGCCGCACATGTGGCTCTGATGCGTAAAGTGCTTGGGCGGCTGCTGGAGCATAACCTATACGTCAAGGCTGAGAAATGTGAGTTCTCCAAACGAGCCGTCTCTTTTCTGGGATATCGCATTTCCACCACTGGGGTGGTGATGGAATGTGACCGCGTTATGGCTGTGCGTAATTGGCCGACCCCAACTACGGTGAAGGAGGAGCAGCGGTTCTTGGGCTTTGCCAATTATTACCGGAGGTTTATCCGGGGTTTTGGCCAGGTGGCGGCTCCCATTACCTCACTGATGAAGGGGGTCCGGTGCGGCTGCGGTGGTCGGCAGAGGCCGATGGAGCCTTCCGTCATCTGAAGGCTCTGTTTACCGACGCTCCGGTGCTGGCGCATCCAGACCCCTCTTTGCCATTCATAGTGGAGGTGGACGCGTCCGAGGCTGGGGTAGGAGTGGTGCTGTCGCAGCATTCGGGCGCTCCTGCGAAGCTTAGCCCCTGCGCATTCTTTCTAAGAAGCTGAGCCCGGCGGAGCGCAACTATGATATTGGGGACAGGGACTTGTTAGCCGTGGTCAAGGCTTTGACGGTGTGGAGACATTGGCTTGAGGGGGCACGACACCCTTTTCTCATCTGGACTGACCACTGTAACCTGGAGTACATCCGGGCAGCGAGGAAACTTAACTCTCGTCAAGCCAGGTGGGCCATGTTCTTTACGAGGTTTCAATTTACCCTCTCATACATTCCAGGTTCCCGGAACCGGAAGGCCGACGCACTGTCGCGTCTCTACGACACCGAGGAGCGGACCATTGATCCTACTCCCATACTCTCGCCTCCTGTCTGGTGGCACCGGTGGTATGGGAGGTGGATGCGGACATCGAGTGGGCGGGTCAGTTAGAACCCACTCCACCTCAATGTCCCTCGGGTCTGAAGTACGTTCCGCTTGGTGTTCGCGATCGCCTGATCCGATGGTCCCACACTCTACCATCCTCGGGTCATCCTGGGGTGGAACGGACAGTGCGGGGCCTGAAAGGAAAGTACTGGTGGCCCACCTTGGTTAAGGATGTTAGACTCTGTCTCTTCCTGTTCGGTGTGCGCCCAGTGTAAGGCTCCTAGGCACCTGCCTCGAGGGAAACTACAGCCCCTCCCCGTTCCACAGCGACCTTGGTCCCACCTCTCGGTGGATTTCCTCATGGATCTCCCGCCGTCTCAGGGGAACACCACGATCCTAGTCGTTGTGGATCGGTTCCCGAAGTCCTGCCGTCTGCTCCCTTTGCCCGGTCTTCCTACGGCCCTACAGACCGCGGAGGCCCTATTTACACATGTCTTCCGGCACTACGGGGTGCCCAAGGACATCGTATCTGATCGGGGTCCCCAGTTCACGTCCAGGGTGTGGATGTCGTTTATGGAGAGGCTGGGGTCTCGGTCAGCCTGACCTCGGGTTTTCACCCCGAGAGTAATGGGCAGGTGGAATGCATTAACCAGGATGTGGGCAGGTTTCTGCGGTCATATTGCCAGGGCCGGCCAGGGGAGTGGGCGAGGTTCATGCCATGGGCCGAGATGGCACAGAACTCTCTGCGCCACTCCTCTACTAACCTGTCACCTTTCCAGGTTGTGTTAGGGTATCAGCCGGTCCTGGTGCCATGGCATCAGAGCCAGATGGAAGCTCCTGCGGTGGAGGAATGGGTACAGCGCTCGAAAGAGACCTGGAGTGTTGTCCAGGAGTGTCTGAAGCGGGCGGTCGGATGGCACAAGGAGAGCGCTGACCGCCACCGCAGTGAGGCCCCCGTGTTTAACCCGGGGGACAGAGTCTGGCTCTCGACCCAGAACCTGCCCCTCTGCCTGCCCTGCCGGAAGCTGGGTCCGCGATTTGTGGGGCCGTTCAAAGTCCTGAGGAGAATAAACGAGGTGTGTTATAGGTTACAACTTCCTTCATATTACCGTATTAACCCCTCGTTTCATGTGTCTCTCCTTAGGCCGGTGGTAGCTGGTCCGCTGCAGGACGCTGAGGTGCGGGAGGTCCCCCCTGGACTTCGGGGGGCCCCCGGCGTACACAGTCCGGGCCATCCTGGACTCCTGACGTCGGGTAGGGGGCCTGCAGTACCTCGTGGACTGGGAGGGGTACGGCCCGGAGGAGAGGTGCTGGGTCCCGGTGGGGGACGTTCTGGATCCAGCCCTGCTGCAGGAATTCCACCGCCTCCATCCGGATCGGCCGGCGCCTCGCCCTCCGGGTCGTCCCCGAGGCCGGCGGCGGCGCACTGCGGGAGCCGCACATCGGGGTACTGTCACAGTATCCACAGAAGGTGGCGCCCCTCCCCGGTCGGGCGGTGCTCGGCGGTCGTCGTTGCCGGCCTACTAGCTGCCACCGATCTATGTTTCTGTGTCTTTTGGTTTGGTCTGTCTAGGTCCGCACCTGTTCCTTGTTTGTCATTAGTGGGGGGGGTATTTAGTTTGTTCTTTTTTGTTCAGGAATTCGTGCGGGATTGTTTTATTGTAATTTATGAGGGCAGGTGGTAGTTTGCGCTGCCTTTGTATTCACAGTGTGCTTTTGATCAGTCATTGTGTATTGCTGGGCTGCGCCCCATGCTTTTTTGTTTTTGGAGCGATTCTCCTTTTGGGTGTTGTGCGCACCCTGCGTTTTTGGCTACCTTATTCAACGGTAGAATAAACTTCTGTGCTACCGGACCTCAGTCTCCTGCTCTTGACTCTGCCCCTTTCCTGCTACCTAAGCTAGACGTGACAGCAGTTAATGTTTAAACTAAATTATTAATCAGTTACCCAATCAAGACAGAGCCCCCCAGTTACCCAATCAAGACAGGGCCCCCCAGTTACCCAATCAAGACAGGGCCCCCCAGTTACCCACCTAGGCCCTCTACCTCCTCTCCTCCCCCATCTGAGGATTAGCAGAGTGGCAGCAAGAAGCAGCAGGCTTTCCACGCTCATTGAGAGCTCCCATATCCTCCTGTGGTTGGCGGTTGCAATAAAAAAAAAAATATATATATATATATATATATATATATCTATCTCTAATAAATAAGTATATACTGTAGAATATATACTGCATATATGTATTATTTTTTTAGATATATTTTTTATTTTACTCTTAATCCAGCCCTGTACATGTAATTACACTGTAATAAGGATCACTTAAAATGAAGTGTTACCATTAAAAACTCTTATTTCCAGTAACATGTAACAAAAAGTCCAATATTTTTTTATATTTTGCAGCAGATTCCTCTCCACTGGAGGTAAGTGTTTTCAGTGGAACTGGTTTCAGCAGAATACACCTGCATAGACTGTATAGACATGTTAATGGTAAGTATCAGGGTGAGACGTTCAACTGAAATATTTTTTCCTTTTAGCAGTGTGTGCTGTGCCCTTGAGAATCAATAGCTACATAATACTGGCTCGCTGCCTGTCACCCCGTTAATATGTCCCACAATTGAATCTCACCATCTAGACGAGTTCTATACAGTCCAGTTAACAAGGACTAGACCGCATCACAAAATGCAGAGAATCCTTAGAGTGCACTCTACATGAAAATGTAACCCTGAAGTACGGTCAATATGTTTTTCGACGTAGTTTAATGCAACATTTATTAGTCTCAACTATAATCAATGGTTATCGGTTCATGTATAGATAAACAGTCAAGAGGAAGATATAAAAACTGTTTAAGGTTATTCAAGGATGAAGGTTTAGTTTTGCTTGTAATGAATGGGTAACAGTACAAAAACTTGGATAAATTGGTCTTATTGCTACTTGCTGCTGGATTTCACCTGCTGCTGGATTCTACCTGCTGCTGGATTCTACTTACTGCTGGAATCTACCTGCTGCTTGATTCTACCTGCTGCTGGAATCTACTTGCTGCTAAAATCTACCTGCTGCTGGATTTGACTTGCTGCTGGATTCTACTTGCTGCTGGGTTCTACTTGCTGCTGGGTTCTACTTGCTGCTGGATTCTACTTGCTGCTGGATTCTACTTGCTGCTGGATTCTACTTGCTGCTCGAATCTACTTGCTGCTGGAATCTACTTGCTGATGGATTCTACTTGCTGCTGGAATCTACTTGCTGCTGGATTCTACTTGCTGCTGGATTGTACTTGCTGCTGGATTGTACTTGCTGCTGGATTGTACTTGCTGCTGGAATGTACTTGCTGCTGGATTGTACCTGCTGCTGGATTCTACTTGCTGCTGGATTCTACTTGCTGCTGGATGCTGGCTAGTTGGCTCACAAGAGTGTAAGGTTATACACAATACACGTATTGTGTTACATTGTACCCAAGAGTGTTGGTATTGAGATTCCATTCACTATAGGTCCTTGTTATTGTTATTTTGTTACAAGAGGTGCAGGGAAGACCAATGAAGACATGTGTTAGGTGTAATTAGTTCAGTAATTTGGTAGTGACTATCTGGACATAGTATCTGATTTCACCATTGAACCTATTGGTCTGACTACCAGTAATTATCTCTAAGGACAGGAGCGTCTCCATTAAAAGATGTAAAGGGGTGGACCACACACTAATAAACTCTTCGCTGAAATTGATCAAAGACAATTACAATTCCTAAAAGAAAAAGTTGGCAAGTTCACATGCAAATGTACTGGTTGCAGTCAACTATATTGGTATATTAACAGACTGATTTATACTGGTCTAGTAACACAACTCTAACTGATATACTGTTATTAACACAACTTTAACTGATTAACACTGTAATTAACACAACTCTAACTGATTAATACTATAATAACACAACTTTAACTGATTTAAACATGTTATTAACACAACTCTAACTCATTTGTACTGGTCTAGTAACATAACTCTAACTGATTTATACTCTTATTAACACAACTCTAACTGATTAAAACTGTTATTAACTCTAACTGTTTTATACTGGTATAGTAACACAACTCTAACTGGTCTATACTGTTATTAACGCAACTCTCTGATTTCAACTTTTCTAATAACACAACTCTAACTGATCTATACTGATCTAATAACACAACTCTAACTGATTTATACTGATCTAATACACAACTCTAACTGATCTATACTGCTCTAATAACACAACTCTAACTGATCTATACTGATCTAATAACACAACTCTAACTGATCTATACTGATCTAATAACACAACTCTAACTGATCTATACTGATCTAATAACACAACTCTAACTGATCTATACTGATCTAATAACACAACTCTAACTGATTTATACAGGTCTAATACACAACTCTAACTGATCTATACTGATCTAATAACACAACTCTAACTGATCTATACTGATCTAATACACAACTCTAACTGATCTATACTGATCTAATAACACAACTCTAACTGATCTATACTGATCTAATAACACAACTCTAACTGATCTATACTGATCTAATAACACAACTCTAACTGATTTATACAGGTCTAATACACAACTCTAACTGATCTATACTGATCTAATAACACAACTCTAACTGATTTATACAGGTCTAATACACAACTCTAACTGATCTATACTGATCTAATAACACAACTCTAACTGATTTATACTGATCTAATACACAACTCTAACTGATCTAATACACAACTCTAACTGATTTATACAGGTCTAATACACAACTCTAACTGATTTATACTGATCTAATACACAACTCTAACTGATTTATACAGGTCTAATACACAACTCTAACTGATCTATACGTATCTAATACACAACTCTAACTGATTTATGCAGGTAGTAACACAACTGTTTTATACTGTCATTAACACAACTGTAACTGATGTATACTGTCATTAACACAACTCTAACTGGTGCACCCTAACACTGCAAGTGTTTAAATGCAAACGTGATTGTGTAAAGTGAACCTCACATTATCTTCAGGGCTGGAATCTTAAACAACATTGACAGGGAATCATGCTTTATTATTAAACTGGTCAGGAATATGTTTGACTTCAACAACCCGGAGATGTTGCTCATTAGGCAAAACATCTTAATGTGGATTAATGACTAGATGGCCGTGTTTGGCCACACTCAATTGCAGGAGTAATGTTCCTGAGTCACATCAGACCACTGGACCATTCTGCTTCCAACAACGTATCTGTAAATCCCAGGCCCATAATACACTTGAGCCTGTCCACATACCACATACTCTTTCCATGCTTTCCATATGACACCCTACTCCCTACTAATTGCACTACTTTTGAGTAGAACCCTATGGGCCTTGGTCAAAAGGGGTGCACTACATAGGGAATAGGTTGCCATTTAGAAAAAATAACTCAGGAATTAGCTAACTTAACTACTTTACTGGTTGATGTCAATACTTCACTACAAAATCTCTAACTCTTAAAAAGGAAAATAATTTTACGATAATATGACTGCTTCTCAACGAGCTCAAATCAAGGCCATTTCCTTTTACTTTGAAATTACGACTTGATGTGTTGAATTAATAAAGACTTGGTTTGACGTAGTCGGTATTTCTCTGGTTTCTATTCAGTCTGGAGTGTAACCATTAGATATAATAAAATGATTCTATATTTCTAAGACCCATTCCTTTGTTTAGTTTGTGAAACAGATGATGCAGTATATTTCAGTTCACTAACAGTAAAAAGCCATGGAATTGCCTTTGGTGCTTAAAGCTGACTTCCATCCTGTTTTCTGCTGCACTTTCCATCTTGGCTAATGTTACATCATATTTCTGATTATAAGATTTCCCCAGTTCTGTCTGGTAGAAAATATTTTTTCTTATGACCTCTTGACACTATTAACTTCTTCTGTTATCAGCTTAAGCTTTGAGTAGCGAACCTCCTGTGTGCTGAGTGCTGCAGGTAAGTCTCTCCTTCACCTCTCCATGCCAGGCGTTCTCTATCACCACTACCTCATTAAAGGCTGGTCCTTGAATCTTGGCTCTGGAGAGAAAGGACTGCTCTCCTCCTCCTCCTCATCTTCCTCCTCCTCCAAGGCAGCCCAACACATTAGTGCATTTTTAAGGCACTCTATTAACTGAGCAAGACTCTGTCCTGATTTTGACAGCCACCTCAAATAATATGGTATCATGAATGTTATGGTATTTAATTAAGGATCCACCCCTTTTTTTTGTTACATTTTTCCTAAAATTACATACCCATTTCTAACTGTCTGTAGCTCAGGCCCTAAAGCAAGGATATGCATATTCTTGGTACCATTTGAAAGGAAACACTTTGAAGTTTGTGGAACTGTGAAAGGAATTCAGGAGAATACAACGCAATAGATCTAGTAAAAGATAATACAAAGAAAAATCCAACCGTTCTTTTGTATTTTTTTGTACCATCTTTGAAACGCAAGAGAAAGGCCATAATGTATTATTCCAGCCCAGGTGCAATTTTGATTTTTGCCAATAGATCGCATCAGTGTATGTGCAATGTTTTAGACTGATCCAAGGAACCATTGCATATCTGTTCAAAATGTTGTATCAAGACTGCTCAAATGTGCCTAATTTGCTTATTAATAACTTTTTATGTTCAAAATTGTACACTCTCCTCAAACAATAGCATGGCATTATTTCACTGTAATAGTACTGTAAATTGAACAGTGCAGTTAGATTAACAAGAATTTAAGCTTTCTGCCAATATCAGATATGTCTATGTCCTGGGAATTGTTCTTGTTCCTTACAACCTCATGCTAATCGCATTAGCCTACGTTAGCTCAACTGTCCTGTGGAAAGGACACCGATCCCGAAGAAGTTTTAAACAAATGTATTTTGTTCCATCTCAAGGATCAATGACGTCTGTGTTCACCAATACGTACGACTCAATACATACAGTTGTATTTAATGGTGAGGATTTTGCCTGTCCAGTCATAGTGTTATACTTGATGTTGTGCGTGTTTATATTGTGTACAAATAAATACAGTAAACAAATGATGTAGAGTTTGGCATTATAGTCCACCATCCAGTCTCTTCACATTACAACAGACAGATATAGACTGGGTCCATCATCCAGGTGACAAGATTTATAGTCTCTTTACATTACCATTACCTACTCATTTGAGTTGGACCGCAGAGTGAAGGAAAAGCATCCAACAAGTGCTCAGCATGCGTGGGACCTCCTTCAAGACTGTTGGAAAAGCATTACAGGTGAAGCTGGTTGAGAGAATGCCAAGAGTGTGCAAAGCTGACATCAAGGCAAAAGGTGGCTACTTTGAAGAAGCTCAAATATAAAATATATTTAATACCTTTTTGGTTACTACATTATTCCATATGTGTAATTTCATAGTTTTGATGTGTTCACTATTATTCTACAATGTAGAAAATAATGAAAATAAAGAAAAACCCTGTAATGAGTAGATGTGTCCAAACTTTTGACTGGTACTGTATATGGATTAGGTGTACATCCCAAATGGCACCCTACTGCCTATATAGGGCACTACTTTAGACTTTTGGCAGGGGTCAAAAGTAGTGCACTATATAGGGAACAGAGTGACATTTGGGACAGAGGCTTGGACAGAAGGTTTTAGCTTAGTCGTGGAGGTCAGACAGATGTCAGACATTTTATCGACAGGACAACGTTGAGGGATCACCTTAGAGAACGGTAGAATCATCCAATCATCTTCCTACTGAAATGTCATTATGGTCAAAGTAAACTCACGGCCACCCACGACTGTATGGATTTGACAGTTGAGGAGGCATGGCGTAGGAGGAGAGGTTACATCAACACTATATATTAACTAGTTAGATGTAGTGTGCTGCGAGTTCACCCACGACTGAGGAGAGGCCACAACAACACTATATAAACTAGTCAGATGTAGTCACATCAACACTATATACATTGAACAAAAATGCAACTTAAAACAATTTCTAAGATTTTATTTAGTTACAGTTCATAGAAGGAAATCAGTCAATTTAAATAAATTCATTAGGCACTAATTTATGGATTTCACAGGACTGGGCAGGGGTGCAGCCATGCGTGGGCCTGGGAGGGCATAGGCCCACCCACAGAGGAGCCAGGCCTAGCCAATCAGAATGAGTTTTTCCCCACAAAAGGGGGAAATTACAGACAAAAATACTTGTCTGGATGGTCTTGGCAAAGAAGAAATGCTCACTAATAGGGATGTAAACACATTTTGGAGAAATAAGGTTTTTGTGCATATGGAACATTTCTGGGATCTTTTATTTCAGCTCATGAAACATGGGACAAACACTTTACATGTTGCATTTTTATATTTATGTTCAGTATATAAACTAGTTATTTGTAATCCAGACTGTATCACAACCCGCCGTGATTGGGAACGCCGTCCGGGTTTGGCCGGTGCAGGTCGTCAAAGTAAATAAGAATTTGTTGTTAACTGACTTGCATAGTTAGGTAAAAAGGTAAAATAATAAAAAAAGAAAATATTCTGCACGGTCACACACAACTGACGAGCGGTCAAATCAACACTGTATAAACTAGTTAGTTGTAGTCACATCAACACTATATATATCAATTAGTTAGTTGTAGTCACATCAACACTATATATAAACTAGTTAGCTGTAGTCACATCAACACTATATATAAACTAGTTAGTTGTAGTCACATCAACACAATATAAACTAGTTAGTTGTAGTCACGTCAACACTATATCAACTACATGATCCCTCAACGTTGTCCTGTCGATAAAATGGCTGACATCTGTCTGACCTCCACGACTAAGCTAAAACCTTCTGTCCAAGCCTCTGTCCCAAATGTCACTCTGTTCCCTATATAGTGCACTACTTTTGACCCCTGCCAAAAGTCTAAAGTAGTGCCCTATATAGGCAGTAGGGTGCCATTTGGGATGTACCCCTAATCCATATACAGTACCAGTCAAAAGTTTGGACACATCAACTCATTACAGGGTAATAGTGAACACATCAAAACTATGAAATTACACATATGGAATAATGTAGTAACCAAAAAGGTATTAAACTATTCTAAATATATTTTATACACTGCTCAAAAAAATAAAGGGAACACTAAAATAACACATCCTAGATCTGAATGAATGAAATAATCTTATTAAATACTTTTTTCTTTACATAGTTGAATGTGCTGACAACAAAATCACACAAAAATAATCAATGGAACTCCAATTTATCAACCCATGGAGGTCTGGATTTGGAGTCACACTCAAACTTAAAGTGGAAAACCACACTACAGGCTGATCCAACTTTGATGTAATGTCCTTAAAACAAGTCAAAATAAGGCTCAGTAGTGTGTGTGGCCTCCACGTGCCTGTATGACCTCCCTACAATGCCTGGGCATGCTCCTGATGAGGTGGTGGATGGTCTCCTGAGGTGTCTCCTCCCAGACCTGGACTAAAGCATCCGCCAACTCCTGGACAGTCTGTGGTGCAACGTGGCGTTGGTGGATGGAGCGAGACATGATGTCCCAGATGTGCTCACTTGGATTCAGGTCTGGGGAACGGGCGGGCCAGTCCATAGCATCAATGCCTTCCTCTTGCAGGAACTGCTGACACACTCCAGCCACATGAGGTCTAGCATTGTCTTGCATTAGGAGGAACCCAGGGCCAACCGCACCAGCATCACAAGGGGTCTGAGGATCTCATCTCGGTACCTAATGGCAGTCAGGCTACCTCTGGCGAGCACATGGTGGGCTGTGCGGCCCCCAAAGAAATGCCACCCCAAACCATGACTGACCCACTGCCAAACCGGTCATGCTGGAGGATGTTGCAGGCAGCAGAACGTTCTCCACGGCGTCTCCAGACTCTGTCACGTCTGTCACATGTGCTCAGTGTGAACCTGCTTTCATATGTGAAGAGCACAGGGCGCCAGTGGCGAATTTGCCAATCTTGGTGTTCTCTGGCAAATGCCAAACGTCCTGCACGGTGTTGGGCTGTAAGCACAACCCCCACCTGTGGATGTCGGGCCCTCATTCCACCCTTTGTGGCCTGCTAGCGGTCATTTTGCAGGGCTCTGGCAGTGCTCCTCCTTGCACAAAGGCGGAGGTAGCGGTCCTGCTGCTGGGTTGTTGCCCTCCTACGGCCTTCTCCACGTCTCCTGATGTACTGGCCTGTCTCCTGGTAGCGCCTCCATGCTCTGGACACTACGCTGACAGACACAGCAAACCTTCTTGCCACAGCTCGCATTGATGTGCCATCCTGGATGAGCTGCACTACCTGAGCCACTTGTGTGGGTTGTAGACTCCGTCTCATGCTACCACTAGAGTGAAAGCACCGCCAGCATTCAAAAGTGACCAAAACATCAGCCAGGAAGCATAGGAACTGAGAAGTGGTCTGTGGTCACCACCTGCAGAACCACTCCTTTATTGGGTGTGTCTTGCTAATTGCCTATAATTTCCACCTGTTGTCTATTCCATTTGCACAACAGCATGTGAAATGTATTGTCAATCAGTGTTGCTTCCTAAGTGGACAGTTTGATTTCACAGAAGTGTGACTGACTTGGAGTTAAATTGTGTTGTTTAAGTGTTCCCTTTATTTTTTTGAGCAGTATATTTGAGATTCTTCAAAGTAGCCACCTTTTGCCTTGATGACAGCTTTGCACACTCTTGGAATTCTCTCAACCAGCTTCACCTTGAATGCTTTTCCAACAGTCTTGATGGAGGTCCCACGTATGTTGAGCACTTGTTGGATGCTTTTCCTTCACTCTTTGGTCCAACTCAAATGAGTAGGTAATGGTAATGTAAAGAGACTATAAATCTTGTCACCTGGATGATGGACCCAGTCTATATCTGTATGTTGTAATGTGAAGAGACTGGATGGTGGACTATAATGCCAAACTCTACATCATTTTTTGACTGTATTTATTTGTACTTAATATAAACATGTATAACATCAAGTATAACACTATGATTGGACAGGCGAAATCCTCACCATTAAATACAACTGTATGTATTGAGTCGTACGTATTGGTGAACACAGACGTTTATATAGTGTTGATGTGATTACAACTAGTTAGTTGTAGTCACATCAACACTATATAAACTAGTTAGTTGTAGTCACATCAACACTATATAAACAAGTTAGTTGTAGTCACATCAACACTATACAAACTAGTTAGTTGTAGTTACATCAACACTGCATAACCTAGTTAGTTGTAGTCACATCAACACTATATATCAACTAGTTAGTGGTAGTCACATCAACACTATATATAAACTAGTTAGTTGTAGTCACATCATAACTATATATAAACTAGTTAGTTGTATTCACATCGACACTATATATCAACTAGTTAGTTGTAGTCACATCAACACTGTATGAACTAGTTAGTTGTAGTCACATCACCACTATATAAACTAGTTAGTCGTAGTCACATCAACACAAGATAAACTAGTTAGTTGTAGTCACATCAACACTATATATAAACTAGTTAGTTGTAGTCACATCAACACTATATATAAACTAGTTAGTTGTAGTCACATCAACACTATATAAACTAGTTAGTTGTAGTCACATCAACACAATGTATGAACTAGTTAGTTGTAGTCACATCAACACTATATATAAACTAGTTAGTTGTAGTCACATCACCACTATATATAAAATAGTTAGTTGTAGTCACATCAACACTATGTATGAACTAGTTAGTTGTAGTCACATCATAACTATATATAAACTAGTTAGTTGTATTCACATCGACACTATATATCAACTAGTTAGTTGTAGTCACATCAACACTGTATGAACTAGTTAGTTGTAGTCACATCACCACTATATAAACTAGTTAGTCGTAGTCACATCAACACAAGATAAACTAGTTAGTTGTAGTCACATCAACACTATATATGAACTAGTTAGTTGTAGTCACATCAACACTATATATAAACTAGTTAGTTGTAGTCACATCAACACTATATAAACTAGTTAGTTGTAGTCACATCAACACAATGTATGAACTAGTTAGTTGTAGTCACATCAACACTATATATAAACTAGTTAGTTGTAGTCACATCACCACTATATATAAAATAGTTAGTTGTAGTCACATCAACACTATGTATGAACTAGTTAGTTGTAGTCACATCATAACTATATATAAACTAGTTAGTTGTATTCACATCGACACTATATATCAACTAGTTAGTTGTAGTCACATCAACACTGTATGAACTAGTTAGTTGTAGTCACATCACCACTATATAAACTAGTTAGTCGTAGTCACATCAACACAAGATAAACTAGTTAGTTGTAGTCACATCAACACTATATATAAACTAGTTAGTTGTAGTCACATCAACACTATATATAAACTAGTTAGTTGTAGTCACATCAACACTATATAAACTAGTTAGTTGTAGTCACATCAACACAATGTATGAACTAGTTAGTTGTAGTCACATCAACACTATATATAAACTATTTAGTTGTAGTCACATCACCACTATATATAAACTATTTAGTTGTAGTCACATCAGCACTATATAAACTTGTTAGTTGTAGTCACATCAGCACTATATAAACTTGTTAGTTGTAGTCACATCAACACTATATATAAACTAGTTAGTTGTAGTCACATCAGCACTATGTATGAACTAGTTAGTTGTAGTCGCATCAACACTATATATAAACTAGTTAGTTGTAATCACATCAACACTGTATGAACTAGTTAGTTGTAGTCACATCACCACTATATAAACTAGTTAGTTGTAGTCACATCAGCATTATATAAGCTAGTTAGTTGTAGTCACATCAGCACTATATAAACTTGTTAGTTGTAGTCACATCAGCACTATATAAGCTAGTTAGTTGTAGTCACATCAGCACTATATATACGTGTTATTTGTGGTGTGCTGATTTATTGATGATGTGATTCAGAGCAAGCTCCTTTGTCACTTTATATAAACTATGAGACCAACTTGGTCTTTGGCTTGGTGAACACCACTTTCATTGATGACAGTAATGTTCCCTCTGTGGATTTCTCAAGGCTGAACAGAATGATTGGGAAGTGAACAGAGTGTTTGTACCAAAGTCCTCTGATGCTCCTGCTGTCTTTTTAACTCAAGGGATGTCAATTGCACTTATTTCTATACTGCTAGAAAAAAAAGGTGCTGTCTAGAACCTTACAGGGTTCATCAGCTGTCTCCATAGGAGAACACTTTGAAGAACCCTTTTTATTTGCAGCTAGAAACGATGTTCCATGTAGAACCCTCTGTAGAAAGGGTTCTACATGGAAACCAAAAGGTTTCTACCTGGAACCAAAAAGGTTCCTCCTATAGGGAACAGCCGAATAACCCTTCTGGAACCCCTTTTTCTTACAGTGTAGATTTCTGTGGAGCCCGGAAAAGTTCAGCGTTTGGTAAACCTAAACCCTGACATTGGAATGACTTCTGCCTGTAGTTAAGTCAGTCCAAGGTTGAGTTGCGATTGCTGCTGTAGGAAAGGACAGAAATAATCTGAGATTTCAAACTGATCACAGAGAAAGTATTTCTCACGTCTGTTCCAGACATATGAGTCAAAACAACATGTCCTTTGCTCTCAGGAGGCAGTCGAGAACATGCTTTCGTACACGTACACTATAATGTATTTTCTCCCTGCTGCAATTTGATGTTATTTAACTGGATTAACACTGAATCTAACATGCAGTGGGGGAAAAAAGTATTTGATCCCCTGCTGATTTTGTACGTTTGCCCACTGATAAAGAAAGGATCAGTCTATAATTTTAATGGTAGGTTTATTTGAACAGTGAGAGACAGAATAACAACACAAATATCCAGAAAAACGCACGTCAAAAATGTTATAAATTGATTAGCATTTTAGAGAGGGAAATAAGTATTTGACCCCCTCTCAATCAGAAAGATTTCTGACTCCCAGGTCTCTTTTATACAGGTAAAGAGCTGAGATTAGGAGCACACTCATAATGGAATGCTGCCTATGACCCCAAGAACACAATCTCCACCGTCAAACATGGAGGTGGAAACATGCTTTGGGGGTGTTTGTCTGCTAAGGGGCCAGGACAACTTCACCGCATCATTTGACGGGGCCATGTACTGTCAAATCTTGGGTGAGAACCTCCTTCCCTCAGCCAGGGCATTGAAAATGGGTCGTGGATGGGTATTCCAGCATGACAATGACCCAAAACACACGGCCAAGGCAACAAAGGAGTAGCTCAAGAAGAAGCACATTAAGGTCCTGGAGTGGCCTAGCCAGTCTCCAGACCTTAATCCTGTAGAAAATCTGTGGAGGGAGCTGAAGGTTCGAGTTGCCAAACGTCAGCCTCGAAACCTTAATGACTTGGAGAAGATCTGCAAAGAGAAGTGGGACAAAATCCTTCCTGAGATGTGTGCAAACCTGGTGGCCAACTACAAGAAACGTCTGACCTCTGTGATTGCCAACAAGGGTTTTGCCACCAAGTACTAAGTCATGTTTTGCAGAGGGGTCAAATACTTATTTCCCTCATTAAAATGGAAATCATTTTATAACATTTTTGACATGCGTTTTTCTGGATTTTTTTGTTGTTATTCTGTCTCTCACTGTTCATATAAAACTAGCATTAAAATTATAGACTGATCATTTCTTTGTAAGTGGGCAAACGTACAAAATCAGCAGGGGATCAAGTACTTTTTTCCCCCACTGTATGAGGTCCTTCACTACATACCGTAATTAGCCACCTGTATTAGATAACTTAGAAAACCTTGCTTTTTGGCTATTTCTTATAAAACCTTGTGTTTTGACTATTTCTTAGAAAACGATTAATGCTGCAAATCAACAAGACAGCTGAATGTAATGTACCTTCATCTGTAGCCAATGCTCTCAGACCTCAAGTTCACACACAATACATAAGCTGATTAATTTCAGGGGAGCGTGGATCTCTTTTTGACATTCTTCCTCCCTTTGTACTGTTCAACAACTACACTAATCAGCCTTATCATCACATTCATTGTATATTTGCGTCCTGGCGTTCGTATCCAAATCAAGTCAAATTTTATTTGTCACATGCTTAGTAAAGAACAGATATAGACTAACGGTGAAATGCTTACTTACGAGTCCATTTCCAACAATGCAGAGATAAAGACACATTATTAAACAGAAAATGTATATAGTGACACTAGGAATAAATACACATTGAATAACCAATAACAAATAACAACGTTAACCTCTATCGAAGATATCGTTGAGAGATGGAGGCAGAGCAGAGTGTGTCTGGCCATGTTACATAAATTGTGTGTGTGTTGCATGATATGTTAGCGAGAGCGTGTAGTCCCGTTCTGCTTTAGAACTTTAACAAGAGTCATTAACAGACTATTGTATCGACGCCATGATTTCAAAGGTGCTCCACAAACAGCTTGTGTGGCGATGGATGATTGAACCAGAGCACTTGAAAGGGGAAGAGAGACGTCAGGTTCACAGCATCCTGTCACAGCCCATCTGCTTTCCTCCCTGCTCCCCTCAGTCAGAAGCCTTTGTAAGGGAGATGGGGTTTGAACATCAAAGCTAAGCCATGCTACCTAAGAGACAGAAACAATTAGGATGTGGAGGGGATGGAAGGATGGGGCATGGATGGTGTTGGGATGGGTTGGGGGTGTGATGGAAGGATGGGGCATGGATGGTGTTGGGATGGGTTGGGGGTGTGATGGAAGGATGGGGCATGGATGGTGTTCGAATTAGTTGGGGTTGTGATGATGCAACTCCAAAATGGCCAGGGACAGTTTTGAAGTGAGCTCATGGGCTGTTGGGGGAATTGAGGTTATGGAAATATAACATTTAAAGGCATTGAAAACCAAATTCTTTAAAGGGACAGTACTAGACAGAAGTGGAATATAGATGTGAATCATTCTCATCAGGTATAGTTTTAAAATGCCATGGTTATTATTCCAAGCTATATTTCTTCATAAATGTACACGCTAGTTGCCATACATCAGTGTAGGTGGTAATGGTTGATTCTAGCTAGTTTACACGTGGCTGTCACACCCTGACCTTAGAGAGCCGTGTTATTTCTCTATTTGGTTAGTTCATGGTGTGGGGTGGGCATTCTATGTCATGTATTTCTTTGTTTTGCCCGAGTATGGTTCCTAATCAGAGGCAGCTGTCTATCGTTGTCTCTGATTGGGAATCATACTGAGGCAGCCTTTTCCCACCTGTGTTTGTGGGTAGTTGTTTTCTGTTTTGTATAGTGTACCTGACGGAACTGTTGGCTTTTCGTTTTGTTATTTTTGTTTTGAGTGTTTTTGATAATAAATATCATGAACACGTACCACGCTGCACTTTGGTCCACTCCTTCTGACGACAGCCATTACAGCGGCTCTGTTGTTTTACAACCTGTTATCATTTAGCTATTTTATGTTAAACTTTAGGAACCTTTTAGGTATGAAAAAAGATTTTTACAAAATGATTTGATAAAAAAATGTATTTGATAGCCATAGAAACACATTGAATAAGACATTCATAAAAGAGAGTCCCAAAAAAAAGTCATAGAAACTAAAGGTTTAGAAGTGTCTGTCCCAAAGCTCAGGGAGTATATATATATACACATACAGTGCCTTGCGAAAGTATTCGGCCCCCTTGAACTTTTCGACCTTTTGCCTCATTTCAGGCTTCAAACATAAAGATATAAAACTGTAATTTTTTGTGAAGAATCAACAACAAGTGGGACACAATTATGAAGTGGAACGAAATGTATTGGATATTTCAAACTTTTTTAACAAATAAAAAACGGAAAAATTGGCCGTGCAAAATTATTCAGCCCACTTAAGTTAATACTTTGTAGCGCCACCTTTTGCTGCGATTACAGCTGTAAGTCGCTTGGGGTATGTCTCTATCAGTTTTGCACATCGAGAGACTGAAATTTTTGCCCATTCCTCCTTGCAAAACAGCTCGAGCTCAGTGAGGTTGGATGGAGAGCGTTTGTGAACAGCAATTTTCAGTTCTTTCCACAGATTCTCGATTGGATTCAGGTCTGGACTTTGACTTGGCCATTCTAACACCTGGATATGTTTATTTAAGAACCATTCCATTGTAGATTTTGCTTTATGTTTTGGATCATTGTCTTGTTGGAAGACAAATCTCCGTCCCAGGTCTTTTGCAGACTCCATCGGGTTTTCTTTCAGAATGGTCCTGTATTTGGCTCCATCCATCTTCCCATCAATTTTAACCATCTTCCCTGCCCCTGCTGAAGAAAAGCAGGCCCAAACCATGATGCTGCCACCACCATGTTTGACAGTGGGGATGGTGTGTTCAGGGTGATGAGCTGTGTTGCTTTTACGCCAAACATAACGTTTTGCATTGTTGCCAAAAAGTTCGATTTTGGTTTCATCTGACCAGAGCACATTCTTACACATGTTTGGTGTGTCTCCCAGGTGGCTAGTGGCAAACTTTAAACGACACTTTTTATGGATATCTTTAAGAAATGGCTTTCTTCTTGCCACTCTTCCATAAAGGCCAGATTTGTGCAGTATACGACTGATTGTTGTCCTATGGACAGAGTCTCCCACCTCAGCTGTAGATCTCTGCAGTTCATCCAGAGTGATCATGGGCCTCTTGGCTGCATCTCTGATCAGTCTTCTCCTTGTATGAGCTGAAAGTTTAGAGGGACGGCCGGGTCTTTGTAGATTTGCAGTGGTCTCATACTCCTTCTATTTCAATATTATCGCTTGCACAGTGCTCCTTGGGATGTTTAAAGCTTGGGAAATCTTTTTGTATCCAAATCCGGCTTTAAACTTCTCCACAACAGTATCTCGGACCTACCTGGTGTGTTCCTTGTTCTTCATGATGCTCTCTGCGCTTTAAACGGACCTCTGAGACTATCACAGAGCAGGTGCATTTATACGGAGACTTGATTACACACAGGTGGATTCTATTTATCATCATTAGTCATTTAGGTCAATATTGGATCATTCAGAGATTCTCACTGAACTTCTGGAGAGAGTTTGCTGCACTGAAATTAAAGGGGCTGAATAATTTTGCACGCCCAATTTTTCAGTTTTTTATTTGTTAAAAAAGTTTGAAATATCCAATAAATTTCGTTCCACTTCATGATTGTGTCCCACTTGTTGTTGATTCTTCACAAAAAATTACAGTTTTATTTCTTTATGTTTGAAGCCTGAAATGTGGCAAAAGGTCGAAAAGTTCAAGGGGGCCGAATACTTTCGCAAGGCACTGTATATATACACATATATATATACACATATATACACATATATATATATATATACACATATATACACATATATATATATACATATATATATATACACACACATATATATATATATATATATATATATACACACATATAATTTTTGGGGACAAAATATTTATTCCCTTATTTCTGTTACTACCACAATACTTCCTTTTCATTTGTTTGTATGGGTTACCTTCAGACGAGACACTTGTGGTGGGTCGTAGAGCAAATTGGAGAACGCCATCATGTTCGTATTCGTTTATAGCCCAAACGGTTCAGAAGTTACAGACAGAAGTTGGCACATGAGCGCTACCAATTTCAGACGAGTCCCGTGGGCTTGTGGCAGTGGTGGAAAAAGTACCCAATTGTCCTACTGGAGTAAAAATACAATTCTACAGGAGGAAAATTCTAGAAGTATTAGGTTTTAAATATACTTAAGTATCAAAAGTAAATGTAATCGCTAAAATATACTTAAGTATCAAAAGTAAATGTAATTGCTAAAATATACTTAAGTTTCAAAAGTACAATGAATAGTATAAATCTTTTTTTAAGCAAACAAGATGGCACCATCTGTAAAGTAAAGTACAGATACCACAAAAAACTACTTAAGTAGTAATTAAACGTTTTTGTTTTTTTCTTAAGTACTTCACACCGCTGGCTTGAGGGAGTCGTAGAGAAAAACGGAGAACACCATCGTGAGAGTCTCCCCTTTCCATAAAGTGGTCATAGTTTATAGGACAAACTACGGATGCTACAGACATTTTACTTGAGAAGACAGATTTTCGGGATGTCTCTTGGTCCTGATAAACACCGATGTAGCTCGGCCACCTTCCACCGCAGATGCGGAAGGCCAACAGTAGCGGATGTAGTAAATTGAGAAGCAGCCCATTCCCCCCAAAAAATATCTTAAATTGATTGATTTTTATGGGGATTTTGTTTATTATTTATGTACGTCAATAGACTGTTCAGGATTTCTAACAACAGATTATGAGTTATTAATTTACTGACACTAGTCTGCACTACACTTTATATCTGTGACTATGTTCCAAAAGGCCCTGGTCAAAAGTAGTGCACTATATAGGGAATAGTATGCTATTATGATGTAGCCTCAGTCACTGCTACTAATTCTAGAGAAGCCCAGAGATATGTAGATTAAACAGGAAACAAAATTGCGTACACATAATCAATTTGTGAGGAAATGAGGAAAGCATATTAAAAGATATGTACGCTGAGTAATTAAATTGAATTATCTGTTCAAAATGAAAAGAATGGACTGGAAAGCAATATTTGCTAAGTTTCTTCACATTAAATCATTGTGCATTTTTTTCCCCACGTGATACAATTAGTCTTATATTCCTTAAAGCTTTTTAACCCATATTAAACGCAGTAAGCTTTCACATGTTTAGCTGACGGGTTTAAGTGTGAAGTAGTATCCGTAAGTGCATTGGATGGGATTGGAACCCTCAATCACTCAGTCAACTGTAATTTAATCTCAACAATGTAAGCGAAGCATTTCCCTGTACTTGTGCATGTGACAAATAAAACTAGAAACCTGAACACACCCCCTCCCCCCCAAATGGCACCCTCATTTTCTATATAGTGCACTACTTTTGACCAGATTTCTATGGACCCTGGTCAAAAGTAGTAAACTAATTAGGGAATAGGGTGGCATTTTGGATGCACAACCTCTGCCAATAAGCTCTGGGGAAAGGAACCCTTATCCCTCATGTCTTGACTATGACTTTCATCTACAGTGGTTTGGTTTTACAGGTCCCTAACTTGTTGTATAGATACACCACTTCCTCTGGGGTTGGTTTTACAGGTCCCTAACTTGTTGTATAGATACACCACTTCCTCTGGGGTTGGTTTTACAGGTCCCTAACTTGTTGTATAGATACACCACTTCCTCTGTGGTTTGGTGTTACTGGTCCCTAACTTGTTGTATAGATACACCACTTCCTCTGTGGTTTGGTGTTACTGGTCCCTAACTTGTTGTAAAGATACACCACTTCCTCTGGGGTTTGGTGTTACTGGTCCCTATCTTGTTGTACAGATACACCACTTCCTCTGGGGTTTGGTGTTACTGGTCCCTAACTTGTTGTATAGATACACCACTTCCTCTGTGGTTACGGCTGCTATTCATCCATTTCAAGATGATTCATCTTTAATACAAGTAAAACAAAATATGGTGGACTCGTACGTTTGAGGGGGGATATTTTTTGTAAGAAATTTTACACAACTCAATGTTTGTTTGTTGGTTGGATGAAGAATAGGAACAGTGTATTTCAAGGTTATTTCTCTCAAAATAAGTCCTTACCGTTCATTGTCACTGTGTAGCCTTCAAAAGACAACAGACACACACTGAGACACAGAGATACAGAGACACAGAGACACGGGGACACAGAGACAAAGAGACACAGAGTCACAGAGACCTCCATGCTACAGGGGCATCGGCACCAGTATCAATTCCTGAGGCAAGCCCAGTGAGCTGGTCCGATCCGGAGTCAAATGAAAGGTTGTGAACGCCCCGGTACTAACAGGGGAGCTGGGGGTGTGGAAGAGTTCAGAGACGTAGGGGTCCAGTCTATTTAAGGCTTATGTCTAAGGCACCATGAAAAGATGAACAAAGACACAACACCATATGCTGACTATGTTCAGTAGTTGGACGTTGGATGTGGGCAATGTTGAACGAATTCAACGTACACCATAGCTGTTCTGACATATGTACATGCATGCACACAAGTCATTGTACATATGTATGTATACTCCCTGTATATAACCTGTATACGCCCTGTACATAACCTGTATATAACCTGTATACTCCCTGTATATAACCTGTATACTCCCTGTATTTAACCTGTATACGCCCTGTATATAACCTGTATACGCCCTGCATATAACCTGTACACTCCCTGTATATAACCTGTATACTCCCTGTATATAACCTGTATACTCCCTGTATATAACCTGTATACAACCTGTATACTCCCTGCATATAACCTGTATACTCCCTGTATATAAGCTGTATACACCCTGTATATAACCGGTATACTCCCTGTATATAACCTGTATACTCCCTGTATATAACCTGTATACTCCCTGTATATAACCTGTATACTCCCTCTATATAACCTGTATACTCTCTGTATATAACCTGTATACCCCCTGTATATAACCTGTATACTCCCTGTATATAACCTGTATACTCCCTGTATATAACCTGTATACACCCTGTATATAACCTGTATACTCCCTGTATATAACCTGTATACTCCCTGTATATAACCTGTATACTACCTGTATTCTCCCTGTATATAATCTGTATACTACCTGTATATAACCTGTATACTCCCAGTATATAACCTGTATACTCCCTGTATATAACCTGTATACACCCTGTATATAACCACTATACTCCCTGTATATAACCTGTATACTCCCTGTATATAACCGGTATACACCCTGTATATAACCTGTATACTCCCTGTATATAACCTGTATACTCCCTGTATATAACCTGTATACTCACTGTATATAACCTGTATACACCCTGTATATAACCTGTATACACCCTGTATACTTCCTGCATATTACCTGTATACACCCTGTATATAACCTGTTTACACCCTGTATATAACCTGTATACACCCTGTATACTCCCTGTATATAACCTGTATATATCTTGTATATGACTTGTTTATAACCTGTATACACTCTGTATATAATAGGTATATAACCTGTATACACACTGTATATAACCTGTATACACCCTGTATACTCCATGTATATAACCTGTATACTCCCTGTATATAACCTGTATACACCCTGTATACTCCCTGTATATAACCTGTATATACCCTGTATATAACCTGTATACACCCTGTATATAACCTGTATACACCCTGTATATAACCTGTATACACCCTGTATATAGCCTGTATACTCCCTGTATACACCCTGTATACTCCCTGTATATAACCTGTATACTCCCTGTATATAACCTGTATACACCCCGTATATAACCTGTATACACCCTGTATATAACCGGTATACTCCCTGTATATAACCTGTATACTCCCTGTATATAACCTGTATACTCCCTGTATATAACCTGTATACTCCCTGTATATAACCTGTATACTCTCTGTATATAACCTGTATACCCCCTGTATATAACCTGTATACTCCCTGTATATAACCTGTATACTCCCTGTATATAACCTGTATACACCCTGTATATAACCTGTATACTCCCTGTATATAACCTGTATACTCCCTGTATATAACCTGTATACTACCTGTATACTCCCTGTATATAATCTGTATACTCCCTGTATATAACCTGTATACTCCCAGTATATAACCTGTATACTCCCTGTATATAACCTGTATACACCCTGTATATAACCAGTATACTCCCTGTATATAACCTGTATACTCCCTGTATATAACCGGTATACACCCTGTATATAACCTGTATACTCCCTGTATATAACCTGTATACTCCCTGTATATAACCTGTATACTCCCTGTATATAACCTGTATACACCCTGTATATAACCTGTATACACCCTGTATACTTCCTGCATATTACCTGTATACACCCTGTATATAACCTGTTTACACCCTGTATATAACCTGTATACACCCTGTATACTCCCTGTATATAACCTGTATATATCTTGTATATGACTTGTTTATAACCTGTATACACTCTGTATATAATAGGTATATAACCTGTATACACACTGTATATAACCTGTATACACCCTGTATACTCCATGTATATAACCTGTATACTCCCTGTATATAACCTGTATACACCCTGTATACTCCCTGTATATAACCTGTATATACCCTGTATATAACCTGTATACACCCTGTATATAACCTGTATACACCCTGTATATAACCTGTATACACCCTGTATATAGCCTGTATATTCCCTGTATACACCCTGTATACTCCCTGTATATAACCTGTATACTCCCTGTATATAACCTGTATACACCCCGTATATAACCTGTATACACCCTGTATATAACCTGTATACACCCTGTATACTCCCTGTATATAACCTGTATACTCCCTGTATATAACCTGTATACTCCCTGTATATAACCTGTATACATCCTGTATACTCCCTGTATATAACCTGTATACATCTTGCATATAACTTGTTTATAACCTGTATACACTCTGTATGTAATAGGTATATAACCTGTTTACATGCTGTATATAACCTGTATACACACTGTATATAACCTATATACACCCTGTATACTCCCTGTATATAACCTGTATACTCCGTGTATATAACCTGTATACTCCCTGTATATAACCTGTATACACCCTGTATACTCCCTGTATATAACCTGTATACACCTTGAATATAACCTGTATACACCCTGTATATAACCTATATACATCCTGTATACTCCCTGCATATAACCTTTATACTCCCTGTATATAACCTGTATACGCCCTGTGTATATCCAGGATACGCCCTGTATACTCCCTGTATATAACCTGTATACACCCTGCATATAACCTGTATACTCCCTGTATATAACCTGTATACTCCCTGTATATAACCTGTATACTCCCTGTATATAACCTGTATACTCCCTGTATATAACCTGTATACTCCCTGTATATAACCTCTATATAATCGGTATACTCCCTGTATATAACCTGTATACTCCCTGTATATAACCTGTATACTCCCTGTATATAACCTGTATACACCCTGTATACTCCCTGTATATAATCGGTATACTCCCTGTATATAACCTGTATACTCCCTGTATATAACCTTTATACACCCTGTATACTCTCTGTATATAACCTGTATGCTCCCTGTATATAACCTGTATACTCCCTGTATATAACCTGTATACTCCCTGTATATAACCTGTATACACCCTGTATATAACCTGTATACACCCTGTACATAACCTGTATACTCCCTGTATATAACCTGTATACTCCCTGTATATAACCTGTATACTCCCTGTATACTCCCTGTATATAATCTGTATACTCCCTGTATATAACCTGTATACTCCCAGTATATAACATGTATACTCCCTGTATATAACCTGTATACACCCTGTATATAACCGGTATACTCCCTGTATATAACCTGTATACTCCCAGTATATAACATGTATACTCCCTGTATATAACCTGTATACACCCTGTATATAACCGGTATACTCCCTGTATATAACCTGTATACTCCCAGTATATAACCTGTATACACCCTGTATATAACCTGTATACACCCTGTATACTTCCTGTATATAACATGTATACACCCTGTATATAACCTGTTTACACCCTGTATATAACCTGTATACACCCTGGAAACTCCCTGTATATAACGTGTATACATCTTGTATATAACTTGTTTATAACCTGAATACACTCTGTATATAATAGGTATATAACCTGTATACATACTGTATATAACCTGTATACACCCTGTATACTCCCTGTATATAACCTGTATACTCCCTGTATATAACCTGTATACACCCTGTATACTCCCTGTATATAGCCTGTATACACCTTGTATATAACCTGTATACACCCTGTATATAACCTGTATACACCCTGTATATAACCTGTATACACCCTGTATATAACCTGTATACACCCTGTATATAACCTGTATACTCCCTGTATACACCCTGTATACTCCCTGTATATAACCTGTATACTCCCTGTATATAACCTGTATACACCCTGTATATAACCTGTATACACCCTGTATACTCCCTGTATATAACCTGTATACATCTTGCATATAACTTGTTTATAACCTGTATACACTTTGTATATAATAGGTATATAACCTTTTTACATGCTGTATATAACCTGTATACACACTGTATATAACATGTATACACCCTGTATACTCCCTGTATATAACCTGTATACTCCGTGTATATAACCTATATACTCCCTGTGTATAACCTGTATACACCCTGTATACGCCCTGTATATAACCTGTATACACCCTGTATATAACCTGTATACACCTTGTATATAACCTATATACATCCTGTATACTCCCTGTATATAACCGCTTTACTTCTTATATATAACTTGTTTATAACCTGTATACACTCTGTATATAACCTGTATACACCCTGTATATAACAGGTATATAACCTGTATACACCTTGTATATAACTTGTAGTCTCCCTGTATTTAACCTGCATACACTCTGTATATAACTTATATATAACCTGTATTCTCCCTGTATATAACCTGTTTACTCCCTGTATATAACCTGTATACACCCTGTATATAACCTGTATACTCCCTGTATACACCCTGTATACTCCCTGTATATAACCTGTATACACCCTGTATATAACCTGTATACTCCCTGTATATAACCTGTATACTCCCTGTATATAACCTGTATACACCCTGTATATGACCTGTATACACCCTGTATATAACCTGTATACACCCTGTATATAACCTGTATACACCCTGTATATAACAGGTATATAACCTGTATACACCTTGTATATAACCTGTAGTCTCCCTGTATTTAACCTGCATACACTCTGTATATAACTTATATATAACCTGTATTCTCCCTGTATATAACCTGTTTACTCCCTGTATATAACCTGTATACACCCTGTATATAACCTGTATACTCCCTGTATACACCCTGTATACTCCCTGTATATAACCTGTATACACCCTGTATATAACCTGTATACTCCCTGTATATAACCTGTATACTCCCTGTATATAACCTGTATACACCCTGTATATGACCTGTATACACCCTGTATATAACCTGTATACACCCTGTATATAACCTGTATACACCCTGTATATAACAGGTATATAACCTGTATACACCTTGTATATAACCTGTAGTCTCCCTGTATTTAACCTGCATACACTCTGTATATAACTTATATATAACCTGTATTCTCCCTGTATATAACCTGTTTACTCCCTGTATATAACCTGTATACACCCTGTATATAACCTGTATTCTCCCTGTATACACCCTGTATACTCCCTGTATATAACCTGTATACACCCTGTATATAACCTGTATACTCCCTGTATATAACCTGTATACTCCCTGTATATAACCTGTATACACCCTGTATATGACCTGTATACACCCTGTATATAACCTGTATATAACCTGTATACTCCCTGTATATAACCTGTATACACCCTGTATATAACCTGTATACTCCCTCTATATAACCTGTATACTCCCTCTATATAACCTGTATACACCCTGTATACTCCCTGTATATAACCTGTATACACCCTGTATATAACCTGTATACTCCCTGTATATAACCTGTATACTCCCTGTATATAACCTGTATACACCCTGTATATAACCTGTATACACCCTGTATATAACCTGTATACACCCTGTATACTCCCTGTATATAACCTGTATACACCCTGTATATAACCTATACTCCCTGTATATAACATGTATACACCCTGTATATATTTTATCATAAACTGTACACCCACCCTTACAAGACAATTGTTGTTTTCACATGTTGAGCTATATTTTCACATGTATTAAATGTCACATATTAATTATCACCACCTGTATTCACCTCACATGTTAAACGTGTAGTTTCAGAGGTAAAACTTGTTCACTTTAGAATCGGATATGCAGCTTTACTCTTTATTTTGTTGCAATGCAATACATTTTGTTTTCAACTTTAGACATTTTGCATGATATTAACGGCACCGAAGTAACTCACTCACTAGAGTAAAAGACGATTACTTGAAACATTAACGAATTGTTGTCCCTGACATCATTTTGGCCAAAAGCTGAGGTTGGAGAAATGCAACCATTCTCAAATCCATAGATGAATACAAGGACTGACCATCCATTATATTAACGCGATAGTTGTAATAGCTTTTAGGCTACAGTATGTTCTTTGCTAACAAAAATTGAAGTAAATGTGGAGTTTTCTTACACTTGAAACTGCAAATTAGATTTTCACTTTCACATGTGGAATTGCAAGTGTTCACATTTGAAAAACAATCCACAAACTCCAATGTTATGTCTTTGGTTTTTACCCTGGCCTTTGCTTTCACATGTGACATTGACATGAGTCAGAAACATGGTTTTCGGACACGTGTTCAGTTTCATGTGTTGATTTTTCACATGATTATGTTCAACACTTCCAGCTACATTTGGTCTCCCATCCAGGGAGTGACCAGGACCAACCAGGGACAGACCAGGACCATCCAGGGACCGACCAACCAGGGACTGACCAGGACCAACCAGGGAGTGACCAGGACCAACCAGGGACCGACCAGGACCATCCAGGGACCGACCAGGACCAACCAGGGACTGACCAGGACCAACCAAGGACCGACCAGGGCCATCCGGGGACCGACCAGGACCAACCAGGGAGTGACCAGGACCAACCAGGGACTGACCAGGACCATCCAGGGACCAACCAACCAGGGACTGACCAGGACCAACCAGGGAGTGACCAGGACCAGCCAGGGACCGACCAGGACCACCCGGGGACTGACCAGGACCAGCCAGGGACCAACCAGGACCATCCAGGGACCAACCAGGACCATCCAGGGACCGACCAGGACCAACCAGGGACCGACCAGGACCATCCAGGGACCGACCAGGACCAGCCCTGCTTAGCTTCAGAGGCAAACCAGCAGTGGGATGCAGGGTTCAATGTTGCTGGAATGAATGTGCCAAAACTTGCAACTGGAACCCAAAAAATGTGCCTTTTTTTTAAGGGCACACACACGCACACACACACACACACACACACACACACACACACACACACACACACACACACACACACACACACACACACACACACACACACACACACACACACACACACACACACCTTTAACATTCATTCAGTGCTGCAATATGTAAAGAAATAGGTTGTTAAAATGACAATGGTGATTTGACAGTTAATTTGGCACTGCTGTCCAGTTAAAATGTGTGATAGTTTCCCTAATGTGTAGTTTGAATTGTGGCAGTATATCCTAGGACAAACTGACATTTAGTAGCCTGCATGAGACTCCGAGGACACATTCTGATCTTTCTCATTCCTATGCAATCCCAAAACATCCATCTGGGAATTGTTTTTGTTTCTAGGGGCGATAAAAATCATCAGAAGTCATTTCCCATCTCAGAGCAGTCCCAGCCTCAGCCTCAGTCCCAGCCTCAGTCCCAGCCTTGTATAGCTTGTTTTATCCCACATAGATAATCAGCAAAAGATTGTATGAATCTAGTTTCTCTCCTGAAAGCTTATGTTTGGTTGAAAATGGTCTGGGTTGCTATGTCTGGGGAATTCCTGCTCTGTGGTGGTTCAGTTCGTAATGATACCATGCTTACGGAAAAACATATTTTAAATGAAAAGAGACAACACCAACCGTTGGACTCCTCCAGGGTTCCGTAACCTTTCAGTTTAGAGTGTAGCTATGGAAGCTTGTTAAAATATTACATGTATAGTTATTATGCTGCTGCTACCGCTCACTGTCGATCATTAGCAATACACCATAGAGAGACTGTCTTAAATCTGACCCTATCTGTTTTAGCTCTAAGTAGGCCGTACAGCGTCCACATCCCATTGCAATTAATGAGAGTCCGATACCTCCTCCCCATGTTCCCATCCACTTGTTATGCAGCGACAATAAAGAAGTCACTCTTATGTCTCTCCACTTTACCAATCTGAGGACTAACCAATGAAGCTGCTACATAGAAATACCTCTCTTAGTAGTCTAGTTCAGCCTCACCAATGTTAACTCAACCTGGCTTTCCTGCATCTCAGCCTGGTGTCCCCCCCCCACACACACACACACACACACACACACACACACACACACATCATCTGTAGCACATCTGTAGGGTAATGCATTGTGACTGATAAATCACTAATTTGGCCAGAGCTCATATCCAACATGGCTAATTTAAGTCTGTGATCATCGACTACCAATCCCTGGCATAGCAATGCTGCCCCCCAGTGCCTGTTCCCACCAGCCAGCCAGCCAGGCAGCCAGCCTTGCTTTAGTGTAGTGTGTTTTGAAGTTTAAACATATCAGTTTTTGATAGATTCTAGAGTAGCCTGTCTTCACAAAAAGATTTTACATTTCTCTTCCCTCTCCGATTACCTTTTTTGAGGTTGAAATTATGTGTTTGTCCGTTTTTTTGTTGTTCAAAATGCAGTAATTACCCCAAAACTCCTGGATTATATTCAAAAGGAAAAAGAGCAACCCATTCTCCATTCAGACTGTGTCATTGTTCAGAGACTGAGTCAGCTTAAAGCTTGTTGCCTGTGATTTTAAATCTCTGGATATGTATCTGGCACCTACCCAGAAGAATGCCATCTCTCCCTCCCCCCCAATTCTTCAAAGTGCATTTATTTTACCGCCTCTCTCTCCCTCTCTCTTGGCAGCCTCTCTGGCTTTCTAGTGGTTCAGTAACAGCCGTTCCAGAACTGACGATGATTGCAATTGGCTATAACAGAAAAGCTGTTATTGACTTGTTTGGATGACAGTTATTAGGCCAAGTACAAAGACCTAGTACAAACTGTACATCTCCCCCACTAGTCTGTACATCGACGGGAATGGATGTGGAAGTGTATACTGGACTAACGAATAGGCGCTTTGCAATGATTCCATCATCCCATCATAAATATTAAATGTAGCTTTGCCCTTGGTTACCTTTGCTGCCAGCCAGCTAGAGCCAGAACCTTTGTCATATATACCATAGCTGTTTTTTTTTAACTTGTTGACAAGGAGACAGTAGGGGGCATTTCAAAGGGAGCTCATGGCTTTGTAGTGAGCCAAAGGCTTAGTTCCAAATGGCACCATATTCCCTACATAGGGCACTACTTTGAACAGAGCCAAATGGCACCATATTCCCTATATAGGGCACTAATTTGAACAGAGCCAAACGGCACCATATTCCCTACATAGGGCACTAATTTGACCAGAGCCAAATGGTACCATATTCTCTATATAGGGCACTACTTTGAACAGAGGCGGCTCTGGTCAACAATAGTGCACTGTATAGGGAATAGGGAGCCGTTTGGGACACAATCCTAGAGGCTTTTGAGGTGGACTGCCAATGACATCTATTTCCAGCTATATGATGATGATAGATGGCTTGTCAGCCAATTAACTATAGCCCTGTTGTAGAGGGCGTTTTTAGGAGTGACCAACCTAACCTTAACATTGCATCTCATTCTTGTCTGATTATGATAAAGGGATCCCAAGTTAAGAGCCTTTTGTCCAATCTAAGACAATGGCAATGTAAGAAATGGCACCCTATTCCCTACCTAGTGCACTACTTCTGAACCGAGCCCTATGGTGTCACCACGCAGCTCGTAGTCAAAGAGATACATAGGGGGGTAGCATCAGTACCACTACTAGCCAAAGAGATACACAGGGTGGTAGCATCAGTACCACTACTAGCCAAAGAGATACACAGGGTGGTAGCATCAATACCACTACTAGCCAAAGAGATACATAGGGTGGTAGCATCAGTACCACTACCAGCCAAAGAGATACATAGGGTGGTAGCATCAGTACCACTGCTTAAAGTATCTTAGTTTTATTAGGATCATTGTTTCCCTTTATGGTTTATTAAACTCACTCACCTAAACTCACTCACCACTCCCAAACTATATAGAGGTTTAACTCTGTCTGCATCTCCAGTGGTGCACTATTTCCTTCACTACTTTGTACCAGTGTGCTCTGGTTAAAATAGTACAATATATATGGACTATTGTCTAATTTAGGATTCAGCCTCTGACTCGGTGGACAGTAAATGACAGTGTAAATACACCACACACATTTCTCACGTCGGGGGAAGACCTGGAGCTGTAAAACACTGATAGAGCAATATTCCTTTCCTCTCCTGAGTTATTCCTTTCCTCTCCCCCCCCCCCCCCCCCCATTTGTGAAGAGCTCAGCTAGCTGCAGCTTCACAACCCACCCTGCCCTCTCTGTGACTTGGCATTAAAGATCAACTTCTAGACAGCAATGCCTCATCAGTGGCGGCGACACACCTTTTTATTGTCCGTGCCCCGACCAAGAACAATTAACGACTCTCTATGGTTCCCTAAACCTGAATCACCCAGAGAGAGAGGGAGGCAAGGGAAGCACAGCCAGCAGACAGCCAGCAACCAGCCAGCAGCCAGCCACAGCCAGCCAGCAGCAAGCCACTGCACAGCCCCCCACTGGCTCCAGAGGCATAATTAATCTCCCATAGCACCACACTTGTATAAATGACCAGCAGCTAGGAGTAGGCAGATACAAATAAAGGTGATTTAGCCCAAAAAGATGCTGAGGGATGGCTCTCATTAGTCCTGACTGGAAGACCAACGTCAAGATTTAACTGAGAGGAATTCCTGGCCATTAGCGGCATGGCAGCATGTGTATTGATAGGTTTTTAATAAGACTCCACATTAATGGTTATCATGAGTGAGTGGGTTTATGGTAATGGGAAAGGGCAGAGGAGGGGAAAGGAAGTCTCAAATGTGCTTTTTGTCAAAATCATGCTGAACTCTCCTCTTTCTCCTCTCTCTCTAGCTCTCTCTCTCTCTCTAGAAGCTAGCGGGTTCTAATTTGTAGATGTGTTACTTACAGAGGACTAACTATTCAATACTTTCACACAAGGAAAGCTGTGGAGTCTGCACTCCAAATGTTCCGTACAATGTAAGCGAATAGAACTTTGATAAAGGCACATTTTTTTTAATTGAGTGACATGAATGAGGGTGAGTGTCAGTGATGAACAGAGCCGCAGGGATGAAGAGTGTCTCGTGTGAGCAGAAGAGAGGAAGTGAAGAAAGTCTTCCTTTCCCTGCTATTAATCAGTGGGACTAATTCTCCCCTGTTCCATTTTTAACCCTGCAGTGTCGCTGCCTCCAGTCTCTCTAATTGAAATATTAGCAGCAAGTTAAATATATGAAGACAATTTAATCAGACTTTCTCGTTCTTTTTGTCTTTCTTTCTTTTTTCAGGGGGGGGGGGGTTGTTTTCCCACATGTCCTTGAGATCTTTCCATTAACAGAGTTAATTGAGGGATCAATTTAGAATGTATTTTTTTTTTTTAAATAAGATGACAACTCTATTGCCTCAAAGACGAAGGTTTCAAGATTGACCTTATACACGAATGTGAACTTTGCAGATGGAGTGTCAGTTGTCTGTCTATCTGTCAGTGATCTTTCTCACTCCTTCACCTTCCCTTGCACTAGTGAAGATCTTCAATTATCAGTCATGTAACAGCACTGTTGGGAGTAAGGCAAAGCCGTACAGTGACTTCAGAAAGTACTCATACCCCTTGACTTACTCCACATTTTACAGCCAAAATTAAAAAAGGATGGAATAAAAAAAAAATTCTCACCCATCTACAGTACATACAATACCCCATAATTACAAAGTGAAACCATGTTTTCAGATTTTTTTTTGCAAATGTATTGAAAATTAAAAATATAAATATCTAATTTACATAAGTATTTACACCCCTGAGTCAAATGTACAGCTTTGAGTCATCTTGGGTATATCTGTATCAGCTTTGCACATCTGGATATGTGGATTTTCTCCCATTCTTCCTTACAGATTTTCTCAAGCTTTGTTAGGTTAGATGGGGAGCGGCGGTGAACAGCAATCTTCAAGTCTTTTTAATGGGATTCAAGTCTGGGCTTTGGCACAGGCCTCTCAAGGACTTTCACATTGTTGTTCTGAAGCCATTCCAGTGTTGCTTTGGCTGAAGGCTTGGAGCCATTGCCATGTTGGAATGTAGTAAATCTCTGCCCCAGTCTAAGGTTGTTAGCACTCTGAAGTAGGTTTTCTCGTCAAGGATTTTCCAGTAATTGGCTCCATTCATTGTTCCTTCTATCCTTACAAGTCTCCCTGTCCCTGCCGCTGAAAAGCATCCTAATAGCATGATGCTGGCCCCACTGTGGGACTGGCCCCACCATGATGCTGGCCCCACTGTGCTTCACGGTAGGGATGGTGTTAGATGGGTGATGAGCTGTGCATGTTTTTCTCCAGACATAGCGCTTTGCATTCAGGCCAAAGAGTTACATCTTTGTCTCATCAGACCACATAATATTTTGCCTTATGCTTTCAGAGTCTTTTAGGTGCCTTTTTGGCAGACTCCAGGCATGCTGTCATGTGACTTTTTTCTCAGGAGTGGCTTCCATCTGGCCACTCTCGCATAAAGCACAGATTGGTGAAGTGCTTTAGAGACTGTTGTCTTTCTGGCAGGTTCTCCCCTTTCAGCCAAGGAACTCTGTAGTTCTGTCAGAGTGGTCATTTGGTTCTTGGTCACCACCCTGACCAAACTCCTCCTTGCCCGGGTTGCTAAGTTTAGTCAGACGGCCAGGGATTCTGTAGTTCCATATCTTTTAAATTTCCCAATGATGGAGACTACTGTGCTCTTGGAAACTTTTCAACACTCTACAAATTGATATATACCCTTCCCCAGATATATGCATCATCACAAATCTATCTCAGAGATCTATGGACAGGTCCTTGGACTTCATGGCTTGGTTTCTACTCTGACATACACTGTCACCCTGTGGGACCTTACATAGACAGGTGTGTTTCTTTTTAGATCGTGTCCAAACTATTTAATATGCCACAGGTGGACTCCAAGTTTTAATGACATCTCAAGGATGATCAAAGTAAATTGGATGCACCAAAACTCAATTTGGAGTGTCATAGCAAAGGTGTGTGACTACTTACAGCATCAGTCAAACGTTTGGACACACATACTCATTCAAGGGGTTTTCTTAATTTTTTTACTTATTTGTATTTTTTTTTACAAATGATAGTCCCACTAAGTGCAAACCAGATTGGATGGCGTATCGCTACAGAATGCTGTGGTAGCCATGCTGGTTGTGTGCCTTGAATTCTAAATAAATCACAGACAGTGTCACCAGCAAAGCACCCCCACACCATCACACCTCCTCCTCCATGCTTCACGGTGGGAACCACACATGCGGAGATCATCTGTTCACCTACTCTGCATCTCACAAAGACACGGTGGTTGGAACCAAAAATCTGAAATTTGGACTCATCAGACCAAAGGACACCAGTGTCCCCATTGTTCGTGTTTCTTGGCAAGCAAGTGTCTTCTTCTTCTTATGTGTGTCCTTTAGTAGTGGTTTCTTTGCAGCAATTCGATCATGAAGGCCTGATTGACGCAGTCTCCTCTGAACAGTTGATATTGAGCTGTGTCTGTTAATTGAACTCTGTGAAGCATTTATTTGGGCTACAATCTGAGGTGCAGTTAACTCTAATGAACTTATCCTCTGCAGCAGAGGTAACTCTGGGCCTTCCTTTCCTGTGGCAGTCCTCATGAGAGCCAGTTTCATAGCTATTGATGGTTTTTGTGGCTGCACTTGAAGAAACTTTAAAAGTTATTGAAATGTTCTGGATTGACTGACCATCATGTCTTAAAGTAATGATGGACTGTCATTTCTCTTTGCTAATTTGAGCTGTTCTTGCTGTAATATGGATTTGGCATTTTACCAAATAGGGCTATCTTCTGTATAACACCCCTACCTGGTCACAACACAATTGATTGACTCAAACACAGCCTTCCCTGTAGCTCAGTTGGTAGAGCATGGTGTTTGCAACGCCAGGGTTGTGGGTTCGATTCCCACGGGGGGCCAGCACAGAAAAAAAAATAAAAAAAATATGAAATTGTATGAAATGTATGCTTTCACTACTGTAAGTTGCTCTGGATAAGAGCGTCTGCTAAATGACTATAATGTAAATGTATAATGTCATGTAAGAAGGAAAGAAATTCCACAAAATAACTTTTTACAAGGCACACGTGTTAATTGAAATGCAATCCAGGTGACTACCTCATGAACCTGGTTGAGAGAATTCCAAGAGTGTGCAAAACTGTCATCAAGGCAAATGGTGGTTACTTTGAAGAATCTGAAATATAAAATATATATTGATTTGTTTAACACTTTTTTGGTTACTACATGATTCCACATGTGTTTTTTCATAGTTTAGATGTCTTCACTTTTATTCAACAATGTAGAAAATATGAAAAATAAAGAAAAACCCTGGAATGAGTACGTGTGTCTAAACTTTTGACTGGTACTGTATGTAAATGAGATATTTCTCTATTTCATTTTCAATACAATTGCAAACATTTCTAAAAACATGTTTGGACTTTGTCATTAGCTGTGTAGATGGGTGAGAAAAAAATATATATTCCATGAATTTTGAATTTGGGCTGTAACACAACAAAATGTGGAAGAGGTCAATGGGTATGAATACTTCCTGAAGGCATTGTATGTCTGACTGTGTGGCTGTCAATCAGAGTAGCATTCTGTTACTGACTTGGCAATATCTTATATCGGACCAGTGTCATTGTTCTGTCATTGTCAGTGTTATCACTGTAGTTCACAATACTGGAGTCATAGCCCGGACACGGTCTGCTATGGCGAACAACTGCAGAGTTCAACTGAGTTCAATCCAACAACTACTAACTCTACCAATAGGAAAGTCTCAAGTTTTATAAACATTTAACATGTTTTATAAACTTACTAACTACATGTCCAATCTGAAGTTTTTGCAAATTTCAGAAGAATTACAAAACGTGACACTTTAATCTTCCATTTTGTATATCCTACATAGAACACTTAATGTTCCAAATTAAATATATGGAAGGTAAAGAGATGAGAACTTTAACTATTTGTTAGACTGTACATTATTTTACCAGGCAAGTCAGTTAAGAACAAATTCTTATTTTCAATGACGGCCTAGGAACAGTGGGTTAACTGCCTTGTTCAGGGGCAGAACGACCGATTTGTACCTTGTCAGCTCGGGGATTTGATCTTGCAACCTTTCAGTTACTGGTCCAACACTCTAACCACTAGGCTACCCAGCCTATGTTAGACTGTATGTTAAACTGTATGTTAGACTGTATGTTAAACTGTATGTTAGACTGTATGTTAAACTATGTTAACTTTATGTTAACTGTATGTTAACTGTATGTTAACTGTATGTTGACTGTATGTTAACTGTATGTTAGAAGTCATACAGGATTTGCTTTTATCATGTTCCTTTAAAAAAAAAAAAGATTCTAAAACATAATTGTTATGCATGTAAGAACTGGCAGTGTGAAATTACAGTAGAGGTGTGAAAATAGAGTAGTGGTGTGAAATTACAGTAGTGGAACTTGGTAAATACACTGTCAGATTAGGTTAATAGAAAACAACAATGCTTGAAGTTTATTTTTCATTAGATTCATAGGCTTTGCTTCAATTTGGTCATTATTTTTCTAGAGGAAATTACTAGGATAGATTTTCTGATTATATATCTTTATCATTTAATTCCCCCATCACTGTGTCTTCCCCAGCAAATAGCACTTTGCTGTAATGCATGCACTTTCATCATTATGATTGTAAAAGGAAAGCCAACTTCTGTCAGTTAATAACCTGACATGTCGACAGAGATAGGATCTGTTATTCCAAACATCTCCGAAAATAATAACTTTATTATGACAAGTGAGTGCCAAGGAAGCGGGGTCCATCTGACATCATAATGTCTGTCTAACCTGGGGTGAATCCAAGGTGATATCCTCGCTTCCGTTTGACGATTTTAAAACAACGTCAAGGAAGGAGGACGCGATGAATCGAGGAAAGAATCCTGTGAAAGAAATACTCACCAGTTCCATTTTTTGTTGTCTGATTTCATAGATGGATTTTCTGCTTTATCAAAAGGATGTTAGAAATGATAAATTATAATTTCCAATGACTCAAGTCAACAGTACGTAATCTGTCATTAAGTTGTTTATCATAGAAAAATGTCATCCATGTTTTCGCAAAAAGGTCAAATGTCACAGTACTTTATGTTTTTCTCAATGTATTTCAGTCAATGGGAAAAGATGAGTGTCACAGGATTTAAGTTTTTCTCGTTTTTTCTCATGTCTGCCGCTCTCTCTCTCTCGCTCTCTACCTCCTCTTTGTCCCACTCTCCTTCTCTCCTCTCTCCCTCTTCCTGTTGCTCCCTCCTCTCTCCCTCCTCTCGCTCCCTGCCCCTTCTTCACCCTCTCCCTCTCTCTCTCCTTCCTTCACTCCCCCATTCTCTCTCTCTCCCTCCTCTCTCTCCCTCCTCTCTCCCTCCTCTCTCCCTCTCTCCCCCCTTCCTTCACTCCTCCCTTCTCTCTCCCCTCCCCTTCTTCACACTCTCTCCTTCCTTCACCCCCCCTTCTCTCTCTCCCTCCCTCCTCTCTCCCTCCTCTCTTTCCCTGCCCCTTCTTCACCCTATCCCTCTCTCTCCCCTTGCTTCACTCCCTCCCTTCTCTCTCTCCCTCCTCTCTCTTCATTCTCACTCACATTTGTCTGTCTGTTGACTCTCTCTCTACCCCTCCCTCCTTCACCCTCACCCTCACTCCCTTCTCCCCCTCCATTCTCTCTCCCTCCTTCTTTCCCTCCCTCCCCCTCCTCGCATCTCTCACTCCTCTCTTTTCCATTTCTCTTTTACCCTCTCCCTCCTTCACCCTCTCCCTCTCTCTCTCTCCCCCTCCTTCACTCTCCCCTTTTCTCTCTCTCCTCCTGCATTCTCTCTCCCTCCTTATTTATCTGACTCTCCTTCCTCTCTCATCCCTCACTCTCCCTTTTTCTCTGCAATCTCTATCCCTCCTTCTTTCACTGCCTCCCCCTTCTCTCATATCTCTCTCCCTCCTCTCTCTGCCTCTCTTCCACAGACAGGCTGACAGACAGACAGACCGACAGGCAGGCAAGCAGTTAGGCAGGCACACAGACAGACAGGCCCAGACAGTTTTAAGTAAATCCCCCCCCCAAAAATGGGCCAATATCCTCTTCAAGAATTCATAACAAGGCTCTTAGTTTATAGAACTGCAAGACCATTATGCCCAATGGAGGTCTAAAATGCTTTTGGGGTTGATTGACTTCAAATTTCATTTGCCTGCTCCTTCTGGTCACAAATGCGTAATATTTGGGAAGATTAAACCTTTTTAACCCTTCAAAACCGCCCCAGATTACCCCAAATTAAGTCACTTCCTGTAATTGCAGGAAGTTGAAATTCAATGTACAGACTCCTGGGGACACTAACAATGCCCTGAGTTTCAAGTCTTTATGTTAAGATTTGACATACCTCTACAAGGAATGGAAGACAGAGTTTTTGTGTAACAGCAGGGAGAGAATGAAGCACCATGTTGAGGATGAATTAAGACAGTTCCTGATACCACAAGAAGCTGAACCTCAACACAAGGCATCCCTATAAGGTCACGGTTTGGTTGTGTGCGAGACGGTTAGCTAGCTCAATCGCAGTCAACGGGGGGGCTTCATGGCTATGTGAGATTAGTTCATTTCACATGGTCAGATGTAGTCTTGTGTTTATCAGGAGCGTCTGTTGAACGATCCCATGCATGAATTTCATTTCTTTCCTCAACAGATCTGCCGATGTCATTCAAAAACACATGAATTCTAGTTCAGGCTTCAAGTGAGGCCTACTTTGCTGTGTAGTGGGGGGAGGGGAAGATGAATTAATTGTTAGTTGGATTAAGGATAGGGTTATGTCTAGGGTTAACCTAGCTTTAGGTCCACTCCCAGCTCAACCCTAAAAGTAACCCTAACCCAAACCTTCTCGTCATATTAACTCCTTGTTCACCCCTAATCCTAGCTTTATATTAACTCCTGGTTCACCCCTAATCCTAGCTTCATATTAACTCCTGGTTCACCCCTAATCCTAGCTTCATATTAACTACTGGTTCACCCCTAACCCTAACACCAGGTTCATATTAACTACTGTTTCAACCCTAACACCAGGTTCATATTAACTACTGGTTCACCCCTAACCCTAACACCAGGTTCAAATTAACTACTGTTTCAACCCTAACACCAGGTTCATATTAACTACTGGTTCACCCCTAACCCTAACACCAGGTTCATATTAACTACTGTTTCAACCCTAACACCAGGTTCATATTAACTACTGGTTCACCCCTAACCCTAACACCAGGTTCATATTAACTACTGATTCAATCCTAATCCTAGCTTCATATTAACTACTGGTTCAAACCTACCACCAGGTTCATATTAACTCCTGGTTCAACCCTAGCCCTAACCCTGGCCTCATCTCCACATCTTAGCTCAACCCTAACTACAAGAGCTGAGCCGGGATGTGGAGGGCAACGGTTAGGGTTATGGCTAACGTTAGGGTTGAGCCGGGATGTGGAGGGCAACGGTTAGGGTTATGGCTAACGTTAGGGTTGAGCCGGGATGTGGAGGGCAACGGTTAGGGTTATGGCTAACGTTAGGGTTGAGCCGGGATGTGGAGGGCAACGGTTAGGGTTATGGCTAATGTTAGGGTTGAGCCGGGATGTGGAAGGCAACGGTTAGGGTTATGGCTAATGTTAGGGTTGACACGGGAAGTGGAGGGCAACGGTTAGGGTTATGGCTAACGTTAGGATTGAGCCGGGAAGTGGAGGGCAACGGTTAGGGTTATGGCTAACGTTAGGGTTGAGCCGGAATGTGGAGGGCAACGGTTAGGGTTATGGCTAACGTTAGGGTTGAGCCGGGATGTGGAGGGCAACGGTTAGGGTTATGGCTAACGTTAGGGTTGAGCCGGGATGTGGAGGGCAACGGTTAGGCTTATGGCTAACGTTAGGGTTGAGCCGGGATGTGGAGGGCAACGGTTAGGGTTATGGCTAACGTTAGGGTTGAGCCGGGATGTGGAGGGCAACGGTTAGGGTTATGGCTAACGTTAGGGTTGAGCCGGGATGTGGAAGGCAACGGTTAGGGTTATGGCTAATGTTAGGGTTGACACGGGAAGTGGAGGGCAACGGTTAGGGTTATGGCTAACGTTAGGATTGAGCCGGGAAGTGGAGGGCAACGGTTAGGGTTATGGCTAACGTTAGGGTTGAGCCGGAATGTGGAGGGCAACGGTTAGGGTTATGGCTAACGTTAGGGTTGAGCCGGGATGTGGAGGGCAACGGTTAGGGTTATGGCTAACGTTAGGATTGAGCCGGGAAGTGGAGGGCAACGGTTAGGGTTATGGCTAACGTTAGGGTTGAGCCGGGATGTGGACATGAAGCTTGGATTGGTTTTAGGGTTGATTTTTGAGTTTGTTTGCATACCTGTCTGTCTGTGTTTTTATATTACTGCCGGCCTGCCTGCCTGCCTGCCTGCCTGCCTGTTTGTCTCTCTATCTGTGTGTGTGTGGATATGTCTGTCTGTCTGAGTCTTTCACCAATTTACCCATTGCAGCTCTATCACCAATTTTTTTGCCTTGAATGTGATGTAGGGAAAGAGGGGAAGTGTGAAGGTGGGAAGGGGTCATAGAGAGACAGGAGGGAGAAAGAGATAGGAGACAGAGAGGGGGGAGGGAGGGAGGGATGGAGAGAAGAGAGCGAGGGAGGTAGAGAGAGAAAGGGAGGGAGGGAGAGATAGAAGAGAGAGGAGGGGGAGGGAGAAAGAGAGAGGAGAGAAAGAGGGAGGGAGAAAGAGAGGAGAGAGAGGTAGGGAGGGAGAAAGAGAGAAGGATGTCATGTCTGTGATTACTTACTCTATGCGTCCATATTGTGATCCTGACCTTCCCCAATTGAATGCAATGTATTCACTTAGGCATCAACCCTGTGACACTCATCTTTTCCCATTGACTGCAATGTACTGACACAAACATCAAGCCTGACACCCATCTTTTACCACTGAATGCAATGTTATGAGAAAAACGTCAACTACTGAGACATTTTACCTTTTTTGCAAAGAACGTGCCAATATGAAGTTTTCAGGCTGATAATGGGCTGTGTTGATTGGTTCTCCGAAACACAAATTAAATGAAATACATCAGTTGACGGTTACTGTGCCGGTTCCACATTATTCAGTTAACCAATTACACATATTGATGAATCATCCACCAATAACCATTACAGATAATAACCAACATTCTTTTAGCTATGTATTTGGCCGTGAATAATCCTATCAACATCCAAAAAAGCTCCACTACTTTTCATTTACTGTAAAAGTGCCTCGGCTCTTACTGTAATGCACCAGAAGAAAGTGGAACAAAAATTGAAGCGAACCAATCGGCTGAGGAATCTTTTTTTTCTTCTTCACTGTCTCCTCTATCAGACGCTGAAGCCTGATAACAAACCCCCACTCGCCCTTCACTTCTGTGTGTCTGCACAGCAGAGATAAGCAAATCAATATTCTGTCACTTCTTATTTTTACTGCCCGAATTCTACTCTCTGCACCTTGCACAAGGTGACAGACTCAGCCTTGCCTCGCCTCACGGTGGACTGGGCTGGTCAGGCAATCTGAGCATCCCTTTCTAGAATATTCTGCATCTGCTCTCACTGTTTCCACATCTGCTCTCAGTGTCAGTGTAAGTGTCTGGGTAAGTGTCGGTTAATTGTCAGTTTAATTGTCAGTTTAATTGTCAGGGTAAGTGTCTGGGTAAGTGTCTGGGTAAGTGTCAGGGTAAGTGTCAGGGTAGGTGCCTGGGTAAGTGTAGGTTAAGTGTCAGTTTAATTGTCAGTTTAATTGTCAGGGTAAGTGTCAGGGTAAGTGTCTGGGTAAGTGTCTGAGTAAGTGTCAGTTTAATTGTCAGTTTAAGTGTCTGGGTAAGTGTCTGGGTAAGTGTCAGGGTAAGTGTCTCCTGGGTCATATTCTTGGGTGACTATGACCCTGGAGACATGTCTAGTGACTATGACTCAGGTGACATGTCTAGTGACTATGACTCAGGAGACATGTCTAGTGACTATGACCCAGGAGACATGTCTAGCGACCATGACCCAGGAGACATGTCTAGCGACTATGACTCAGGAGACATGTCTAGCGACTATGACTCAGGAGACATGTCTAGTGACTATGACTCAGGAGACATGTCTAGTGACTATGACTCAGGAGACATGTCTAGCGACTATGACCCAGGAGACATGTCTAGCGACTATGACTCAGGAGACATGTCTAGCGACTATGACCCAGGAGACATGTCTAGTGACTATGACCCAGGAGACATGTCTAGCGACTATGACTCAGGAGACATGTCTAGTGACTATGACCCCGGAGACATTGACAGAAAATAATAGGCCACTCTTTATTCCACAGTGAAGTTCCTATGTCATATAAACATATGTTACTTGATGGTTCAAGTTCTACATTTAAACATGGGTTACTTTACAGATGAGGTTCTAAGCATTACATTTACATTTGTCATTTAGCAGACGCTCTTATCAAGAGCGACTTACAGTAGTGAATGCATACATTTCATTAAAAAAAATAATCTCCGTACTGGTCCCCCGTGGGAATCAAACCCACAACCCTGGCGTTGCAAACATCATGCTCTACCAACTGAGCCACACGGGACCGTGTGGCTCAGTTGGTAGAGCATGAAGGGAGAGTATGAGTAGTACAGAGGGATGAAGGGAGAGTATGGGTAGTACAGAGATACTAGTGCTAATCCATGATAGGTAAACATGCCGATATCAGGTATCCATTACTGTGACCAGTAGATACAATTAATAGTGATACATAGTGATTGATTCAACTGTCTCGTTCATAGACTTGAGACAAAACTGGTAAAGCTACGGGAAAATAAATATTTGCTGTCTGTTTTCAATAACTTAATGGAATTGTTGTGCCACAAGTACTGCTTTCCAAGATACTCTTACATGCATTACAGCAGTGTCCCTGGGTGGTCACTTGGATTTTCTGTTCACGTATTGAGAAGTCAGAATTTTAATCACTGAGGACATTCGTTATCTGTCATCTGCCTGGCACTTCTCACAAATTATGGGACTTGTAGAAACTCATCTAATTGGCATGATGGACTAGTGTCACTGCAAATGACAAAATTAATATAAACAGTTGGAACCTCGATTTTGTTTTGTTTTGTTTAATCTACCCGGTGACAGCTATCATTCAACACCCAGCTGCTGATAAAATTAATTTGGTTGGGGCAATTCATGCTTTTATATAATTCACATTGCCTGTCTGAAAAAAAGTCAGACAATTATTTGCTTAAATATGCAGTGGCCCAGGGCATTGTAAAATAACAGTACTGCCCAGATAAGATTTGCAAGGCCTGCCACTGAAATTAGTGTCTTAAACAATGATTTCAGGGAGTATTCTGGGGGGGGGGGGGGGGGGGGGGGGGGTACAACATGAACAGTGTGGAAGTGGAACTAACCAAGGATGATATATCACTCTGTGGGGAATCTTTCAAATCCCTGTAACTTGAAGATGCCACTCATGGAATCGGGCATAATGAAATATGAATGTGGCCTTACCATCTCTGGCAAATTAATGATTTCTAGCAGAATGTGTATTGTACAGATTACCTCTTATCACTTCCAAGACACACACTGGGGTTCTGTACTGGGTAAATAAACACAGTGCTTTCACACACACACAGATTGGGAATCCCAAAAAAGCACCCTATTCCCTTCTACTTTTTACTTTCCCTTCTACTGTTTTACTTTTGACCAGAACACTGGTCAAAACATCTGGTCGAAAGTAGTACACTGTCTATAGGGAAAAGGTTACCATTTGGGTTGGAACTGGGGCCAAACACAAACCCGATAGGCTTCGTGTACATTTTGGGGGTTTCAAACTGCAGGATAAATAGATTTGACAGCCATGCATAATCAGCAAGAGTTTAGCAGGCAGGGAGTGCAGGGTTTGTCTGGAAACGGCCTTGTTGAGTCTGTATCCAACCTTTCCGTGTAGTAGTCTGTATATCTAAATACTCACTAGCAAAAAGAGAAAACCCCACAATGTTTAGATTAAAATGGGGAAAAATGTGTTACAGGAAAAAGGTTAACACTACGTAAGATACACCACATGAGCAAAACTATGTGGACACCTGCTTGTCAAACATCTCATTCCAAAATCGTGGGCATTAATAAGGAGTTGGTCCCGCCTTTGCTGCTATAACAGCCTCCAATCATCTGGGAAGGCTTTCCACTTGATGCTGGAACATTGCTGCCGGGGGACTTGCTTCCATTCAGCCACAAGAGCATTAGTGAGGTCGACCGCTGATGTTTGGCGATTAGGCCTGGCTCGCAGTCAGCGTTCCAATTCATCACAAAGGTGTTTGATTGGGTTGAGGTCAGAGCTCTGTGCAGGCCAGGGGCGGTTCTGGGGGGGGGGGCAGTGCCCCTGTGAAACCAATTTTGGACCCCCTTGTGGCCCCCCTAAATGTGGAGTATGAAATCATTTTTACATAACACATTTTTGCTATCGTTCTTTTTTTTACATCCGTTATTAGACAGTGGCAACGCGGAACACTAACGATTATGAACATGGCCTTCTGCCTGCTAATGCCTGCAATGCAGTGAAGAAAACGATATGACAACAATAACGTCTAATGTAACTGGCCCCTCTAACAGTACAGCAGGCCCCAGCTTGGCCCCCCCAGTTGAAATGGTCTAGAACCGCCACTGGTGCAGGCCAGTCAAATTCTTCCACACCAATCTCAACAACCAATTTCTGTATGGACCTCGCTTTGTGTAAGGGGGCATTGTCATGCTGAAACAGGAAAGGACCTTCCCCAAACTGTTGCCACAAAGTTCAAAGCACAGAATCGTCTAGAATGTCATTGCAAGCTGTAGCGTTAAGATTTCCCTTCGCTGAAACTAAGGGGCCTAGCCCGAACCATGAAAAACAGCCCCAGACCAGTATTCTTCCTCCACCAAACTTTACAGTTGGCACTATGCATTCGGGCAGGTAGAGTTCTCCTGTCATCCGCCAAACCCAGGTTCTTCCGTGGGACTGCCAGATGGTGAAGCGTGATTCATCACCTTAGAGAACGTGTTTCCACTGCTCCAGAGTCTGTGTGCACCATTTTATACACCTGTCAGCAATACGTGTGGCTGAAATAGGCCAAATCCATTAATTTGAAAGAAAATCCACATACTTATGTATATATATAGTGTACCTTAAAGGGGACAACAACATTCTGTGAGATTTAGAACAGGAACAGTCTCTATTTGAAGCTTGATTGCATTACATTCTTACTGAGTCGCCATACGTTTTCTAAAGCTGTCTGTAGCTGCGTCAGGGTCCTTAGATCAATGGTCAAAAGAAGAGCACTATATAGGGAATAGGGTGCCACTTGGCAGCTATGTTAACCAGACAGTCTCAGTGTTGGCTGGGCTGTGAGATGTGGTAGAAAAAGAGAGAGTGGGTGGCTACTGTCACCTATTAAAGGATGTCATAAAGGAACCTTGAACAGAGTCTGAACAATTTCCTTTATAAGCTGCAATCAATACAACATATAGATACGAATTCTTATGGGTCTACGACCCAAATGGCACTCTATTCCCTAAATAGTGCACTACTTTTAGCCAGAGCCCTATGGCACCCTATTCCCTATATAGTGCACTACTTTTAAGCAGAACCCTGGTGAAAAATAGTGCACTAAAAGGGAATAGCAAGGATGGGAATGTAAGGTATTGGGTGCCATTTGTGATTCTGACACAATGTTACACAACAGTTTTTGTCCACAAAAGTCTCATCTGTCAACAAATTGGTTTTGCCCTGCATGCACCAATACCAAATATATTACATCGACACTACAATATCCTGACTGTAGTTCAAACATGATATCAAACTCCTGCCTCGAGCACAAACCTCAGTCTGACTATTTCTTGAAGTCGCTGCATCAGTGCCAGAAGGCTGATTTTCTTATCGTCAGCTGACCTCAAGCATGGTCTTTGCGTTGACACCCATGCACGGGCCTTGCAACTTCTCTTTCATTCAGCTAATGAATATTTTCAGTGAAAGGGATGCTCATTTTGTGACATAGTGTTATTCGATGAAGCTAAATATGACTGAGCAGAGTAAATACAATACAGAGCATTCATTGTGTTTGAGGACAGAGAACACGTATGACTTTAAGATCGATTAGAAACATTTAGCATAAAGAAAAATGCTAAAGACTCTAAAGATACTTAAAAAAATTACATACGTAAAGATACTCTTCTATGGAGTGAAATAGGTTGAATATATAACAAATAAACCCTCTCTATCCCAAATGGCACCCTATTCGTTACAAAGTGCACTACTTTGACCAGAGCCCTGTGGCACTCTAATCCCTGTATAGTGTACTATTTGACCAGGGCACTACGGCACCCTAATCCCTGTGTATAGTGTACTATTTGACCAGGGCACTATGGCACCCTAATCCCTGTGTATAGTGTACTATTTGACCAGGGCACTCCATCTGTGTGTTAACTATTTATTATGGCTTCCCCGAGTGGCGCAGCGGTCTAAGGCATCACTACAGACAGGGGTTCGATCCCAGGCTGTGTCACAGCCGGCCTGTGACCGGGAGACCCATGAGGCGGCGTACAATTGGCCCAGTGTTTGTCTGGATTAGGGGATGGTTTGGCCAGCTGGGATGTCCTTGTCCATTCGCGCTCTAGCGACTCCTTGTGGCGGGCCGGGCGCCAGCAAGCTGACTTCGGTCACCAGTTGTACTGTGCTTCCTCCGACACATTGGTGCTTCCGGGTTAATTTGCAGGGTCATGTTTCTGAGGACGCATGGCTCTCGACCTTCGCATCTCCCGAGTCCGTACGGGAGTTGCAGAGATGGGACAAGACTGTAACTACCAATTGGATACCACGAAATTGGGGAGAGAAAAGTGGTAAAAGTACAACAACAACAAAAAATACTAGCCCCCCCCCCCCCCCCCTCACACAGGCACACACACACCACACAGGCCACTCTCAAGTCATTTTATAAAGCAGTTCGCTGAACATCTATAAATAGGCTGTAGGGCACTGCACAACCTCAATTTGCCACCCCCATACACTTCTATTGCAATTATCCCAAGGTTTATTTTCAGTGTAGCAGTCAAGGGAATACATGCCTCAGTTCATTCAGCAGTGGGTAATAGCACTGAGAATACCTAATAACAGCAAGCAATCAATTCCATCGGAATTGGAATGGGGAAATAAGCTAGTTTTTAAATTGCAACATGTTTCTGCTATAGTTTCACCCTTATGGATACTCAGCGTTACTACATACAGTCTTTGGCACCCTGTTCTGTCAAGTAATAATACAATAATTTTGATGCTGTGAATTATTTTGAATGTTTCTTGCCTTTGATGATTGTCCCTGCTGAATTATAATTTTCTCCCTGGGAGTGGAAGTTTGTTGTGTAAAAGCATTGTCCCCTGTATTTCAAGGCCATTGTGCCCACTCCCCTGTACTTTATTTGTAGGCTGGAAGCCCATTGAATGTAGAAACTGCAGTAAGCAGCACCTTGACTGGACCACAAGGGAAGACAGAAAGTAAAGAGTGAGTGATTTCTGTTCAGTGAGAGATATTGGGCAGGTGGACGGAGGACACAGGGCTTCTGTTCAGTGAGAGATATTGGGCAGGTGGACGGAGGACACAGGGCTTCTGTTCAGTGAGAGACATTGGGCAGGTGGACGGAGGACACAGGGCTTCTGTTCAGTGAGAGACATTGGGCAGGTGGACACTGGGAGAAGTGACAGAGGAGGTCAATCGAGGGCTTTGTCATCCCCTCAGCACGGTAAAACACACACACACACACACACACACACACACACACACACACACACACACACACACACACACACACACACACACACACACACACACACACACACACACACACACACACACACACACACACACATGAACAGCCAACCCCACAAAACCACCCTAACACCTCACCATACCACTCTGCATCCCTCTGTTGGTGTGCCTCTGAAGCTAAGCAGGGTTTGTACCTCAATGGGAGACCAGATGCTGCTGGAAGTGGTGTTTGAAGGCCAGTAGGAGGCACTCTTTCCTCTGTCTAAACAAAGTGATTGGGGACATTGCCCTGTATAGGCTGCTGTCTTTCGAATGGGACTTTAAACGGGAGGTCCCAAAATATTCCTTGGCACTTATCATAAGAGTAGGGGTGTTAACCCTGGTGTCCTGGATAAATTCCAAATCTGTCCCTCATATCATCATGGCCACCTAATCATCCCTAGCTTACAAATTAAGCTAGTAGTCATTGCTGTAAATGAGAAAGTGTTCTCAGTCAACTTACCTGGTAAATTATATGTATTATTTTTAAAACACACTGTAGTAAATATAGATTTGATAGAAGCTCATTTTGTAGGATCCTCGATAACCATTCCAGTAAACCTAAAAAAACTCTGTGCCATTTATTGGAACAGTGGCCTTGTTGGGTTCTCACACACTGAACAACCTTTTTTGAGAAATGCCTGTTTTTTTAGTATTTACATTTTTTTTTTTACAACAGTCCCTGTTTGTAAAGGTTGGATGGTAGAGGAAAGGTATGAGCCTTTATAGTACCTGTATAAGAAAGTCTCAGAAAGAAAATCATTAAGGAAGCTTTTTTTTTATGGTTGTCAAAGTGAAGCTAGCTAAGTCTCCTTAGACCCAGTGGAGTTGCTTCTCAGCTTGCACTACACATTACAGAACACCACAGCCAATGATTTCTCTTGAAATATTTAATGTTCAGGCAGGACTGTTAAGAGTCTGCCTTCTGGTGAGATCAGATCAAGCAGAAGGAAATGTTCTCTGAGGCAAGAATATCCAGGATGTATAGCTCCTTTATCTAGATGGCATCTCGAGAATAATGTTACACAAGTTACCCACTGTCTGGTCTAGTAGTCTAACATACAGTATCACCACTGTCTAGTCTAGTAGTCTAACATACAGTATCACCACTGTCTGGTCTAGTAGTCTAACATACAGTATCACAACTGTCTGGTCTAGTAGTCTAACATACAGTATCACCACTGTCTGGTCTAGTAGTCTAACATACAGTATCACCACTGTCTGGTCTAGTAGTCTAACATACAGTATCACCACTGTCTGGTCAAGTAGTCTAACATACAGTATCACCACTGTCTGGTCTAGTAGTCTAACTTACAGTATCATCACTGTCTGGTCTAGTAGTCTAACATACAGTATCACCACTGTCTGGTCTAGTAGTCTAACATACAGTATCACCACTGTCTGGTCTAGTAGTCTAACATACAGTATCACCACTGTCTGGTCTAGTAGTCTAACATACAGTATCACCACTGTCTGGTCTAGTAGTCTAACATACAGTATCACCACTGTCTAGTCTATTAGTTTAACCTACAGTATCACCTGGATAACAGACAGGTTGAAGCCTGCTTGACAGAGACGCTAAGCTGCTAGCCATCAAGCTAACGATGTTGGTACCAGATGAGTTTTGCAATGGAGCCCTCTTTGTCTGTAGAAATATATGAACAGTTCCAGCGCTCTACGAGATGTATCTACTACTCATTGTTTCGGGACAAACCGGATCACTCTTAGTTCCAATGCAGCAATTGTTTACTTTCTGAGGATTATAGGCTTGAGGTGGCTTCCTTAATCATGCAGGTCGCCAGCCTATGTAAGAAACTGGGGAAAACACAGAGTGGAATGTTTACAATGACTGAGCCGGTGGCTGGACGGCGTTCGCGCTTGTTGGATGCATCTCTGCCTTGTCATTTGTCGTAATCCGACTGGTCTGGTGTTGCCCGGAGCTCACCCATCTGATAGTGGAGTCAAAGGAGCACAGCAAGAGGAGCAAGGCAATCAACGATGGTCGCATGTTACAAGCCGTGGATGCCGAAGATGACGGCCTTCCAGAAAGCAGTCTACACGCCCAACGAGAGGCCCGGAGCATATACAAACAATTAATAGTTTCGCCGTCCTGGACCCTGATCTTCGTACCTACGGGCTCAAGCTACGGACTCAAGTTATCCTGCCTCTCGCCCATCCATAAAGGGATCTCCGAATACTGTGAAGTGTGGGAGTGGCCGGATTTCCTCGTCCTTCTCGCCAGACTTGATTTTGGGCAGCTCCATGGCAAGAAATGTGACCGTTCCTGGTGCAAAAACAATGTCCTATCCCGGAGCTCGAGTAAATTACATTACTAAGCTGCTCCTGAATGTACTACACCAGGACATTGATTCCATCGTAGTCCATGTGGGTTTTAATGACATTATGAAGGGCAGTTCTGAACTGTTGAAACTGGATTTTAAAGAGCTGCTTGACTCTCTGCTAGACACAAATAAAAGACCCATCATATCTGGCCCTGAGCCTTCTGTGAATCACGGCATTGAACGCTTTAGCCAGGATTCTTTCTCTTCACAACTGGCTACAAGATTATAGCAGCTCAATAGGTGTAACGTTTGTTGACAATTTCAATACCTTTTGGAAACAAAACACATTTTATAAGGAGGATGGGATCCACCCAAATCATTTGGGTTCCTGGATCCTTTCACAGCATTATAAGGGTGCATTGAGACAATGACTTATCAATGACCCAAACCCAGCTCAGTTAATCCCTACCATTGTGACGCAGAGTTGTCATAATGCTTCAGCAAATGTACATTACACCAGGGGCATTGGTAGATGCAATGTAAGTAACCTAATTTATGTCCCTTTAACTGCCCTGAAGGCCTCTGCTGATCCTACTGCTATTGTATGCAGTAATCATGTGCTTATGAACCAGATTTATACTCTTAGCATTGAGCCAGGGTTCCCTAGGAGGAAGTCCACTGTGTGCAGCTCACCCTGCACTAACATAAATGACATGAGCATATCTACTTATGCTAAGCTTTCCAGTAAAGCAATAAAAACAAGTAAACATCCCAGAAGAAAAGTGCTTTAAATAGCCCATATTAACATATGTAGCTTAAGAAACAAGGTTCATGAAAACAATAATTTGCTAATAACAGATGACATTCATATTATGACTATCTCTGAAAGTAACTTAGATAATACTTTTGATTACACGTACAGTGGTAGAAATACAAAGTCAAAACATTTATAGAAAATATATAAATGCCATTGGTGGATGTGTTGCTGTTTATATTCAGAACAACATTCCTGTAAAGATGAGAGAGGATCTCATGTTAAATACTGTTGAAGTAATATGGCTACAGGTTCACTTGCCTCACCTAAACCCATTCTGGTGAGAAGCTTCTATAGGTCACCAAGTGATGGATAACATGTGTGAAATGCTTGATAATGTATGTGATATCAACAGAGAGGTATATTTTCTGGGTGATGTAAATATTGACTGGCATTCATCAAGCTGCCCAACAACTGAAATCCCCGTTGATTGATGAGGATTTGAAAAATTGTATGATTGAGAGGGAAGAGGCAAAAGGAATGGCAAATAAGTCTGGCTGCACAACCGATTGGCAAATGTATTGCAATTTGAGAAATCATGTGACTAAACTGAATAAAAAGAAGAAGAAACTACACTATGAAACAAAGATAAATGACATAAAGAAGGAAAGTAAAAAGATTTGGAGCACCATAAGGCATGCTCAGCTCCATCATTCATTGAATCAGATGGCTCATTCATCACAAAGCCCATTGATATTGCCAACTACTTTAAATGATTGTTTCATTGGCAAGATTAACAAACTTAGGAATGACATGCCAGAAACAAACGCGGACACTACACATCCAAGTATATCTGACCAAATTATGAAAGACAACCGTTATAATTTTGAATTCCGTGAAGTGAGTGTGGAAGAGGTGAAAACATTATTGTTGTCTAGCAACAACGACAAGCCACCTGGGTCTGACAACTTGGATGGAAAATTACAGAGGATAATAGGGGACGATGTTGCCACTCCCATTTGCCATATTTTCAATTTAAGCCAACTAGAAAGTGTGTTCCCCCAGGCTTGGAGGGAAGCAAAAGTCATTCTGCATCCTAAGAAGAGTAAAGCCCCCTTTACTGGCTCAAATAAGTGACGAATCAGCCTGTTACCAACCCTTAGTAAACTTTTGGAAAAAATTGTGTTTGACCAGATACAATGCTATTTTACAGTAAACAAATTAACCATAAATATTCATCATGCTTAGAGGGAAGGACATTCAACAAGCACAGCACTTACGCAAATGCCTGATGATTGGCAGTGAGAAATAAAAATATTGTGGATGCTGTTTTGTTAGACTTCAGTACAGCTTTTGACATTATCAATCATAGTCTGCTGCTGGAAAACAATATGCGTTATGGCTTTACAACCCCTACTATATTGTGGATAAAGAGGGTGTTTTTTAATGGAAGCCTCTGCAACATAATCCAGGTAGAATCAGGAATACCCCAGGGCAGCTTTCTAGGCCCATTACATTTTTTTTCAATCTTTACTAATGACATGTCACTGGCTTTGATTAAAGTCTATGTGTCTATGTATGTGGATGACTCAACACTATACATGTCAGCTACTATAGCGACTGAAATGACTGCAACACTTAACAACAAGTTACAGTTAGTTTCAGAATGGGTGACAAGGAATAAGTTTGTTCTAAATATTTATTAAACTAAAAGCATTGTATTTGAGACAAATCATTCACTAAACCTCAACTAAATATTGTAATGAATAATGTGGAAACTGAGCAAGTTGAGGTGATGGGGAGATGGGGAGAGTTATGTCCATAATAAAGCAGGTCCTACAGGCCCTTGTTTTGTCGAACCTGGACTACTGTTGAGTCATGTGGTCAGGTGCCACAAAAAGGGACTTAGAAAAATTACAATTGTATCAGAACATGGTAGCACGGCTGGCCCTTGGATGTACACAGAGAGCTAATATTAATAATATGCATGTCAATCTCTCCTGGCTCAATGTGGAGGAGATATTGACTTCATCACTACTTGTATTTATGAGAGGCATTGAGATGTTGAATGCACCGAGCTGTCTTTTTGAACTACTGCCACACAGCTATTCACAGTCCCCAAGTCCAGAACAGGCTATGGGAGGTGCACAGTACTACATAGAGCCATGACTAAATGGAACTCTATTCCACATCAAGTAACTGATGCAAGCAGTAAAATTTGATTTAAAAACAGTTACAAATACACTTTATGGAACAGCAGGGACTGATAAGCAACTGATAAGCAACACAAACATAGGCACAGACACAAGCATACACACACATGATGACATGTACATTATACACACGTACACATGGATTTAGTACTGTAGATATGTGGTAGTGGTGGAGTAGGGGCCAGAGGGCACACAGTGTGTTGTGAAATCTGTGAATGTATTGTAAAAAACATGTTGTATAAACTGCCTCAATTTTGCTGGACCCCAGGAAGAGTAGCTGGTGCCTTGGCAGGAACTAATTGGGATCCATAATAAACCCCAGGAACAGTAGCTGCTGCCTTGCCAGGAACTAATGGGGATCCATAATAAACCCCAGGAAGAGTAGCTGCTGGCTTAGCAGGAACTAATGGGGATCCATAATAAATACAAATACTGAAGTTATGTCACGTCCTGACCAGCAGATGGAGCTGTTGTTGTAGTTTTGGGGTCAGGACGTGGCAGTCTTGTGTGTGTGATTGTTCTGTGTTGGTCTTGTGACTCCTGATCAGGAACAGCTGGGGATCGTTGTTCCTGATTGGGAGTCATATATGTAGGAGTATGTTTGTCACTTGGTTTTGTGGGTAGTTGTTTTTGCACTGCGTGTTGTGTGCCTGCAAAACTGTTCCTGTCTTATATTTTGTTTGTATTGTTAAGTGGATGCTCTACTCCTTTATTTTTATTAAAGATGAGTATTCACATACCTGCTGCGCCTTGGTCCATTTCCACAGAAGACAGCCGTTACAAGTTAAGAGGTTTTAGAAGAAACACTACAGGTTAGAGGGTTTGGAAAACAGTTGTTTGCAGGAGGTCACCAATTCACCAACTATCTTATATCTGCATATTATATCATCAATATCTATTTATTCCAATGCTGCCACTTTCTTTTTAATACAAAAACACAGCACACACTGTGTTTCTCTCAGCAGCATTCCACCACTAGCCTTCCAACTTTGACCTTGACGTTCATATTTACCGGGTAGAAATATGCCCCTTCACAGGCCAGCATACGAGACAGACTGGCAGTGAGGAACATGTTAGTGCTGGATGAATGAAATGGAAGACTCTTTATTATGTGCCACTGACAAGGTCCATGCTATTTAATCAGTGAATAACGTTTGAATGAGCGTAGATCCGTGAGGTTCAGGGTTAGCGCCAGTCATGTGGTAAAGACAATAGCTGGGTTTGCTTGCATATTAAAATGAAAAAATATCCTGGAGAAAAGGAGGAGAGGAGCTAGCTCTATTTCATGTTCCTCCTGTTGCTGTGAAACAACGCCTTTTGATGCTTGTGTCCTTCTAGACTGATGCATTCAAAATGAGGAAAGTAAAGTGGTGATTGCCTCTGCTTCGGCTAATTAAGACTTCTTACAAGAAAGAGGGAAGTCTCTTTCCATTCTGTATTTATCTGTAAGAAAGAGATTACAGTTGACTCCTACTCTCGTGGGAAGGATACATAATGGATATGGCTTGAAAAAACAGCAAACGCTTTGGATGCCTGGTATAGTTCTCTCTCTTTCTTTACGGGCATGTATTTTACGTTCTGCATTTGTTTGAGACTTCAAACCTTTGCACTTCCTCATTTTGTAGCTTTGTGTATTAGACAGATGACATGTTACAGCTGACAGCTATTATGGTTAGGGTAAGTGTTAGAGGGTTATTGGGTTAAGGGCTAGTGGGTTAGGGTTAAGGTTAGGTTTGGAGGGTTATTGGGTTAAGGGGTAGTGGGTTAGGGTTAAGGTTAGGGTTAGAGGGTTATTGGGTTAAGGGGTAGTGTGTTAGGGTTAGGTTTAAATAGCACTCCCTTTAGATTAGGGACAGCAAAATATTTTACCTAAAGTTTGTAAATGGTTTATAATGGACCGTTAACATGGTTTATAATGGACCGTTGACATGGTTTATAAGGACCGTTGACATGGTTTATAAGGACCGTTAACATGGTTTATAAGGACCGTTAACATGGTTTATAATGGACCGTTGACATGGTTTATAATGGACCGTTGACATGGTTTATAAGGACCGTTAACATGGTTTATAATGGACCGTTGACATGGTTTATAAGGACCGTTAACATGGTTTATAATGGACCGTTAACATGGTTTATAAGGACCGTTAACATGGTTTATAGTGGACCGTTGACATGGTTTATAATGGACCGTTAACATGGTTTATAAGGACCGTTAACATGGTTTATAATGGACCGTTGACATGGTTTATAAGGACCGTTAACCTTGTTTATAATGGACCGTTAACATGGTTTATAATGGACCGTTAACATGGTTTATAAGGACCGTTGACATGGTTTATAATGGACCGTTAACATGGTTTATTATGGACCGTTGACATGGTTTATAAGGACCGTTAACATAAAGGCTTACCAAATGGATAGTGATGAGAGTATTTCTCTTGTACATAACATTTTTATAAACTTTTTTATTTATTTTTTAATTATTTTATTTCACCTTTATTTAACCAGGTAGGCCAGTTGGGAACAAGTTCTCATTTACAGCTGCGACCTGGCCAAGATAAAGCAAAGCAGTGCGACAAAAACAACACAGAGTTACACATGGGATAAACAAACCTTCAGTTACAACACAATAGAAAAATCTGTTTACAGTGTGTGCAAATGAAGTAAGGAGGTAAGGCAATAAATAGGCCAATAGTGGTGAGGTAATTACAATTTAGAAATTTACACAGGAGTGATATATGTGCAGATGAGGATGTGCAAGTATATATACTGGTGTGCAAAAGAGCAGAAAAACAAAAACAAATATGGGGATGAATTTTCTGTCCAAAAGGTGTATGTGTGATGTATTGCAAGGTTCCTCGCCTTTCCCTTCTTCCCTGCTGAGTTCTTTACAGGATGTACAGATTGAAATTCCAGGATGTTGTCTTCTCACTGGCTCAGGTTTCTATATTGACCTTGGACTTCCTTTGACTGGGTTAGTCCCAAATGGCACCCTATTCCCAACATAGTGCACTAGTTTTGATCAGGGCACTATGGAAAATGTACTGTACTACATAGGGAATATGGTGCCATTTGGGACTCATTCACTTTCACAGCAAGACTCACATCAACTCATTAAAATGTAGTTTTCAATCCTCTCTTCCAAGGGTTAGGGTTTAGTTTTCACCCCTCTCCTCCAAGGGTTAGGGTTTAGTTTTCACCCCTCTCCTCCAAGGGTTAAGGTTTAGTTTTCACCCCTCTCCTCCAAGGGTTAGGGTTTAGTTTTCACCCTTCTCCTCCAAGGGTTAAGGTTTAGTTTTCACCCCTCTCCTCCAAGGGTTCGGGTTTAGTTTTCACCCCTCTCCTCCAAGGGTTAAGGTTTAGTTTTCACCCCTCTCCTCCAAGGGTTAGTGTTTAGTTTTCACCCCTCTCCTCCAAGGGTTAGGGTTTAGTTTTCACCCCTCTCCTCCAAGGGTTAGGGTTTAGTTTTCACCCCTCTCCTCCAAGGGTTAGGGTTTAGTTTTCAGCCCTCTACTCCAATGGTTAGGGTTTAGTTTTCACCCCTCTTCTCCAAGGTGAGTTGACTGAAAACAAATATCAGAAATATGGCTTGCTTTGCATTTCAGTTCTGAATGTCAATTCTTTACAACATGCAACTGCCTGAATCAATCGATTCCTATTCAGGTTCTAATGATGATTTATTTAGCCTTTGAACTTACACTAAATAACTTTATTTTTCAGGCAGAAACAGAAATCATCCAAAGTTATCTTTTATCTCCTTGCCGGACCAATAGAGAGGTCAGTCTCTCTCTATTGGTCCGTAATGAAGATACATGCAAAATCATTTGGTTAAGAAGATGATTGTCAAATTATTATTTCCTGTGGAAGATGTAGTAGGGAGAATTTGACCGAGCTGCCGCTGTGACAGTCCTCCACGAAGGGGTGGGTGGTGGGTGGGAGCTGCTGCTAGCTGGTAGAGGGGGATGAGGACGGGGGGATGCAAGGATGAAGGAGAGGGATGGCGGGGGGATGGACGGATAAAGAAGAGGGATAGAGGGGGGATGGAGGGTGTCAAGGCAGAATTACTCCTCATTACAGGGGTGAGAGAGCCAGTAAATCAAATGCCACTGCAGCCGCAACGTTCCCCCATCATCAGTCAAAATCCCACCCTTAACACATACTTGTGCTACATGACTGCTTGCTAGACTTCTACTAAAAAGGTACTATGTCTGTCCCCGCCAAGCTTATGAACAGGGCCAGCCTGCCTAATGCTGTAGGTGTGTGGCCGACTGACACAGAGGAGCAGAGGAAACCACCTCTAATGAACCTTAATTGGATTTGGAACGACTTGATTGGGGATTTCTTGAGCCAACCGTTTCATATTGGTTATCATAAATGGTGGATGGGCAACAATACCCAGACATTGTCCAGACACAGATGTTATTGCTTTGATTAAGATGATGCCAGTGCCTGCATGCGGCCGGCCACGTCCTCGACGTCCACCACGTCCTTCACTTCCTCCACGTCCTCCACATCCTCCACATCCTTCACTTCCTCCGCTTCCTCACAACACAAACTGGCATGTTGCAACACCTTGACATTGTCGTGGTTCGCAGTGAAAAATAATCTCTCAGTTCATTAGGCCCTGCTCCGTCCCATTATGCATCCGCGCCGTGTTGTGCCGTGCTACCTGCAAGCCCCATTGCCGTTTATTTCACAACCGGCCAGATGAAACGGCTGATATTAACAATCTGCTACCCTACCTCCCTGATGTATCCCTCTCTCTGTGTACGTCCCAAATGGCATCCTATTCCCTATATAGTGCACTACATTTGCCCAGAGCCCTATGGGCCCTATGGACTCTGGTCAAAAGTAGTACACTATATAGGGAATAGGGTGTCGTTTGGTTCGGACACTCTGTCTCATATCAACCCAGCATACAATGGCAACCTGGCAGCAGCCAGCATCCCACCACAACCATTTGTTATTGTGTGTCACGTTTCAGGAGGCAATTAATGAGTTGAAGCAGAAGCTTTGTGGTACGGGTAATTTGAGCCATCAGTTTCATTTGTTATTTACAATTGCCAATTAAGAGCTAAACCTGCAGTGTCTGGTCTCCCAGCCAGTCACCAATTACTCTATAGCCCACCTCTGTGACCTTCTGGCTGGGAGGGAAAGGAGAGCTAGTGGACAAGACACGCATGCGTCCTTCAGGATGTGAGTCGTCCAAGCCATCTGCTGTTGTCTACTTCTCTCTTACTATCAGTCCTGGGTTCAAATACTATTTGAAATCATTTCAAATACTTTAGCCATGGACTTGATTGAGCCAAATGGAAGCAGTGATCTAGTCCATTTGTCACTCCAGGCAGGCTAAAGCAGACAGTTAAAGGATTTGAAAAAAATGAAAATACTATTTGAACCCAGGTCTGCCTGCCAGACAAGACAAGATGAGAGTGAGTAGTCGGTCCTCTGGCTCTGCCACAACCGCCAGACTAACAGCAATGGTCTCCCTGAGTTTAAACTTCTACCAGGGATTAAATTCCCCCTCTCTGATTTCCTTCAGTTTGCCCTTACTGAGAGTAATTTCCCCTCAGAATAAAACAAGGAAGGAAGTGAGCGTGTTGACCTTAAAGGATCAGGAATTGAAATGTACTTCGCCGGGTGCCTCAACACACACAAATGAACAGTGGGACTCAATATTTCAGTTCTTTGTCAGGGTCCTGAGAACAAAATAAACGGTGTCTTATTTCCTTCTAAATAAACTTTACAACTGTAAAAACTAAAAGCATGCAACTTAAACCAAAGCAGTCCTATTGTGATCTGAATGAAATAGCCATTATTAGAATAACCTCTTGTTCAGGGTCGCCTCACTTGGCTGGATGCATGGAGGCTTTCAAACGTCAGAAAACATGAAGACATACAAACCTTCTGTGATGTTGCTTTTGTGGGCGTGGTGGAGAGGTTTATTGATTGTTATTAAACCATTGTCAAAATACACGCAGAGCTCTGCTCATGAACAAATGTGTAAGAAGGCTTATACTCCAGGGTGGTTACAGTACATATGGGTCATTGGAGACCTCTATTGTCCCCTGTGGTGAAAATTAAATATATTCAGATGGAAGCAGCATGTCCAGGTTCTGTAGTGTGCTGGCAAGAAATTACCACCCAAGGTTGTCTTGTGTCTAACTGGTGATTGAAACATGCTCTCATCTTCCTCCATGGTTGTGTCTTCCTCCGTTTCTAGGTTACTCATAACTTCTATTGCGGTTGAAGGTTGTCAATAGCAACTGCTAAAATTAAGGAGGATGCTTTTGAACCTTTAATATATGTACAGTGGCAAGAAAAAGTATGTGAAGCCTTTGGAAATACCTGGATTTCTGCATATATTGGTTATAAAATCGGATCTGATTTTCATCTAGGTCACAACAATAGACAAACATAGTCTGCTTATACTAATAACACACAAATAATTATACGTTTTCATGTCTTCATTGAACACACCGTGTAAACATTCACTGTGCGGAGTGGCTAAAGTATGTGAACCCTTGGATTTAATAACTGGTTGATCCTCCTTTGGCAGCAATAACCTCAACCAAATGTTTTCTGTAGCTGCGGATCAGACCTGCACAACGGTCAGGAGGAATTTTGGACCATTTCTCTTTACAAAACTCCAGCAATATTCTTGGGATGTCTGGTGTGAACCACTCTCTTGAGGTCATGCCACAGCATCTCAGTCGGGTTGAGGTCAGGACTCTGACTGGGCCACTCCAGGAGGCGTATTTTCTTCTTTTGAAGCCATTCTGTTTTTTGGGTTGTTGTCCTGTTGCATCTCCCAACTTCTGTTGAGCTTCAATTGGCGGACAGATAGCCTAACATTCCCCTGCAAAATGTCTAGATAAACTTGGGAATTCATTTTTCCATCGATGATAGCAACCTGTCCAGGCCCTGAGGCAGCAAAGCAGACCCAAATCATGATGCTCCCGCCACCATACTTTACAGTTGGGATGAGGTTTTGATGTTGGTGTGCTGTGCTGTGCCTTTTTTTCCCCACAGATAATGTTGTGTGTTCCTTCCAAACAACTCAACTGTAGTTTCATCTGTCCACAGAATATTTTGCCAGTAGCGCTGTGGAACATCCAGGTGCACTTTTTCAAACTTCAGCAGTGGCTTCTTCCGTGATGTCCTCCCATGAACACCATTCTTGTTTAGTGTTTTACGTATTGTAGCCTTGTCAACAGAGATGGTAGAATTTTCCAGAGATTTCTGTAAGTCTTTAGCTGACACTAGGATTCTTCTTAACCTATTTGAGCATTCTGCTGTGTTCTCTTGCAGTCATCTTTGCAGGAAGCCCACTCCTAGGGAGAGTAGCAACAGTGCTGAACTTTCTCCATTTATAGACAATTTGTCTTATCGTGGACTGATGAACATCAAGGCTTCAAGTCAACAATTCTTATTCTTAGGTCTTCTGAGATCTCTTTTGTTCAAGGTATGATTCACATCAGGCAATGCTTTTAGTGAATTGCAAACACAAATTTTGTGAGTGTTTTTTATAGAGCAGGGCAGTTCTAACCAACATCTCCAATCTCGTCTCATTGATTGGACTGCAGGTTAGCTGACTCCTGACTCCAATTAGCTTTTGGAGAAGTCATTAGCCTAGGGGTTCACATACTTTTTCCAACCTACACTGTGAATGTTTAAATGATGTATTTAAGATAGACAAGAAAAATACAATCATTTGTGTGTTATTAGTTTAAGCACACTATGTGTGTCTATTGTTGTGACTTAGATGAAGATTAGATCAAATTTGATGACCAATTCATGCAGAAATCTAGGTAATTACAATATTTTTAATTGCCACTGTATAGAGCAATAACTTGACAGTGGTTAATAAGTAAAATGTGTAGATTGATAAGGGAAAAAACGATTTAATCCATTTTAGAATAAGGCTGTAATGTAACAAAATGTGGAACAAGTCAAGGGGTCTGGATACTTTCCAAATGCACTGTATATCTATCTCTCATATTAAAAACAAACAACTATGTTTTAGGTGAGAAGTAGCTGAAGCTGAATAATAAAGACAATTCACTGGAATATATTCTCGATGATTGAAACTGTTGAGTTTTTCTGATGCTAGCAAGCATGTATTTGCACACTGCACTGTATTCTCAGTTACAGTTTGAGTTGTGTTCTGACTGACAGTGAAATATGGCTAGCTCTTATCGTAGTTTGGAATACAAGGCCCTTCTCCGCCCTCCCTTTGGCTAATCAAATCATGCCTACATTCTGCTCCTCCTCTCCTATAGGCAGAAACTTAAACAGGAATTACCTGTGGTTAGGACTGTTCAATTTTGGTTAATCTATGCTTCATGATTGTTTTGATCATGCAGACTGGTATATATTCCGGGTTGCCTCTGAGAATATCATTGGTGTATGCATTGACTTGGTGACTGAGTTCATCAGGAAGTGCATAGACGATGTTGTTCCCACTATGATGATTAGAACTTATCCAAACCCAAAAACATTTTGCTTTCACTCAGAACTGAAAATGTGAACCATCACATTTAACCACAGCAAGGTGACTGGGAACATGGACGAGTATAAACAGTCCAGCAATGCCCTCCATAAGGCAATCAAACAGGCAAAACGACAGTGCAGGGACAAAGTGCAGACAATCATGGATCATAAAGGGGAAACCAGACACGTCATGGATACTGAAGCCATGCTCCCGAAACATCCATTTAGAGAAAAACACAGTGCTGCTGTCGCGGGCCAATGCCGCTCACGAGGACTGTGTGCTCTCGTTCTCTATGACCGACGTGAGTAAGACATTTAAGTGTGTTAATAAGGATCATATCACCTTCACCTTGCCAGACAACCTAAACCCACTACAATTTGAATATTGCCCCAACAGAGTCACCTTAACTACACATTCACGTACATATTATCTAATTTAGCCCGACTCACCGGTGCCCCCATACATTGGCTACCTGGACTATTTTCATTGTATCCCGCCACCCCCCACCCACCAACCCCCTCTTTTACTCTGCTTCTACTCTCTGTTTATCATTTATGCATAGTCACTTTAACTATACCTACATGTACATATTTCCCCAATTAGCCTGACTAACCGGTGCCCCCTCACATTGACTCTGTACCGGTACCCCCTGTATATAGCCTCGCTACTGTTATTTTCACTTTCATTTTACTGTTTTCTTTTTATTTTGTATTTATTTTACTAGAGGTCGGCCGATTAATCAGCATGGCTGATTATTTGGGGACGATTTCAAGTTTTCATAACAATCGGTAATCAGCATTTTTGGACGTTGATTATGACCGATTACATTGCACTCGACAAGGAGAATGTGTGGCAGGCTGACCACCTGTTAAGCGAGTGCAGAAAGGACCCAACGTAAGATGCTAGCTAGCATTAAACTTATCTTTTAAAAAACTATCAATCTTAACATAATCACTAGTTAACTACACATGGTTGATGATATTGCTAGTTTATCTAGCTTGTCCTGCATTGCATATAATCAACGCGGTGCCAGTTAATTTATCATCAAACCACAGCCTACTTCGCCAAATGGGTGATGATTTAACAAGCACATTCGCGAAAAAAGCACTGTCGCTGCACCAATGTGTACCTAACCATAAACATCAATGCCTTTCTTAAAATCAATACACAAGTATATTTTTTTAAACCTGCATATTTAGTTAATATTGCCTGCTAACATGAATTTCCTTTAACAAGAGAAATTGTGTCACTTCTCTTGCGTTCTGTGCAAGCAGAGTCAGCAGTTTGGGCCGCCTGGCTCATTGCGAACTGTGTGAAGACCATTTCTTCCTAACAAAGACCGTAATTAGTTTGCCAGAATTGTACATAATAATGACATAACATTGAAGGTTGTGCAATGTAACAGCAATATTTAGACTTAGGGATGCCACCCGTTCGATAAAATATGTAACGGTTCCGTATTTCACTGAAAGAATAAACGTTTTGTTTTTTCAAAATGATAGTTTCCGGATTTGACCATTTTAATGACCTAAGGCTCATATTTCTGTCTGTTTATTATATTATAATTAAGTCTATGATTTGATATTTGATAGAGCAGTCTGACTGAGCGGTGGTAGGCAGCAGCAGGCTCATAAGCATTCATTCAAACAGCAATTTCCTGCGTTTGCCAGCAGCTCTTCGCTGTGCTTCAAGCATCAACTCCTGAGATTAGGCTGGAAATACTATAGTGCCTATAGGAACATCCAGTAGTCAAAGGTATATGAAATACAAATGGTATAGAGAGAAATAGTCCTACAATAACTACAACCTAAAACTTCTTAACTAGGAATATTGAAGACTCATGTTAAAAGGAACCACCAGCTTTCATATGTTCTCATGTTCTGAGCAAAGAACTTAAACGTTAGCTTTTTTACTTGGCACATATTGCACTTTTACTTTCTTCTCCAACACTGTGCTTTTGCATTATTTAAACAAAATTGAATATGTTTCGTTATTTATTTGAGACTAAATTGATTTTATTTCTGTATTATATTAAGTTAAAATAAAAGTGTTCATTCAGTATTGTTGTAATTGTCATTATTACAAATATATATACAGTGGGGGAAAAAAGTATTTGATCCCCTGCTGATTTTGTACGTTTGCCCACCGACAAAGAAAGGATCAGTCTATAATTTTAATGGTAGGTTTATTTGAACAGTGAGAAACAGAATAACAACAAAAATATCCAGAAAAAGGCATGTCAAAAATGTTATAAAATTATGTGCATTTTGATGAGGGTAATAAGTATTTGACCCCCTCTCAATCAAAAATATTTCTGGCTCCCGGGTGTCTTTTATACAGGTAACGAGCTGAGATTAGGAGCACACTCTTAAAGGGAGTGCTCCTAACCGCAGATTGTTACCTGTAAAAAAGACACCTGTCCACAGAAGCAATCAATCAATCAGATTCCAAACTCTCCAGCATGGCCAAGACAAAATAGCTCTCCAAGGATGTCAGGGACAAGTTTGTAGACCTACACCAGGCTGGAATGGGCTACAAGAACATCGCCAAGCAGCTTGGTGAGAAGGTGACAACATTTGGTGCGATAATTCGCAAATGGAAGAAACACAAAAGAACTGTCAATATCCCTCGGCCTGGGGCTCCATGCAAGATCTCACCTCGTGGACTTGCAATGATCATGAGAACGGTGAGGAATCAGCCCAGAACTACACGGGAGGATCTTGTCAATGATCTCAAGGCAGCTGGGACCATAGTCACCAAGAAAACAATTGGTAACACACTACGCCGTGAAGGACTGAAATCCTGCAGCGCCCGCAAGGTCCCCCTGCTCAAGAATACATATACAGGCCCGTCTGAAGTCTGCCAATGAACATCTGAATGATTCAGAGGACAACTGGTGAAAGTGTTGTGGTCAGGTGAGACCAAAATGGAGCTCTTTGACATCAACTCAACTCGCCGTGTTTGGAGGAGGAGGAATGCTGCCTATGACCCCAAGAACACCATCTCCACCGTCAAACATGGAGGTGGAAACATTATGCTTTGGGGGTGTTTTTCTGCTAAGGGGACAGGACAATTTCACCGCATCAAAGGGACGATGGACGTGGCCATATACCGTCAAATCTTGGGTGAAAACCTCCTTCCCTCAGCCAGGGCATTGAAAATGGGACGTGGATGGGTATTCCAGCATTACAATGTCCCAAAGCACACAGCCAAGGCAACAAAAGGAGTGGCTCAAGAAGAAGCACATTAAGGTCCTGGAGTGGCCTAGCCAGTCTCCAGACCTTAATCCCATAGAAAATCTGTGGAGGGAGCTGAAGGTTCGAGTTGCCAAACGTCAGCCTCGAAACCTTAATGACTTGGAGAAGATCTGCAAAGAGGAGTGGGACAAAATCCCTCCTGAGATGTGTGCAAACCTAGTGGCCAACTACAAGACACGTCTGACCTCTGTGATTGCCAACAAGGGTTTTGCCACCAAGTACTAAGTCATGTTTTGCAGAGGGGTCAAATACTTATTTCGCTCATTAAAATGCAAATCATTTTATAACATTTTTGACATTCGTTTTTCTGGATTTTTTTGTTGTTATTCTGTCTCTCACTGTTCAAATAAACCTACTATTAAAATTATAGACTGATCATTTCTTTGTAAGTGGGCAAACGTACAAAATCAGCAGGGGATCAAATACTTTTCCCCCCACTGTTTATAAAAATTGGCCGATTAATCAGTATAGGCTTTTTTTGGCCGTCCAATAATCGATATCGGTATCGTCCTTGAACAATCATAATCGGTCGACCTCTATTCTATTCTTATCTATTGTTATCTATTGTTTACCTAATACCTATTTGGGGCAGTATTTACACGGCCGGATAAAAAACGTACCCAATTTAATCTGGTTATTACTACTGCCCAGAAACTAGAATATGCATATAATTATTGGCTTTGGATAGAAAACACCCTAAAGTTTCTAAAACTGTTTGAATGGTGTCTGTGAGTATAACAGAACTCATATGGCAGGCAAAAACCTGAGAAGATTCTGAACAGGAAGTGGCCTGTCTGACAAGTTCTTGTTCATCTTGGCTCTTTTTATTGAAGACTGGGGATCTTTGCTGTAACGTGACACTTCCTACGGCTCCCATAGGCTCTCAGAAGGCGGGAAAAAGCTGAATGATATAGAGGCAGCCCCAGGCTGAAACACATTTGCGCTTTTGGCAAGTGGCCGATCAGAGGACAATGGGCTTAGGCGCGTGCACGAGTCGACCCCATGCTTTATTTTCTTTCGTCTTTTTACCTAAACGCAGATTCCCCGTCGGAATATTATCGCTTTTTTACGAGAAAAATGGCTAAAAAATTGATTTTAAACAGCGGTTGACATGCTTCGAAGTACGGTAATGGAATATTTAGAATTTTTTTGTCACGAAATGCGTCGTGCTCGTCACCCTTCTTTACCATTCGGATAGTGTCTTGAACGCACGAACAAAACGCCGCTGTTTGGAGATAACTATGGATTATTTTGAACCAAACCAACATTTGTTATTGAAGTAGAAGTCCTGGGAGTGCATTCTGACGAAGAACACCAAAGGTAATAACATTTTTCTTATAGTAAATCTGACTTTCGTGAGTGCTAAACTTGCTGGGTGTCTAAATAGCTAGCCCTGTGATGCCGGGCTATCTACTGAGAATATTGCAAAATGTGCTTTCACCGAAAAGCTATTTTAAAATCGGACATATCGAGTGCATAGAGGAGTTCTGTATGTATAATTCTTAAAATAATTGTTATGCTTTTTGTGAACGTTTATCGTGAGTAATTTAGTACATTTTTAGTAAATTCACCAGAAGTTTGCGGGGGGTATGCTAGTTCTGAACGTCACATGCTAATGTAAAAAGCTGGTTTTTGATATAAATATGAACTTGATTGAACAAAACATGCATGTATTGTATAACATAATGTCCTAGGTGTGTCATCTGATGAAGATCATCAAAGGTTAGTGCTGCATTTAGCTGGGGTTTGGATTTATGTGACATTATATGCTAGCTTGAAAAATGGGTGTCTGATTATTTCTGGCTGGGTACTCTGCTGACATAATCTAATGTTTTGCTTTCGTTGTAAAGCCTTTTTGAAATCGGACAGTGTGGTTAGATTAACGAGAGTCTTGTCTTTAAAATGGTGTAAAATAGTCATATGTTTGAGAAATTGAAGTAATAGCATTTCTAAGGTATTTGAATAACGCGCCACAGGATTCCACTGGCTGTTACGTAGGTGGGACGATTTCGTCCCGCTGACCCTAGAGAGGTTAAAAAATTGCACTGTTGGTTAGGGTAAGCATTTCACGTGACAAATACACTTTTACTTGATTTGATTTGATCCACGGATGATGCAATCGCCATCGCACTGTTCACTGCCCTATCCCATCTGGACAACAGAAATACCTATTTAGGAATGCCGTTTATCAACTACAGCTCAGCCTTCAACACCATAGTGCCATCAAAGCTCATCACTGAGCTCAGGGCCCTGGGTCTGAACCTCGCCCTGGACTTTCTGACAGCCCGACCCCATGTGGTGAATGTAGGTAACAACACCTTCACTTCACCGTACAAGGGTGTGTGTTCAGCCCTCTCCTGTTCTCCCTGTTCACCCATGACAGTATGCCATGCATGTGTCCAACTCAATCAAGTTTGCAGATGACACAACAGGCCTGATTACCAGCAATGATGAGACAGTCTACAGGGAGGAGGTGAGGGCCCTGGCGGAGTGGTGCCAGGAAAACCACCCTCTCCCTCAACATCAACAAAATGAAGGAGGTGATCGTGGACTTCAGGAGACAACAGAGAAAGGACCCCCCCATCCACAACGACGGGACCGCGGTGGAGAAAGTGAAAAGCTTCAAGATCCTCGGCGTACACATCACTGACAACCTGAAATGGTCAATGTGATGAAGAAGGCTGAAGAAATTCGGCTTTACCAAAACAATCCTCTTTAATTATTTGTTGTTTTTCTCTTTTCCTCTTTTTTATTTTAATTTGTATTTATTTATGTATTTTTTACTTCAGGTTATTTAGTAAATACTTGCTATTTTATTTTTATTTTTGTACTTTTTACCCCTTTTTCTCACCAATTGTTAGTTACAGTCTTGTCCCATCACTGCAACTCCCGTACGGACATGGGAGAGGTAAAGTTCTTGAACCATGCGTCTTCCGAATCACAACCAGCCAAGCCGCACTGCTTCTTGACACACTGCTCGCTTAACCCGGAAGCCAGTTACACCAATGTGTCGGAGGAAACACCGTACTCCTGGCGACCTTGTCAGCGTGCATGTGCCCAGCCCGCCACAGGAGTTGCTAGAGCGCGATGAGACAAGGACCTCCCAGCCGGCCAAACCCTCCCCTAATCCAGACGACGCTGAGGCAATTGTCACCTCGTGTCTCCCAGTCGCAGCTGGCTGCGACACAGCCTGGTATCAAACCCGGATATGTGGTGACAGTGCCTTAGACGGCTGCGCCACTTGGGAGGCTACGGATGCACCCTTTAGCTGTATCACCGCCTTGTATGGCAGCTGCACAGCCCGCAACCACAGGGCTCTCCAGAGAATGGTGCGGTTAGCTCAACGCATCACTGGGGGCACATTGCCTGCAATACAGGACATCTACAACACTCGGTGTCACAGGAAGGCAAAGAAGATCATCAAGGACCTCAGCAACCCGAGCTACGGCCCGTTCACCCCGCTACCATCTAGATGGCGGAGACAGTACATGTGCATCAAAGCTGGAACCGGGAGACTGAGAAACAGCTTCTATCTCGAGGCCATCAGACTGTTAAGTTGTCACCTCTAACTGGCCTCCGCCAATCCCCATGCCCTGAACCTAGTCACTGTTACTAGCTGGCTACCACCCAGTATTCTACCCTGCACCTTAGAGACTATCATAGTCATAGTCATTGGACACTGGTCACTTTAAATAATATTTACATACTGTTTTACCCACTTCATACGTTCAGTACATACTTACAACTAGGCAATGCAATATATACAAAAATGCACTCAAGGTTGTAGCCAGTATTTTACTCACGACTTTAAAAAACTTTGCTCTGTCTAAATTTTCCCTCTTAAGGTTCCCACTTTTACTATGTCATAATGAATTAGCTAGCAGCAATAACCTGGCAAATCAATAGCAACCGGCAGCAAGCCACTGACAGAAAGGCTGTACAGACTGCACTGTGTGGTCATGTATGGAAAGAAACCAGGCCTTCGAAACCAAGAAGGATCTATTCAGTAGTGAATAGTATCCATATATCAGGGTTTTGACCCTCTACATGTCTGTCTGTCTGTCTGTCTGTCTGTCTGTCTGTCTGTCTGTCTGTCTGTCTGTCTGTCTGTCTGTCTGTCTGTCTGTCTGTCTGTCTGTCTGTCTGTCTGTCTGTCTGTCTGTCTGTCTGTGTACCTAAGTGCATGCCTGCCTGTATGTCTGCCTGTCTGCCTGCCTGTCTGCCTGCATTCACCGCCAAAACATACCCATCTATAGTGTGTTGGGAAAGTATTCAGACCCTTTGACTTCTTCCATTTAAGAATGATGGAGGCCACTGTGTTCTTGGGGATCTTCAATGCTGCAGAAATGTTTTGGTGCCCTTCCCCAGATCTACACCTCAACACAATCCTGTCTCAGAGCTCTACGGACAATTCCTTCAACCTCATGGCTTGGTTTTTGCTCTGACATGCACTGTCAATTGTGGAACTTTATATCGACAGATGTGTGCCTTTCCAAATCATGTCCGATCAATTGAATTTACCCCATTGAGACTCCAATAAAGTTGTAGAAATATCTCAAGGATGATCAATGGAAACAGGATGAGGCTGAGCTCAATTTCGAGTCTCATAGCAAAGGGTCTGAATACTTATGTGAATAAGGTATTTCTGTTTTTTATTTTCAATACTTTTTGGAAAATTCTAAAAACCCAAATTTCGCTTTGCCATTATGGGTTATTGTGATGTCATTATGGGGTATAGTGATGTCATTATGGGGTATTGTGATGTTATTATGGGGTATAGTGATGTCATTATGGGGTATTGTGATGTCATTATGGGGTATTGTGATGTCATTATGGGGTATTGTGATGTTATTATGGGGTATTGTGTGTAGATTGATGAGGAAAAATAATAATTTAATCCATTTAGGAATAAGGCTATAACGTAACAAAATGTGGAACAAGACAAGGCGTATGAATACTTTCCGAATGCACTGTAGATAGATAGAGATCCAGTCTCCCAGTCGAATGTGCTACTTTGTCGTGATATATACAGTTTAAACCGTCTCTCGGTTTTCATGTATTCTACAGGTCATTAATCCATAGCTCTGCATTTTCCATCCGAAGGCTCAGCGGCCTCTTCTCCCTCCTTCCTGCTAGGAAATTGGTAACGCAATAGGGGGCAGAGGATCCTTCAGAATACCAATTGGCTGCACTGGAGGGGGTGGAACGAGGCATCTTGATGCGGCTGTGGAGGGGGTGGGACAGGGCATCTTGATTATAGATTTTTACCTGAAATGTGTTTCTTTTTCTTTTACTATTTTTGTCTTCTTCAGAAGTATGTGGAGGGTTGGAGGATTGGAAGATTGGAAGGTTGGAGGGTTGGAGGGGTTGGAAGGTTGGAGGATTGGAGGATTGGAGGATTGGAAGGAAAGTGGTCTTTGCTATTGTAGGCAAGCAGAGTTGTCCTCATATGGGAATTTAGCTGATCCTAAATAGATAGGGAAGGTAAGTAGTGATGTTTTGCAGATGTTTCAGTAATTTCAATGATTCTCAAATACAGTGAGTATAGGGTTGGGGACTGAAATGCTGATTGATCTCCCAACTGAAGGGATTCAGTATATGGAGGTAGAGAAGAGTTGAACAAGGAGTAGAGTGACTGTTTTCTCCTTTCCTCCATATATTCAGACCAGCTAACTGTACACAAACATATATAATTTTACATCATGTTTGAATTCCTTTTTCACAGAGATATAAAATGGAATTATGAAATGTAAGAAATATACCTACACTCTTAGAAAAAAGGGTTCCAAAAGGGTTCTTCTGCTGTAGCCATTGAAGAACCCTTTTTGGTTCCAGGTAGAACCCTTTTTGGTTCCAGGTAGAACACTTTTTGGAACCTTTTTGGTTCCAGGTAGAACCCTTTTGTGTTCCAGGTATAACCCTTTTTGGTTCCAGGTAGAACCCTTTTTTGTTCCAGGTAGAACCCTTTTTGGAACCCTTTTTGGTTCCAGGTGGAACCCTTTTTGGTTCCAAATAAAACCCTTTTTGGTTCCAGGTAGAACCATTTTTGGTTCCAGGTAGAACCATTGTGGGTACCATAGCGGCAGGTAGCCTAGAGGTTAAGAGTATTGGTTCAGTAACTGAAAGGTTGCTGGTTGAAATCCCTCAGCTGACTAGGTGAAAAATCTGTCGTTGTGCCCTTGAGCAAGGCACTTAACCCAAATTGCTCCTGTAAGTCGCTCTGGATAAGAGTGGCTACTAAATGACTAAAATGTCCAAATGTAGGGTTATACATGGAACCCAAAACGGTCTGCTTGGATACAAAAGTTTCTACCTCGAACCAACAAGGGTTCTTCAAAGGGTTCTCCTATGGGGACAGACGAAGAACCCTTTTTGGTTATTTCTTATAAGAGTGTATAAATCAACATTGCATTTCTACTGTGTGTCAGCATAGTATACCATTGTCCCTTAGCTATAGGGACATCAAGATCATAGGACTAGCCCACATGATGCTCTGTATGATGTGCTCTATAAATACTGAGATGAGATCATTTCAAATGTAGATATGAATGTTTCCTGAAGTATCTACCGACTTATCCCCTAGTCCACTTCAGAATAGATTAGATACTATTTATGTGGTTGCATCCCAAATGGAATTCCTATTGCATATTAAAAAAAAGTGTCCAATGTGTAAAATTGGGATAACATTTCAAAATAGTTTGAAACAAAAATAAAAATGATTTTCATGCAGTTCCACATGTGTTTAGAGAAATAAAAGTGAATACATGCAAATAGTCCCATAACTCCACCTCTACAACAACATAGGACTATACATCCTGTAAATCAGGGTTCATAAAGACATTGTCAAGTCACGTTCAAGGACTTTCAATGACTTTTTCAAACACTTCATTGTAATTTTCACTGACCTTAATGTTATACAATTGTATAATTGTATAATTTATATAATTGTTCATATAGGGCCTAATATAGAACCCCCCCCCCCAAAAAAAAAAAGCATGCAAAAAGTGCCAAAAAAATTCAACCATTACCACTTTAAGATTAATGCAGGCTGTATCACAACCGGGTGTGATCGGGGAGTCACACAGGGCGGCGCACAATTGGCCCAGTGTCGTCCGGGTTAGGGGAGGGTTTGGCGGGGCTAGGCCGTCATTGTAAAATAAGATTTTGTTCTTAACTGACTTGCCTAGTGAGTAAGGATCTGACCCTTTTTTCAATTTTTGCCTAAAATCACAACTGACTGTCTATAGCTCAGGACCTGAAGCAAGGATATGCTTATTCTTGATACCATTTGAAAGGAAAAACTTTGAAGTTTGTGGAAATTATGTGAAATATACACTTTGAAGTTTGTGAAATTAATGTTGGAGAACATAACACATTAGATCTGTAACGTCATCTTTGAAATGCAAGAGAAAGGATATAATGTATTATTCCAGCCCAGGCGCAATTTAGAGTTTGACCACTAGATGGCAGAAGTGTATGTGCAAATATTTATACTGATCCAATGAACCATTACATATCTGTTCAAAATGTTGTATCAAGACTGCCCAAATGTGCCTAATTGGTTTATTAATACATTTTCAAGTGCATAGCTGTGCACACTCTTCAAACAATAGCATGGTATTCTTTCACTGTAATAGCTACTGTAAATTGGACAGTGCAGTTAGATTAACAAGAATTTAAGCTTTCTGCCCAAATCAGATATGTCTATGTCCTGGATTATTATTTGTTTTACTTACAACCTCATGCTAATCACATTAGCCTACGTTAGCTCAACCGTCCCGCGGCGGGGGACACCAATCCCATAGAGGGAAAATAAAGATAAAATAAATAAAAAAATAAATGTGACTGATGCCTGGCAAATGCCATGCATCAAACCATAAATAGCGGTAGCATTAATCTCACCATGCCCAAATCAGATATGTCTATGTCCTGGATTATTATTTGTTTTACTTACAACCTCATGCTAATCACATTAGCCTACGTTAGCTCAACCGTCCCGCGGCGGGGGACACCAATCCCATAGAGGGAAAATAAAGATAAAATAAATAAAAAAATAAATGTGACTGATGCCTGGCAAATGCCATGCATCAAACCATAAATAGCGGTAGCATTAATCTCACCATTGACTTTTTAGAATGTGAAAAGTGACCAAAAAACAGGTTCCTTTTTTAATGGAAGGATTTTGTATGGAACGCCAAGTTGAAGCCAACATTATGTGATGTCCTCCTCATTAGAACCATGGGTGGATTTACCGCAACGGAGTATCGCAACACCCTTCAATTGAAGCAGCGGGAAAACAAATGAAAATGGCCACATGTTTCACAAAAACTGATGAAAACGTATAATTTGTAAGGGAGAAGAGAACTTATAAATTGGCTTCAATAATTGCAATAACTTTTTAATCACCAAGTTGAGGATTTTTTTTGTTTGTTTTTTAAAGTAGAACTATGCCAGTACTGAGCTCCAAATTCAAGCTCAAGTAAGTTACATAAAGCCCCCTGTATTGTTTTTTGTTGTTGTTGTATATTCCCCCCCCCCCCCCCCACCAGATGATATTGTATATAAGCCCACTAGACTATGTAATTTATGGTAATTATATCGACAATAGTTAACAAGAAGAGCGTTGGGTGTTGCGCAATCTTACACACAGTAGACTCTGTGTCCAGAAAAAACACATGTGCCAAAAGAATCATGTGAAAACATGGACTCATTACCCTGATGCTTTCTCTGCTAAATCTAGCGAGACCCTGCTGTAAATCAAGCAGACTACAACAGATGATCAACATCAAGTCACAAGGGATGTTAGACCCAACGTGGATCCAGGCACAACTGTTTTCTCCAAAGTATTCTGGACATTCCTCTCAAACACATTCTTCCAGCACTTGGGCTGTTCATCACTTGACTGTCATTACATAAATCCTGGATCAGATGATGATGTGGGAAAATATCACAGCATAACTAATCAGCTGGACACCAAATGCACATCCAACAAGTAGTTGTGCGTACTTATTGGAGAACAACATTTGACGTTATCAATTTAGGTTTTAAGTATCAAGTTAATGTGACTCTTTCAGTTAGAAGAATTTCGGGTTTGCAATGCATACATTATTTTGGATTGTGTGAGCATGAAAACTGTTTCCACCCTGTAACATAAGGAGACATGAAATGTTATGTAATTACACTGCATTTATAACATTTATTTACAAAAAAACTGTCCATATAGCTACATTGTATTGCAATGACTATTGATTATTATCAATGGCTTATTTATTATTTTTATTTAACCAGGCAAGTCAGTTAATTACAAATTCTTATTTACAATGACGGCCTACCCTGGGAAACCAAGAACCTGGGCTAATTCTGCGCCATCCTATTGGTCTCCCAATCACGGCCGGATGTAATGCAGCCTGGATTTGAACCAAGGACTGCAGTGACACCTCTAGCACTGAGATGCAGTGCCTTAGACCGCTGCACCAATCGGGAGCCCCTTATCAACAGCTGTAACAAGTTGTCCAGTGTAGGAAATCCTCACTGGTACCCTAGTAAATAGAATGACCAAGACAGTGCACTACTTTTGACCAGAGACGTATAGGCCCTAACTAGTGAATAGGGTGCCGTTTGTCACTCACCCTGTGTATTGTATCTATAAGGAGAACCATATGTGCCAAGATGCAATCATGCAGGCTGATAATACAATGATAGCCACGGTGGAGGCAGAAAGTGCAGAAGGAGGCTCAGGGTCTGAGCTGAAGGATCAATGTTGATCAGTGTAGCTTCCCCCTGTCACTCACTGGGCAGTTATCTCTCCACACCCTTTCATTCACTCACTGCAGCAGACCGCTCTCTGCCTAGCCTGCATGGCCGTGGTTATGTAGCATCACCATCCACTCACCATACAAAACAACAACACCATACTGCCCTCTCTTGGTCAGATCAACTGTCATAAGGAGTCATGAGAATTATGATTTGAGAACCCTAGTCCTCTGTTGAAAAATGACTGCTTTGAACCATTTCCGTGTTTCGTACGTACATCCTTCCTATTGATTTATAGATCTTCATCTTCGGAGTGAGGGAGGTGGACGAGGAAGGAGGAGGACGAGGAGGAGGTGGACGAGGAAGGAGGTGAACGAGGAGGAGGAGGAGGACAAGGAGGACGAGGACGAGGAGGAAGAAGGTGAACAAGGAAGGAGGAGGACGAGGAGGAGGAGGACGAGGTGGAGGACGACGAGGAGGAGGAGGAGGAGATGCGAAAAGTATTTTTTTACCCTGTCTGTGAAGTTTGACTTAACTTTGGTTGCCATTACAGGAAGAGATATCTGAGTCAAGGAACTGTGTCCCAAATAGCACCATATGCCCTATCCAGTCCCCTATGGGCCATGGGCAACAGTACTGCACTACATAGTGAATGAGGAGCCATTTGGGACACAGCCAAGGGACTGAATCACTGCCACTCTGCGCTTGTTACACACCAACATTTCATAAGTCCTGGGGATTCACTGTGTGTGTGTGATTGTGTGTGTGATTGTGTGTGTGATTGTGTGTGTGATTGTGTGTGTGGTTGTGTGTGTGTGTGTGTGTGTGTGTGTGTGTGTGTGTGTGTGTGTGTGTGTGTGTGTGTGTGTGTGTGTGTGTGTGTGTGTGTGTGTGTGTGTGTGTGTGTGTGTCTGGTAATGATGTTCCCTACTGCTGTCCAGGGAGAGGGCTAATTACTGGTTATGATCACGGAGAAACAACTAGAGTGCCTCCATCCCTCCATCCCTTCATCCCTTCATCCCTCCATCCCTTCATCCCTCCATCCCTCCATCCCTCCATTCCTCCATCCCTCCATTCCTCCATCCCTTCATCCCCCAGTCCATCCATCCTAGACACAGCTTCTGTTAGTTTGACACACACAAAGAGAGAGAGAGAGAGAATGATTAAACAAGCATCTGTCCTCCCTGTGTCTTTTGGAGAGAGATTATCCACTGACCAGAAAGAGAAATATGGAGACATGTTGGTGCTTTCTAACGATGTGTCAAGTCCTGACAGGATCCAGTGGAAAAAAGATGGAGAGTAGGATGGACAGCAGTGTCTGGGGATGAGATGATAGAGGAGAGGAGAGGATGGACAACAGTGTCTGGAGATGAGATGTTTGAGGAGAGGATGGACAACAGTGTCTGGGAATGAGATGTTTGAGGAGAGGATGGACAGCAGTGTCTGTGGATGAGATATTAGAGGAGAGGAGAGGATGGACAGCAGTGTCTGGGGATGAGATGTTTGAGGAGAGGAGAGGATGGACAACAGTGTCGGGATGAGATGTTTGAGGAGAGGATGGACAACAGTGTCTGGGGTGAGATGTGTGTGTCCCTGATCAATTCTATTTTTGGAGATATTAGTGTGTTAATGATGTTTGTGATAACTGTTATCAATTCTACTAACACAGCTGTGTTAATAATCACATAGAGAAGCGTAGTTAAGTGGATGATTATGATAGCAACATATTATTTAATGTGTGCATTTATCTAATTTATTCACAGCATGCAATGACATTTTTTACAATTTGAATAATTGAAGTTCTGCTGAAAAATGTAACCATAGCAATATTCAGAATAACAATACACCTCTTTAATGTCACTCTTCACAAAAAGAGAAAACCACACAGGGAATGGACAGGCAGCTAATGCAGTTGTGTCCTGGACGCAGTGTCTCAGTATCCCATGCTGATGGTTCAGTCATGTCCTGGTCGCAGTGTATCAGTATCCCAGGCTGATGGTTCAGTCGTGTCCGGGTCGCAGTGTCTCAGTATCCCAGGCTGATGGTTCAGTCGTGTCCTGATCTCAGTGTCTCAGTATCCCAGGCTGATGGTTCAGTCGTGTCCTGATCTCAGTGTCTCAGTATCCCAGGCTGATGGTTCGTTATTATTAAATGTCTCTACATGTTTTAATTAGAACAGTCAATTTCAGCGTCTCACTTCGAGTTAATGAACATGATGTGTCTTCTAGTAGCTACCTCTACTGGGGAGAGTGTAACGGCCGTCGTCAGAATTAGACCAAGGTGCAGCAGAGGATGTGTTCATCATTAGAATTTTAATTACAATGAAGAGAACACTACAAAAATAACAAATACTCGACAGCAGAACAGTCCTGTTGGAAATTACTCTAAACAGAAACAATTACCCACAAAACCCCAACGGAAAAACATGCACTTATGTGTGACTCCCAATCAACAACAACGAACTTCAGCTGTGCCTGATTGGGAGCCACACACGGCCCAAAACAAAGAAATACAAAAACATAGAACGCCCACCCAATATAACACCCTGGCCTAACCAAAATAAAGAACAAAAAACCCCTCTCTATGGCCAGGGCATTACAGTACCCCCCCCAAGGTGCGGACTCCGGCCGCAAAACCTGACACTGAAGGGGAGGGTCTGGGTGGGCCTTCTTACGGCGGCGGCTCAGGTGCGGGACGTGGCCTCTGCCCCACCCTTGGCGTCGCCCCCTTAGGTGGCGCACCTGGCCGCGCCGAAGGTCTGGTGGGCGACCCTGGCTTCGCCCGGCTGGCGGGCGACCCTTGTTGCGCCCGGCTGGCGGACGACCTTGGCTGCGCCCGGCTGGCAGGTGTCCCTTGCTGCGCCTGGCTGGCGGGCGGCGATGGCTGCGCCCGGCTGGCGGGCGACCCTTGCTGCGCCCGACTGGCGGATGACCCTGGCTGCGCCCGGCTGGCGGCGATGGCAGATCCGGACAGGCGGGCCACTCTGGCAGATCCGGACCGGCGGGCCACTCTGGCAGCTCCGAACAGGCGGGCCACTCTGGCAGCTCCGAACAGGCGGGCCACTCTGGCAGCTCCAAACAGGCGGGCCACTCTGGCAGCTCCGAACAGGCGGGCCACTCTGGCAGGTACGGCACGGCGGGCCACTCTGGCAGATCCGGCACGGCGGGCCACTCTGGGAGATCCGGCACGGCGGGCCACTCTGGCAGATCCGGCACGGCGGGCCACTCTGGCAGATCCGGCACGGCGGGACCCACTGGAGGCCTAGTCCTGGGAGGTGGCATAGGACGAACCAGGATGGGGAGACCCACTGGAGGCCTGGTCCGTGGAGCAGGCACAGGACAGACCAGGATGGGGAGACCCACTGGAGGCCTGGTCCGAGGAGGAGGCACAGGCTTAACCAGGATGGGGAGACCCACTGGTGGCCTGGTCCTAGGAGGAGGCACAGGACTGACCAGGATGGGGAGACCCACTGGAGGCCTGGTCCGAGGAGGAGGCACAGGTTTAACCAAGATGGGGAAACCCACTGGAGGACTGGTCCGAGGAGGAGGCACAGGCTTGACCAGGATGGGAAGACATGCAGGAGGCCTGGTTCTGGGCATAGGCACAGGACGTGCAGGGCTGGGAAGACATGCAGGAGGCCTGTTCCTGGGCGCAGGCACAGGACGTGCAGGGCTGGGAAGACATGCAGGAGGCCTGTTTCTGGGCACAGGCACAGTCTTCAACAGACGGCCAGCACACCTCAGGACGAGTATGGAGAACTGACTCAGGTGACATCAATTCACTGACACGCTCCGTAGGGCGAATGCCGTGCCTGCCCTGCCGTGCCAGCAGGTCTCTCATCTCGCTCCACTCCAATCTCCCCATCAACTCCTTCACTGTCTCTGCTTCGCACCCTTCGCTCACCTACAACGTCAACCCGACTGGCTCTGGTTCCGACCTCGGCACCGCCGACTGTCCCGTGTGCCCCCCCAAAAAATAATCTTGGGGCTGCCTCTCGTGCCTGTTGCGCTCTCTCTCCTCATACCATCGCCTCTCCGCTCTCGCCGCTTCGATCTCACATTACGGGAGGCGATACTCCCCAGCCTGAGTCCATGGTCCCTCTCCGTCCAGTATTTTTCCCATGTCCATGAGTCCATCATGCTGCTCTCCTGGTGCTGCTCCTTCCTCCGCTGCTTGGTCCTTTTGTGGTGGGTAATTCTGTAATGGCCGTCGTCAGAATTAGACCAAGGTGCAGCAGAGGATGTGTTCATCATTAGAATTTTAATTACAATGAAGAGAACACTACAAAAATAACAAATACACGACAGCAGAACAGTCCTGTTGAAAATTACTCTAAACAGAAACAATTACCCACAAAACCCCAACGGAAAAACATGCACTTATGTGTGACTCCCAATCAACAACAACGAACTTCAGCTGTGCCTGATTGGGAGCCACACACGGCCCAAAACAAAGAAATACAAAATCATAGAAACAGAACATAGAACGCCCACCCAATGTAACACCCTGGCCTAACCAAAATAAAGAACAAAAAACCCTCTCTATGGCCAGGGCGTTACAGAGAGGCTCTTCATTCCAACACCAGTGCATAACAGATTTGATAATGAACTGTGCTTTGGGTATGTTTTTTTCTGTATGCTTGTGCTTCTGCTTGTCTTGTCTTCTCTTGGACGGGTCTGTTTTTCTCTAGCGTTTATTCATAAAATAAACTTGAAATGTTGGTTTTGATGCTTTAGGAACAAGCTAGATTAGAGCAATATGAAGACTCAGAGAAGATATGAGATGCAATACAAAGACTCAGAGAAGATAAGAGATGCAATATGAAGACTCAGAGAAGATAAGAGATGCAATACGAAGACTCAGAGAAGATAAGAGATGCATAACATATTGAATTCTGATTAATTAGAAATGTGTGGGAGTCTCAATAGTAACCCTGTTTTTGTATTTGTATTTATTATGGATCCCAATTAGCCAAAGCTGCAGCTACTCTTCCTGTGGTCCAGCAAAATTAAGGCAGTTTATACAATTTTTAAACATTACACTTTATTCACAGATTTCACAACACACGGTGTGCCCTCAGGCCCCTACTCCACCACTACCATATATCTACAGTATATAATCCTTGTGTATGTATAGTGTGTGTGTGTGTGTGTGTGTGTGTGTGTGTGTGTGTGTGTGTGTATAAATGTGTCTGTGCCAATGTTTGTGTTGCTTCACAGTCCCCGCTGTTCCATAAGGTGTTGTTTTATCTGCTTTTTAAATAAAATTGTACTGCTTGCGACAGTCACTTGATGTGGAATAGAGTTCCATGTAGTCATGGCTCTATGTAGTACTGTGTGCCTCCCATAGTCTGTGCTGGACTTGGGGACTGTGAAGAGACCTCTTGTCTAGGCACAACTATGACAACATAACAAACAAAAACGGATCACAACTCCTGCAGCTCTGTCGCACACTGGGTATGTACATAATCAATGGTAGGCTTCGAGGGGACTCCTAAGGTAGGTACACCTATAGCTCATCTCTTGGCATTACTACTGTAGACTACTTTATCACTGACCTCAACCCAGAGACTCTCAGAGCGTTCACAGTCAGCACACTGACACCCCTATCAGACCACAGTCAAATCACAGTCTACTTGAACAGAGCAATACTCATTCATGAGGGGTCAAAGCCAAAGGAACTGAGTAATATTAAGAAATGCTATAGATGGAAGGAATGTAGTATGGAAACCTACCAAAAAACAATTAGGCAACAACAAATTCAATCCCTTTTAGACAATTTCCTGGACAAAACGTTCCATTGTAATAGTGAAGGTGTAAACTTGGCAGTAGAAAATCTTAACAGTATATTTGACCTCTCAGCTTGCCAAACAAATCTAAAAATCTCAAAATGAACAATGACAAATGGTTTGATGAAGTGTCACGTTCTGACCTGTAAAGGTGTGATTTGTTAGTGTTTAATTTGGTCAGGATGTGGCAGGGAGTATTTGTTTTATGTGGTTCAGGGTGGTTGTGTGTATGTGTCCATGTAGATAGGGGTATTTGATTTATTAGTCCAGGGTTTTGGTTATTGTTCTATGTTAGTTTATTTCTCTGTGTCTGTCTAGTCATTTGTATTTCTATGTTTAGTTAATTGGTGTTGGGGCCTTCAGTTGGAGGCAGCTGTCTATCGTTGCCTCTGATTGAAGGTCCTATAATTAGGGGTGTGTTTGTATTGTGGTTTGTGGGTAGTTGTATTCTGTTTTGTGCTTGTCACCTGACAGAACTGTTAGTGTCGTTTCTGTTAATTGTATACGTGTTTATTTTGTTTCTCCTTCTTATATATTAAAAAAGTATACACTTCCCTGTTGCGTCTTGGTCCTCCACACACGACACTCATTACAGAACTACCCACCACAACCGGACCAAGCAACAGAAGAGGGAGCAGCCAAGGAAGCAGGAGGACTACAGGGAATCGTGGTCATGGGAGGAAATCCTGGCGGGAGAAGGTCCGTGGCGAAGGAATGGTGAGGCCCGGGAGAAGTACATTGGGATGAGGCTAGCAAGGAAGCCTGAAAGGCAGCCCCAACAAAAATAATTTGGGGGGCACACGGGGTGGGTGGCTGGCCAAAGGATGCCCCTGAAGCCAACACCTCGTGCTTATTATGGGGAGCACATGGAGTGGAGAGCGCCGAAGTACGAAGAGGTACGCAAGATCTCGCCCATGCACACGCACAGTCCGGTGCGTGTGATCTCAGCCCCAAGCAAAGGCCGTGCTAGAGTGGGCATCCAGCCTGGAAGGAGGATGCCAGCCCAATACATCTGGCCACCGGTATGCCTCCGAAGTCCAGGCTACAGGACACCTCCTCTATGCACGGCGACCATCAGGCCCCTGCATAGCCCAGTCCGCCCTGTACCAGCACCCTGAACGTACAGGGCTACTACTGCCATCCAGCCAAGACGGGTTGTGCAGGAGGTGAGCTCCAGACTTCCAGTACTCACCCAAGGCCTGGTGTATCCTACTCCTGCTACTCGTAGAAGCCCTCAGGTGCGTGTATCCAGTCTGGCCCCCCCGAGGCCAGCACCGTGCACCAGGCTTCCCGAGCGGCAGCCTAGTCCAGCTCGACCTATTCCAGCTCCCCGCACAGGCCTTCAGGTGCGTATCTCTAGTCTGACTCCCCCGAGGCCAGCACCACGCACCAGGCTCCCAGTGCGGCAGCCCAGCCCAACTCGTCCTAATCTTGCCCCTAGCACTAGCCCTGAGGTACGTGGGCCTAGTCCGGCGTCCCCTTTGCCAGCCCCACGTACCAGGCCTTCAGTGCACGCGCCTCGCCCAGATGACACAGCGACAGCGTCTCGCCCAGAGTGCCCAGCGACAGTGTCTCGCCCAGAGTGCCCAGCGACAGCGTCTCGCCCAGAGTGCCCAGCGACAGCGTCTCGCCCAGAGTGCCCAGCGACAGGGTCTCTCCCAGAGTGGCAGACAACAGCGCCTAACCCAGAGTGGCAGACAACAGCGTCTCAGCCAGAGTCGCCCTCCAGTCCGACGCAGCCAGAGTCGCCCTCCAGTCCGACGCAGCCAGAGTCGCCCGTAGCGAGGATCCCAAGTCCGAGGTCGACAAAGAGGGACCTCGCCCCAGAGTCTGCAAAGAAGAGGGGTGAGCAAGTGGCGGAGCGAGGGATACGTCCCGCTCCAGAGCCACCTCCGTAGGGAATAGTATGCGGGAAGGGGGGAGCGTTGCAGAGGCATCGTCGGTGACGGTGGCCGCCCTCTCTTCCCTCCCATATAAGCTGGGAATTTTTTTTGTTTTGGGGTTTATTTTTGTATTTTCTTTTTGTTAGGTGCATCTGGGGTTTGCACCTTTGGGGGAGGGGTACTGTCACGTTCTGACCTGTAAAGGTGTGATTTGTTAGTGTTTAGTTTGGTCAGGATGTGGCAGGGGGTATTTGTTTTATGTGGTTCAGGGTGATTGTGTATATGTGTCCATGTAGAGAGGGGTATTTGATTTATTAGTCCAGGGTTTTGGGTATTGTTCTATGTTAGTTTATTTCTATGTTCTGTCTAGTCATTTGTATTTCTATGTTTAGTTAATTGGTGTTGGGGCCTTCAGTTGGAGGCAGCTGTCTATCGTTGCCTCTGATTGAAGGTCCTATAATTAGGAGTGTGTTTGTATTGTGGTTTGTGGGTAGTTGTATTCTGTTTTGTGCTTGTCGCCTGACAGAACTGTTAGTGTCGTTTCTGTTAATTGTATATGTGTTTATTTTGTTTCTCCTTCTTATACACTGCTAAAAAAAACAAAGGGAACACTAAAATAACACATCCTAGATCTGAATGAATGAAATAATCTTATTAAATACTTTTTTCTTTGCATAGTTGAATGTGCTGACAACAAAATCACACAAAAATAATCAATGGAAATCCATGGAGGTCTGGATTTGGAGTCACACTCGAAATTAAAGTGGAAAACCACACTACAGGCTGATCCAACTTTGATGTATTGTCCTTAAAACAAGTCAAAATGAGGCTCACTAGTGTGTGTGGCCTCCACGTGCCTGTATGACCTCCCTACAACGCCTGGGCATGCTCCTGATGAGGTGGCGGATGGTCTCCTGAGGAATCTCCTCCCAGACCTGGACTAAAGCATCCGCCAACTCCTGGACAGTCTGTGGTGCAACGTGGCATTGGTGGATGGAGCGAGACATGATGTCCCAGATGTGCTCAATTGGATTCAGGTCTGGGGAACGGGCGGGCCAGTCCATAGCATCAATGCCTTCCTCTTGCAGGAACTGCTGACACACTCCAGCCACATGAGGTCTAGCATTGTCTTGCATTAAGGGGAACCCAGAGCCAACCGCACCAGCATATGGTCTCACAAGGGGTCTGAGGATCTCATTTCGGTGCCTAATGGCAGTCAGGCTACCTCTGGCGAGCACATGGAGGGCTGTGCGGCCCCCCAAAGAAATGCCACCCCACACCATGACTGACCCACCGCCAAACCGGTCATGCTGGAGGATGTTGCAGGCAGAGGAACGTTCTCCATGGCGTCTCCAGACTCTGTCATGTCTGTCACATGTGCTCAGTGTGAACCTGCTTTCATCTGTGAAGAGCACAGGGCGCCAGTGGAGAATTTGCCAATCTTGGTGTTCTCTGGCGAATGCCAAACGTCCTGCACGGTGTTGGGCTTTAAGCACAACCCCCACCTGTGGACGTCGGGCCCTCATACCACCCTCATGGAGTCTGTTTCTGACCGTTTGAGCAGACACATGCACATTTGTGGCCTGCTGGAGGTCATTTTGCAGAGCTCTGGCAGTGCTCCTCCTGCTCCTCCTTGCACAAAGGCGGAGGTAGCGGTCCTGCTGCTGGGTTCTTGCCCTCCTACAGCCTCCTCCACGTCTCCTGATGTACTGGCCTGTCTCCTGGTAGCACCTCCATGCTCTGGACACTACGTTGACAGACACAGCAAACCATCTTGCCACAGCTCGCATTGATGTGCCATCCTGGATGAGCTGCACTACCTGAGCCACTTGTGTGGGTTGTAGACTCCATCTCATGCTACCACTAGAGTGAAAGTACCGCCAGCATTCAAAAGTGATCAAAACATCAGCCAGGAAGCATAAGAACTGAGAAGTGGTCTGTGGTCACCACCTGCCGAACCACTCCTTTATTTGGGGTGTCTTGCTAATTGCCTATAATTTCCACCTGTTGTCTATTCCATTTGCACAACAGCATGTGAAATGTATTGTCAATCAGTGTTGCTTCCTAAGTGGACAGTTTGATTTCAGAGAAGTGTGATTGACTTGGAGTTACATTGTGTTGTTTAAGTGTTCCCTTTATTTTTTTGAGCAGTGTATATTAAAAAGAGAAGATGAGTATACACTTCCCTGTTGCGTCTTGGTCCTCCACACACGACACTCGTTACATGAAGAATGCAAATATCTAAGAAAGAAATAGAAAAACCTGTCCAAACAAAAACATAGAGACCCAGAAAACCTGAGTCTACGCCTTCACTATGGTGAATCACTAAAACAATACAGAAATACAAAACGGAAAGAGAAGGAACAGCACATCAGAAATCAGCTCAATGTAATTGAAGAATCCATAGACTCTAACCACTTCTGAGAAAATTGGAACACACTAAAACAAACAACAACACAAAGAATTATCTATCCAAAATGGAGATGTTTAGATAAACCACTTCTCCAATCTTTTTGGCTCTATAGCAAAGAACAAACAGCAAAAACATATACATGATAAAATACAAATCTTAGAATCAACTATTAAAGACTACCAGAACCCACTGGATTTTCCAATTACCTTGAATGAGCTACAGGACAAAAAAAAAAAAAACTCCAACCCAAAAATACATGTGCTGTTGATGGTATGCTCATTGAAATGATCAAATATACAGACAACAAATTCCAACTGGCTATACTAAAACTCTTTAACATCATCCTTATCTCTGGCATCTTCCCCAATATTTGGAACCAAGGACTGATCACCCCAATCCACAAAAGTGGAGACAAATATGACCCCAATAACTACCGTGGGATATGATTCAAAAGCAACCTTGGGGAAAATCCTCTGCATTAACAGCAGACTTGTACATTTCCTCAGTGAAAACAATGTACTGAGCAAATGTCAAATTGGCTTTTCACCAAATTATCATACGACAGACCGCATATTCACCCTGCACACACTAATTGACAAACAAGCAAACCAAAACAAATACAAAGTCTTCTCATGCTTTGTTGATTTCAAAAAGGCCTTTGACTCAATTTGGCATGAGGGTCTGCTATACAAATTGGTGGAAAGTGGTGTTGAGAGAAAAACAAACAATATCATAAAATCCATGTACACAAACAAGTGTGCGGTTAAAAAAAAGGCAAAAAACACACATTTCTTTCCACAGGGCCGTGAAGGTGAGACAGAGATGCAGCTTAAGCCCCACCCTCTTCAACATATACACTGTATCAACGAATTGGCGAGGACACTAGAACAGTCTGCAGCACCCGGCCTCATCCTACTAGAATCTGAAGTCAAATATCAACTGTTTGCTGATGATCTGGTGCTTCTGTCCCCGACCAAGGAGAGCATACAGCAGCACCTAGATCTTCTGCACAGATTCTATCACACCTGTGGCCCTGACAGTAAATCTCAGTAAGACAACAACAATGGTGTTCCAAATAAGGTCCAGCTGCCAGGAACACGAATACAAATTCCATCTAGACATCGTTGTAGATAAAATCAAAAGAAATCAGCCAAGACCACAGAAAAAAAATTGTAGAACTCTACAAGTCTGGTTCATCCTCTGTATCCTAGAGATGAACGTACTTTGGTGTGAAAAGTGTAAATCAATCCCATAACAACAGCAAAGGAACTTGCGAAGATGCTGGAAGAAACAGGTACAAAAGTATCTGTATCCACATTGAAACGAGTCCTACATCGACATAACCTGAAAGGCCGCTCAGCAAGGAAGAAGCCACTGCTCCAAAAGCTCCAAAACCGCCATAAAAAAGACAGACTACGGTTTGCAACTGCACATGGGGACAAAGATCGTACTGTTTGGAGAAATGTCCTCTGGTCTGATGAAACAAAAATAGAACTGTTTCGCCATAATGAACATCGTTATGTTTGGAGGAAAAAGGGGGAGGCTTGCAAGCCGAAGAACACCATCCCAACCGTGAACCACGGGGGTGGCAGCATCATGTTGTGGGGGTGCTTGGCTGCAGGAGGGTCTGGTGCACTTCGCAAAATAGATGTCATTATGAGAAAGGAAAATTATGTGGATATATTGAAGCAACATCTCAAGACATCAGTCAGGAAGTTAAAGCTTGGTCGCAAATGGGTCTTCCAAATGGACAACGACCCCAAGCATACGTCAAAAGTTGTGGCAAAATGGCTTAAGGACAACAAAGTCAAGTTATTGGAGTGGCCATCACAAAGCCCTGACCTCAATCCTATAGAACATTTGTGGGCAGAACTGAAAATGCGTGTGCGAGCAAGGAGGCCTACAAACCTGACTTAGTTACACCAGCTCTATCAGGAGGACTGGAACAAAATTCAACCAACTTATTGTGGAAGGCTACCTGAAACATTTGACCCAAGTTAAGCAATTTAAAGGCAATGCTACCAAATACTAATTGAGTGTATGTAAACTTCTGACCCACTGGGAATGTGATGAAATGAATAAAAGCTGAAATAAATAATTATCTCTACTATTATTCTGACATTTCACATTCTTAAAATAAAGTGGTGATCCTAACTGACCTAAGACAGGGAATTTCTACTAGGATTAAATTAAAAACTGAGTTTAAATGTATTTGGCTAAGGTGTATGTAAACTTCTGACTTCAACTGTACATAATATGACATTTGTAATGTATTTATTATTTTGGAACTTCTGTGAGTGTAATGTTTACTGTTTATTTCACTTTTGTATATTATCTACCTCACTTGCTTTGGCAATGTTGTCATATGTTTCCTATGCCAATAAAGCCCTTGAATTGAATTTAATTTAATTTAATTTAAAGAGAGAGAGACAGACAGAGACAGACAGATAGAGAGAGAGACAGACAGACAGACAGAGATATGCAGAGAGAGAGAGAGAAAGAGATACTTACTGGCTTACTGGTGCTCTTCCATGCCGTCCCTAGGAGGGGTGCATCACTTGAGTGGGTTGAGTCACTGACGTGATCTTCCTGTCCGGGTTGGCGCCCCCCCCTTCCCCCTTGGGTTCGTGCAGTGTGGGAGATATTCGTGGGCTATACTGTCTCATGGTATTAGGTTGTCTTGTCTCAGGATGGTAAGTTGAAGATATCCCTCTAGTTGTGTGGGGGCTGTGCATTGGCAAAGTGGGTGGGTTTATATCCTGCCTTTCTGTCCCTGTCCGGGGGTATCGTCAGACAGGGCCACAGTGTCTCCTGACCCTTCCTGTCTCAGCCTCCAATATTTATGCTGCAATAGTTTATGTGTCGGGGGGCTTAGGGTCAGTCTGTTAAATCTGGAGTATTTCTCCTGTCTTATCCGGTGTCCTGTGGGAATTTAAGTATGCTCTCTCTAATTCGCTCTCTCTCTTTTTCTCTCTTTCTCTCGGAGTACCTGAGCCCTAGGACCATGCCTCAGGACTACCTGGCCTGATGACTTCTTGCTGTCCCCAGTCCACCTGGTTGAGCTGCTGCTCCAGTTTCAACTGTTCTGCCTTCCGGCTATGGAACCCTGACCTGTTCACCGGACGTGCTACCTGTCCCGGACCTGCTGTTTTCAGCCCTCTAGAGACAGCAGGTGCCCTAGAGATACTCTGAATGATCGGCTCTGAAAAGCCAACTGACATTTACTCCTGAGGTGCTGACCTGTTGCACCTTCTACAACCACTGTGATTATTATTATCTGCTAGTCATCTATGAACATTTGAACATGTCCTGTTATAATTTCCACCCGGTACAGCCAGAAGAGGACTGGCCAACCCTCATAGCCTGGTTCCTCTCTAGGTTTCTTCCTAGGTTCCGGGCTTTCTAGGGAGCTTTTCCTTGCCACCGTGCTTCTACACATGCATTTCTTGCTGTTCAGGGTTTTAGGCTGGGTTTCAGTAGAGCTGATGTAAGAAGGGCTTTATAAATACATTTGATTGAAATTTGATTGAGAGGGAGACAGAGAGAGAGAGAGAAACAGACAGAGAGCGAGAGAGAGAAACAGAGAGAGAAAGATGCATAGAGAGAGACAGAGACAGAGACAAACAGAGACAGAGAGAGAGACATTGAGAGAGAAAGATGGGAGAGAGAGACAGGCAGACAGATAGACAGACAGACAGACAGACAGACAGACAGACAGACAGACAGACAGACAGACAGACAGACAGACAGACAGACAGACAGACAGACAGACAGACAGACAGACAGACAGACAGACAGACAGACAGACAGACAGACAGACAGACAGACAGACAGATGCAGAGAGCCGGGTGAGAGAGAGATAATTGAATGACCATAGTTGTGCTGAGAGCCAGTGTTAAATGAGGCATCATTTTGTAGTAATTTAGTGGAAACAAAATGAGATTTAGAGGGTGTATTGAAATGGACCTGCTAATCATCACTATTCATTATCAAGGACAAATCGTATTTATTTACGTGAGGGCAGACTGAGACTGAGAGATTGAAATAATGTCTGGTGACTGCTTTGGTTGTTTCTAGGGTAATCCTTCATGTGCACTCCATCTAAAACATGGACATTCAATCAAAGGATGCTAATGTCTACATTACTGCAAGGACAATAAATGACTGGGCTATAAACGGAGCTACATGGTACAAACTCAAAGTGGTTCAACCTCTGATGACATCAGATGGAGCCTGAGGTCAGATCTAGGGGTTAGGGGTCAGATCTAGGGGTTAGGGGTCAGATCTAGGAGTTAAGGGTCAGATCTAGGGGTTAGGGGTCAGATCTAGGAGTTAAGGGTCAGATCTAGGGGTTAGGGGACAGATCTAGGAGTTAAGGGTCAGATCTAGGGGTTAGGCATCAGATCTAGGGGTTAGGGGTCAGATCTAGGGGTTAGGGGTCAGATCGAGGGGTTAGGCATCAGATATAGGGGTTAGGGGTCAGATCTAGGGGTTAGGGGTCAGATCTAGGGTTAGGCATCAAATCTAGGGGTTAGGGGTCAGATATAGGGGGTTAGGGGTCAGATATAGGGGTTAGGGGTCAGATCTAGGGGTTAGGCATCAGATCTAGGGGTTAGGGGTCAGATCTAGGGGTTAGGGGTCAGATCGAGGGGTTAGGCATCAGATCTAGGGGTTAGGGGTCAGATCTAGGGGTTAGGGGTCAGATCGAGGGGTTAGGCATCAGATATAGGGGTTAGGGGTAAGATCTAGGGGTTAGGGGTCAGATCTAGGGGTTAGGCATCAGATCTAGGGGTTAGGGGTCAGATCTAGGGGTTAGGAGTCAGATCTAGGGGTTAGGCGTCAGATCTAGGGGTTAGCGGTCAGATCTAGGTGTTAGGGGTCAGATCTAGGGGTTAGGGGTCAGATCTAGGGGTTAGGGGTCAGATCTAGGGGTTAGTGGTCAGATCTAGGGGTTAGGGGTCAGATCTAGGGGTTAGGCATCAGATCTAGGGGTTAGGGGTCAGATCTAGGGGTTAGGGGTCAGATCGAGCATTTAGGCATCAGATATAGGGGTTAGGGGTCAGATCTAGGGGTTAGGGGTCAGATCTAGGGGTTAGGCATCAGATCTAGGGGTTAGGGGTCAGATCTAGGGGTTAGTGGTCAGATCTAGGGGTTAGGGGTCAGATCTAGGGGTTAGGCATCAGATCTAGGGGTTAGGGGTCAGATCTAGGGGTTAGGGGTCAGATCGAGCGGTTAGGCATCAGATTTAGGGGTCAGATCTAGGGGTTAGGGGTCAGATCTAGGGGTTAGGCATCAGATCTAGGGGTTAGGGGTCAGATCTAGGGGTTAGTGGTCAGATCTAGGTGTTAGGGGTCAGATCTAGGGGTTAGGGGTCAGATCTAGGGGTTAGTGGTCAGATCTAGGGATTAGGGGTCAGATCCAGGATCAAAGACAGATCTAGTGTCAAGATCTGCTGTTGGAGCTCATTATAGTTTAAGGAGCTAAATAACAAGGCCATACTAATTGTGATGCTGCTCTAAAGATACAGTATTACCATAACTTAATATATATGCAATGACACCTCTAACATACAATAAAAATAAAAAAACATTTTCTTATTTTTCAAATTCAAACCCCACAGAAAGAGGTGGACATGTCCGATCAACTGATCCCAAGGTGTTGTCTGACAGGTCTAGGAGCATCTCCCCTCCTCTCCCCAGCCCCCCTCCGGCTCAGTGCAGGCAGACTGCTGATGTGCCATCCCTTCTCTAGGCTCCCATCTCCTCCTGGCTGACCCTTCCCTCAATTAGTCCCCCGTCTGGGTGCCCTGGCTGTGTGGACGCAGTCAACCCTGCTCCCCTGGTTTCCTGACACGGAGGACCATCCAGAGGGGGCATCTGGCTGAGATGCACCCAAGGCCATGCTATCTGAGGCGGGTGCGCATCACCGGGCACTTCATGGATGGCTCACTGTCTCTCACCGACAGCTTGTCGTTTATCAACGCTAGACAGTGGCGTCAGGTGGGAACATGATTCATTTCACTTCACCGTTTTCAGAAATAAGCCCTATAAATCATCGTAACGCCTCGCTTGTGCAAGTTTTGTTGTGGCCACATGACAAATCTTTACCACATCCCTACAGCCTGGTTCGCCTGGCTCACATCAGAGAGGCCGTCAAGGGGGGGCCTGCCATCCTGCCAAACATCTTCACAGAGGCGTCCACACTGGAGACTCTTTTAATAAATACCCTTCTGCGATTAATAACCCAGCACATTTTAAAGGTAGAGGCATTCTGAATGATGAACAGAGATTATGTACAAGTCATTTTATAAACATGGACACCCCCTTCACCTTCTATTTTCTCTCCAGTCTCACTTCAATGGTGATGCGCCTGTCCATACTTGCTGTCGCCAAATGGAACCCTATTCTCTACAAAGAGTGCACTGATGATAAGGCTCTGGTCAAAAGTAGTTCACCATATAGAGGATCGGGTGCCATTTGGGACGTATCCCTTTTGTATGAAAGGGGATTGGAGACATCAAGTCCGTGATGTAGGATGACGTGTCCGTATCTGTCAGAGCACTGCAAAATAAAGTTTATTAACAGTGAGAGGGAACAGAGCACATCTCATATGTCAGAGGTCAAAGGACACTTTGGGGGCGATGAGTGGCAGTCTGCCAACTTGTCAGCCTAGTTATTAAAGGGGTTTTATATTAATTGAATATCCTGCTGGTCGACTGTACTTTATCTTCCATTTAAAACATTGAAGTTAAACAGGTTGAAGTTCATGTAAAAAAAAGAGTATAATTGAAGTGACACCTCTCCGCAGAAATTACTCATTTTTTACTTTTTTTAAATTTAACTTCATCTTCCTCTTGAGACATTTTGTCTCCTTTTAACTCGATGATAATCTTCAGTTAATTAAAGTAATTGACTTTCAAATTAATCTCAGATCATGAACAAGTGAATGTACTTATCCTCACAAAGTATCACTGGAGTTGATATATCAACACGTTCTGTTCTTTAAGTATCTCTACGTCTGTTGGCCCTGTATTAAAATGTGTCCCTAACTGCACCATATTCCCTATTTAGTGCACTACATTTGACCAGGGCCTATGTGTTTCTGGTGAAAAGTAGTGCACTACATAGGGAATAGGGTGCCATTTAAGACACATATTTTATGATAGATTAGTGGTGCATTGTTCAGATAAAGCTAAGATGTATTAACTTCCAGGATTTATGCCACTGTAACCAACGGTTTATCTTCCTTGCTCACAAGCTGGTATTCAGACTCGATTTTTGCGTCATCTGTCTTCAAAATACACGTGGGTCGCCCTCTACAACGTCTACAATTCCATTTGGACTTTAGGTCTTGTCTGTATTGTGTGTGTTTTTGGGGTTGATTTGGAAACAAGGGAATTTCACGTTAAAGTGTTATCCCCCTGAGTTGTACTCAGTACATCTTCCTTTCGCAATAAATCAACCAATCATCTACTCTACCAAAAAGCCTAGCAGTTGAATAGCGAAGGTGGAGACATTTCAAATTGGGGAGTGAGGTTATGAATTGAAATCTGTCCCACCATATTATGAATTATCATGAAATGTGTGAATTTAGATTGGACTGAGTCATTATTATGATGAATCTAGACTGGACCGAAGCATTATCATGGCGAGTCTAGATTGGACCGAAGCATTATCTTGGGGAATCTAGATTGGACTGAAGCATTATCGTGGGGAATCTAGATTGAACTGAAGCATTATCATGGGGAATCTAGATTGGACTGAAGCATTATCGTGGGGAATCTAGATTGAACTGAAGCATTGTCGTGGGGAATCTAGATTGGACTGAAGCATTATTGTGGGGAATCTAGATTGAACTGAAGCATTATCGTGGGGAATCTAGATTGGACTGAGTCATTATCATGACGTATCAAAGCTCTACCACCATAACACACCAGAATATTTGATGGAATTTGAAACCATTTTCGACAGTGCCAAATCCATACAGTGGTTTGTGAAAGTATTAAACCCCCTTGGCATTTTTCCTATTTTGTTGCCTTACAACCTGGAATTAAAATAGATTTTTGAGGGAGTTTGTATCATTTGATTTACACAACATGCCTACCACTTTGAAGATGCAAAATATTTTTGGGTGTGAAACAAACAAGAAATAAGACAAAAAAAGACACCTTGAGAGTGCATAACTATTCACCCCCCGAAAGTCAATACTTTGTAGGGCCACCTTTTGCAGCAATTACAGCTGCAAGGCTCTTGGGGTATGTCTCTGTAAGATTGGCAAATCTAGCCACTGGGATTTTTGCCCATTCCTCAAGGCAAACTGCTCCAGCTCCTTCAAGTTGGATGGGTTCCACTGGTGTACAGCAATCTTTAAGTCATACCACAGATTCTCAATTGGATTGAGGTCTGGGCTTTGACTATGCCATTCCAAGACATTTAAATGTTTCCCCTTAAACCACTCGAGTGTTGCTTTAGCAGTATGCTTAGGGTCATTGTCCTGCTGGAAGGTGAACCTCCATCCCAGTCTCAAATCTATGGAAGACTGAAACAGGTTTCCCTCAAGAATTTCTCTGTATTTAACGCCATCCATCATTCTTTCAATTCTGACCAGTTTCCCAATCCCTGCCAATGAAAAACATCCCCACAGCATGATGCTGCCACCACCATGCTTCACTGTAGGGATGGTGTTCTCTGGGTGATGAGAGGTGTTGAGTTTGCGCCAGACATAGCATTTTCCTTGATGGCCAAAAAACTCAATTTTGGTCTCATTTGACCAGAGTACCTTCTTTCATATGTTTGGGGAGTCTCCAACATGCCTTTTGGCGAACACCAAATATGTTTGCTTATTTTTTTCTGGCCACTCTTCCGTAAAGCCCAGCTCTGTGGAGTGTACGGCTCAAAGTGATCCTATGGACAGATACTCCAAACTCCGCTGTGGAACTTTGCAGCTCCTTCAGGGTTATCTTTGGTCTCTTTGTTGCCTCTTTGATTAATGCCATCCTTGCCTGGTCCGTGAGTTTTGGTGGGTGGCCCTCTCTTGGCAGGTTTCTTTAGGTGTCATATTCTTTCAAATGTTTTATAATGGATTTAATGGTGCTTCGTGGGATGTTCAAAGTTTCTGATATTTTTTTATAACCCAACCCTGATCCGTACTTCTTCACAACTTTGTCCCTGACCTGTTTGGAGAGCTCCTTGGTCTTCATGGTGTTGCTTGCTTGGTGGTGCCCCTTGCTTAGTGGTGTTGCAGACTCTGAGGCCTTTCAGAACAGGTGTATATATACTAAGATCATGTGACAGGTCATGTGACACTTAGCTTGCACACAGGTGGACATTATTTAACTAATTATGTAACTTCTGAAGGTAATTGGTTGCACTAGATCTTGTTTATGGGCTTCAAAGCAAAGGGGGTGAATACATATGCACGATTCACTTTTCCGTTTTTTTAATTGTTTTGAATTTTATTAAACAGTTTTTTTTTCATTTCACTTCAGCAATTTTGACTATTTTGTGTATGTCCATTACATGAAATCCAAATGAAAATCTATTTAAATTGCAGGTTGTAATGCCACAAAATAGTAAAAATGCCAAGGGGGGATGAATACTTTCGCAAGGCACTGTATTCACCAGCAACATCACAGTTTGTCACTCCCTCGTGAACTTAACAAATGCCACACAATCAGAGTTTCCCAGCCTTCGAGCTCCCAAGATGCCCATAACATTCACTCCAGCTCACAACCAAGTCAGGCCAACCCATCTGCTCAACTGTGGTCCGAAAATACAGTCCTGTTTCAAAAACAGAGAAACTTGAAAGGAAAACTAAAAATCCCATTTACTGCATGGAAAGGAAGGGAGAAAAGGAGGGACAAGTTGGGGAGGAAATCAGTAGGATGAGAAAAAAATGGACTATTTTCCTTTCACAAAAAGATGTGATTACTTCCTCTTTCCCAGAACTATAGCTCTTTCACAGCTCACTCTTGTAATGTTTCTGAGGATCCAGATTGCATGCCTAAATACTTATGCTGGGTTTTCTATTTGATATTTATATTCTCATTGAAGTTTCTTGTTCCTGAAGTTTTAATTGGCTGTAATAAATAAATCATCTCTGCTCTTCCTCAACAGATGTGTAGCAAGGCACTCTGGCGCATAATATCTGCCGTTGCAGGTGTAGAGTGTACATTGTGTGTGTGTGTGTGTGTGTGTGTGTGTGTGTGTGTGTGTGTGTGTGTGGTGTGGTGTGCGTGTGCAGTGTGTATGACTCATGTCAGTGTGTGTGTGTGTGTGTGTGTGTGTGTGTGTGTGTGTGTGTGTGTGTGTGTGTGTGTGTGTGTGTGTGTGTGTGTGTGTGTGTGGGTGTGCGTGTGTAGCATGTATGACTCATGTTAGTGTATGTGTGTGTGTGTGTGTGTGTGTGTGTGTGTGTGTGTGTGTGTGTGTGTGTGTGTGTGTGTGTGTGTGTGTGTGTGTGTGTGTGTGTGTGTGTGTGTGTGTGTGTGATGCCTCGTGTCAGTGTGTGTGTGTGTGTGCGTGTGCGTGTGTGTGTGTGTGTGTGTGTGTGTGTGTGTGTGTGTGTGTGTGTGCATGCCTTGTGTCAGTGTGTGTGTGTGTGTGTGTGTGTGTGTGTGTGTGCGCGTGTGTGCGTGTGTGTGTGTGTGTGTGTGTGTGTGTGTGTGTGTGTGTGTGTGTGTGTGTGTGTGTGGCGTGTACTCTGCCTCATGTCAGTGTACTCTGCTGTGGCGCTGTAGATAGATGTAGCTTAGCAGTCCTTTATCTATCAGAGACCAACTCAAACTAGATAACATTCCTTTATCTATCAGAGACCAACTAACTCTAGATAACAGTCCTTTGTCTATCAGAGACCAACTAACTCTAGATAACAGTCCTTTATCTATCAGAGACCAACTAACTCTAGATAACAGTCCTTTATCTATCAGAGACCAACCAACTCTAGATAACAGTCCTTTATCTATCAGAGACCATCTCTAACTCGATAACAGCCCTCCCCTTCCTCTTCTGAACCCCAACGGTTGTAAACTTATAGAACCAAGTTCTAATGAGGGAACATGATAATGTGTTCCCTATCTGTGTGCTTGTGTGTGTATGCATGCCAGTTCGCATACCCGCATGTGTGTGTCTGTGTGTGAGTGGGTGGGTGGAAGACAAGAATTATGGGCATGTCTGTGGGTGGGTAGGTCTGTGGGTGGGCAGTGGGCCAAACAGTAGCAGGGAGGGCTGAGACAGGGTTTCCTATAAAAATGCATGCCCACATGCAGTTTACAAAACCACCTCATCCAGCTTGCTACTGCCTAACTCTGCCCACTTACAAACACCTGGAACAAATGAACCTTTTTGGTCTTGGTTTCAGCCAGTGGAGCATGGAGGAAACAGCCAATCAGTCAGACAAAGATGGACAGACACATGGAAATAGATTTTCTAAATTTTCTAAACTCCCTATTCAAGTTAATCGTTGATGGGTGGACCAGTAACCCATAAACAGGAATTAAAGAAGGAAGTCCAGCTTCGTCTGAGAGGTTTAAGCTATTCTAGGAATTATATTTCTATGGACAGATAGAGAGTGATTTGAGTCACTGTCCGTCCCCCTGAGCCTACCTACCTGTTGGTCAGACTAATCCTAACCCTAACCCAACCAGATACAGAGAGACACAGACAGAGAGCAATCCGAGTCAGCCTGGTCTCAGCCTGTCTACCTATCGGTCAGCCATCTAGACAAGAAGAGAGACAGACAGAGAAGTCTCAGCCTACTTACCTGTCAGCCAGCCAGCCAGCCAGTCAGTCAGTCAGTCAGTCAGTCAGTCAGTCAGTCAGTCAGTCAGTCAGTCAGTCAGTCAGTCAGTCAGTCAGTCAGTCAGTCAGTCAGTCAGTCAGCCCATCGGTAAGCTGTCTGCTTATTAATGTTGAATGTTGCTGTGTGTGTGGGTGGTGGTATGTGTGTGTGTGTGTGGGTTGATCTGTGTGTGTGGGGGGGGGGGGGTTGTGTGTGTGTGGGTTGATCTGTGTGTGTGGTTGGGGTGTTGTGTGTGTGTGGGGTGATCTGTGTGTGTGGGGGGGGGGGGGGGTTGTGCGTGGGGGGTGGTCTGTGTGTGTGTGTGGGGGGGGGGGGGTTGTGTGTGTGTGGGTTGATCTGTGTGTGTGGTTGGGGTGTTGTGTGTGTGTGGGGTGATCTGTGTGTGTGGGGGGGGGGTTGTGTGTGTGTGTGGGTTGATCTGTGTGTGTGTGGGGGGGTGATCTGTATGTGTGGGGGGGTTGTGTGTGTGTGGGGTGATCTGTGTGTGTGGGGGGGTGTGGGGGGTGGGTGTGTGTGGGGTGATCTGTGTGTGTGGGGGTTGGGGGGGTCTGTGTGTGGGGGGTGGTCTGTGTGTGTGGGTTGATCTGTGTGTGTGGGGGGGTGGGGTTGTGTGTGTGTGGGTTGATCTGTGTGTGTGGTTGGGGTGTTGTGTGTGTGTGGGGTGATCTGTGTGTGTGGGGGGGGGGTTGTGTGTGTGTGTGGGTTGATCTGTGTGTGTGTGGGGGGGTGATCTGTATGTGTGGGGGGGTTGTGTGTGTGTGGGGGGGTTGTGGGGGGTGGGTGTGTGTGGGGTGATCTGTGTGTGGGGGGGGGTCTGTGTGTGGGGGGTGGTCTGTGTGTGTGTGTGTGGGTTGATCTGTGTGTGTGGGGGGGGTTGTGTGTGTGTGGGTTGATCTGTGTGTGTGTGTGGGGGGTGTTGTGTGTGTGTGGGGTGATCTGTGTGTGTGTGGGGGGGTTGTGTGTGTGTGTGGGTTGATCTGTGTGTGTGTGGGGGGTGATCTGTATGTGTGGGGGGGTTGTGTGTGTGTGGGGTGATCTGTGTGTGGGGGGGGGGGGGTGGGGGGGTTGTGTGTGTGTGGGGGGGTTGTGTGTGTGTGGGGTGATCTGTGTGTGTGGGGGGGGGTTGTGTGTGTGGGGTGATCTGTGTGTGTGTGGGGTGGGGGTTGAGTGTGTGTGGGAGGTTGTGTGTGTGTGGGGTGATCTGTGTGTGGGGGGGTGGGGGGGGGGGTGTGGGGGGTGGTCTGTGTGTGTGTGTGTGGGTTGATCTGTGTGTGTGGGGGGGTGGGGTTGTGTGTGTGTGGGTTGATCTGTGTGTGTGTGGGTGGGTGCGTGGGTGGGAGGGGGGGTTGTGTGTGGAGTGGTTGTGTGTGTGGGGGTGGGTTGTGTGTGTGTGGGGTGGTCTGTGTGTGTGTGGGTGGGAGGGGGGGGGGGGTTGTGTGTGTGTGGGGGGGGGTCAAAGTACTTGCTTTGATAGCATATATGTATTATATTTCCATTCATACTGTATTGTATATATATATATATATATAGATAGATATAGATACATATAAATATATATATACAGTTGAAGTTGAAAGTTTACATACACTTAGGTTAGAGTCATTAAAACTTGTTTTTCAACCACTCCACTAATGTCTTGTTAACAAACTATAGTTTTGGCAAGTCAGTTAAGACATCTATTTTGTGCATGACACAAGTAATTTTTCCAACAATTGTTTACAGACAGATTATTTCACTTATAATTCACTGTATCACAAATCCAGTGGGTCAGAAGTTTACATACACTAAGTTGACTGTGCCGTTAAACAGCTTGCAAAATTCCAGAAAAGGATGTCATGGCCTTAGAAGCTTCTGATAGGCTAATTGACATAATTTGAGTCAATTGGAGGTGCACCTGTGGATGTATTTCAAGACCTACCTTCAAACTCAGTGCCTCTTTGCTTGACATCATGGGAAAATCTAAAGAAATCAGCCAAGACCTCAGAAAAAAAATTGCAGACCTCTACAAGTCTGGTTCATCCTTGGGAGAAATTTCCAAACGCCTGAAGGTACCACATTCATCTATACAAACAATAGTACGCAAGTATAAACACCATAGGACCACGCAGCCATCATACTGCTCAGGAAGGAGATGCGTTCTGTCTCCTAGAGATGAACATACTTTGGTGTGTAAAGTACAAATCAATCCCAGAACAACAGCAAAGGCCCTTGTGAAAATGCTGGAGGAAACAGGTACAAATGTATCTATATCCACAGTAAAACGAGTCCTATATCGACATAACCTGAAAGGCCGCTCAGCAAGGAAGAAGCCACTGCTCCAAACCTGCCATGAAAAAGTCAGACTATGGTTTGCAACTGCACATGGGGACAAAGAGCATACTTTTTGGAGAAATGTCCTCTGGTCTGATGAAACAAAAATAGAACTGTTTGGCCATAATGACCATCGTTATGTTTGGAGGAAAAAGGGGGAGTCTTGCAAGCCGAAGAACACCATCCCAACCGTGAAGCACGGGGTTGGCAGCATCATGTTGTGGGGGTGCTTTGCTGCAGGAGGGACTGGTGCACTTCACAAAATAGATGGCATCATGAGGCAGGAAAATTATGTGGATATATTGAAGCAACATCTCAAGACATCAGTCAGGAAGTTAAAGCCTGGTCGCAAATGGGTCTTCCAAATGAACAATGAACCCAAGCATACTTCGAAAGTTGTGGCAAAATGGCTTAAGGACAACAAAGTCAAGGTATTGGAGTGGCCATCACAAAGCCCTGACCTCAATCCTATAGAATATTTGTGGGCAGAACAGAAAAATCGTGTGCGTGCAAGGAGGCCGTGCAAACTTGACTCAGTTACACTAGCTTTGTCAGGAGGAATGGGCCAAAATTCACCCAACGTATTGTGGGAAGCTTGTGGAAGGCTACTTGAAACATTTGAACCAAGTTAAACAATTTAAAGGCAATGCTACCGAATCCTAATTGAGTGTATGTAAACTTCTGACCCACTGGGAATGTGATGAAATTAATAAAAGCTGAAATAAATAATTATCTCTAATATTATTCAGACATTTTACATTCTTAAAATAAAGTGGTGATCCTAACTGACCTAAGACAGGGAATATTTACTAGGATTAAATGTCAGGAATTGTGAAAACTGAGTTTAAATGTATTTGGCTAAGGTGTATGTAAACTTCCGACTTCAACTGTATATATATATATATATATATATATATATATATATATATACACTTATTCATTTACAGTGCCTTGCAAAATAATTCATCCCCCTTGGCGTTTTTAATATTTTGTTGCATTACAGTCTGTAATTTAAATAGATTTATTTAATAGACATACCCAAAATAATCAAAATTGTTGAAGTGAAATTTAAAAAATAACTTGTTTCATAAAATAAAATTAAAATTAAAATTAAAAGTGGTGCATGCATATATATTCACCCCTTTGCTATGAAGCCCCTAAAAGGATCTGGTGCAACCATATACTATACAGTCATCACTGACCCCATAAAGCAGTGAAATCATACTCTCTTGACCATGTACGTACTTTTACCTGTTCAGGCATAACAGGGTTATTATTGATGGAAGTATTGGGGCAATTCATTGTCATCTGCTGTCCTATCCAGTTCGGACTGACACATAACATTAACATTTATCAACATTAATAAACGTGTTTTCTTGGCATCATGGTGACAGCTGTTCACTTTGTACTGTCATTTCATATTTTTTTTCAATCAATCATTACTACATCTTCATTGCTAAAGTTGTGTACAGTACATGTTTTCGCAGGGATAGTCAATCAGTATACAAAACAACAACAACGAACACCAAACATGAAGTGGTGAGGCCTGCCTGGCCTCTGCTCCAATCTCCCAATGGTACCATCATGGATGTATTCTGAGAAAAATGGTACAAGCCACCGTGCTTCTACACACACTGACGTCATCAGAGTGCGACGTATGTTTGTTGTTGTTGAACGCTATCGAACGTCGAAACCCTGAACTTAAGACCTCGGTTTAAAACCTGACAGTGTTTTTACATACTTTTTATTTTGAATCCTGCGGCTCTGTTGGGCTAAATTTCTATGAGCGTTGCTATCTGTCCCGGGATCCTGCCAGATTAGGGGGAGCGATGCGGAAGCCCATCTAGCTGGCTCGGCGGTCTGAAATGGAGGCTGCTATTGAACGTTTCCAACGTTGCATGAGCTGCGTTTACTTTGCTTTGTTCCGGAACAATGTGGACCGCGTTGACTTTCAATGTAGCAACTGCTTGCGGAGGACTACAGGTGCGAAGTAGCTACTCTTAGCAAGCAAGTAGAAAACCTACATAAGCTACTGTGGAACCAACGCCCACCTAATTTTTCTTTTTATTCCAACCCAGTAGCCGGACGCCGCTCTGGTCTGGTCGAAGTTTCACCGGGAGCTAACACTGTCGTAGTCCATGTGGGGTCAAACGACATCAGGAGGGCTAGCTCGGAACATTTGAAAATTGATTCTAAAGAACTGATTTTAGCATTAAAAGACTCCATAAAACGGGCAATAATTTCTGGTCCAGTACTATCGTTGGGCCGCGGGTGTGAAAGATTCAGCAGACTGCTGGCATTACACATCTGGCTAAAAGACTACTGTAGCTCTCCTGGAGTCACTTTTATTGATAACTTTGACACCTTCTGGAAACAGAAGATACTCTACAGGAATGACGGAGTCCATCCAAATCATCTTGATTCCTGGACTCTGTCCACGCATTTCAAGGCTGCGTTGAAACAATTACTTGTAAATGATCCAAGACCTACCATTGTGACAATGAGTCATCATAATGCTGCATCAAATGTACATGATCTTAGGGGCATTGGCAAACACAATGTAAGTAATTACATTTTTGTACCCCTAATTGCACCGAATACATCTGTTTATCCTACAGCTATTGTAAGCAGTAATCATGAGCCTATAAACCAGTTACACTGTTAGCACTGAGGCGGTGTACAATAGTAGGAAGACCACTTTATGCAGCTCACCCTGCACTATCAGCTCCAATGTAAATAACATGAGTAAGTCTACCTATATTTTTTTATATATTTTTTTTTTAGCAGACGCTCTTATCCAGAGCGACTTACAGTAGTGAATGCATACATTTCATATTTTTTTTTTTTTTTTGCTGGCCCCCCGTGGGAATCGAACCCACAACCCTGGCGTTGCAAACACCATGCTCTACCAACTGAGCTACAGGGAAGGCTACCTCTGATAAGCTTCCCAGTAAAGCATTAAAAACAATCAAGCAACCCAGAAAAGTGCTAAAATAGCCCATATTAACATATGTAGCCTAAGAAACAAGGTCCATGAAGTCAATAACTTGCTTGTAACAGATTTTCTGACTATCTCTGAAACTCACTTAGATACTACCTTTGATGATACAGTGGTAGCAATACATGGTTATAACATCTACCGAAAAGACAGAAATGCCAACAGAGGCGGTGTTGCGGTCTATATTCAGAACCACATTCCTGTAAAGCTTAGAGATGATCTAATGTTAAATACTGTTGAAGTAATATGTCTACAGGTTCATCTGCCTCACCTAAAGGCCATTCTAGTGGGAAGCTGCTATAGACCACCAAGTGCTAACAGTCAGTATCTGGATAATATCTGTGAAATGCTTGATAATGTATGTGATATCAACAGAGAAGTATATTTTCTGGGTGATTTAAATATTGACTGGCTATCATCAAGCTGCCCACAGGAAAACACTTCAAACTGTAACCAGTGCCTGCAACCTGGGTCAGGTTGTTAGTCAACCTACCAGGGTAGTTACAAACAGCACAGGAATGAAATCATCAACATGTATTGATCACATTTTTACTAATGCTGCAGAAATTTGCTTTAAAGCAGTATCCAAATCCATAGGATGAGCGATCACAATATAATAGCCATATCTAGGAAAACCAAAGTTCCAAAGGCTGGGCCTAATATAGTGTATATGAGGTCATACAATAAGTTTTGTAGTGATTCATATGTTGATGATGTAAAGAATATTTGCTGGTCTGTGGTGTTTAATGACAAGCAACCAGATGCTGCATTTGATGCATTTATGAAACTACTTATTCCAGTTACTAATAAGCACATACCCATTAAGAAAATGACTGTAGAAACTGTTAAATCCCCTTGGATTGATGAGGAATTGAAAAATTGTATGGTCAAGAGGGATGAGGCAAAAGGTATGGCAATTAAGTCTGGCAGCCCAACTGATTGGCAAATGTTCTGCAAATTAAGAAATCATGTGACTAAACTAAATCAAAAGAAACTACATTATGAAACAAAGATAAATTATATAAAGAATGATAGTAAAAAGCTTTGGGGAACCTTAAAAACTTATTCAGGATCGGTGGGTCCCCTGCGGGAGGGTTGAGCGTAGGCTAATGTGATTAGCATGAGGTTGTACGTTACAAGAACATTTCCCAGGACATATCTGATATTCCTGCTTCAGGGCCTGAGCTACAGGCAGTTAGATTTGGGTATGTCGTTTTAGGCAAAAATTGGGGAAAAAAGGGTCCGATCCTTAAAACTTATTCGGGATCGAGCTAACGTAGGCTAATGTGATTAGCATGAGTTTGTAAGTAACAAGAACATTTCCCAGGACATAGACATATCTGATATTGGCAGAAAGCTTAAATTCTTGTTAATCTAACTGCACTGTCCAATTTACAGTAGTTATTACAGTGAAAGAATGGCATGCTATTGTTTGAGGAGAGAGCACAATTTTGAACATGAAAAATGATTAATAAACGAATTAGGCACATTTGGGAAGTCTTGATACATTTTGAACAGAAATGCAATGGTTCATTGGATCAGTCTAAAACGTTGGTCTGATCTGAGGGGGCCTAAATGGAGTGCGGGCATTGTTGACTTGGGGGGGGGGGGTGTTGGTTGGCTGGGATGGGGTTGTGTATGTGGCTGGTGGTGTTGTGGTCTGGATGTAGGTCCTCTTGGTGTGGGTCCTCTATGTGATGGGGGGGTTCCGCAGGTCTGGGAGAGTGTCTCGCTGGTCTGGGCGGGGTGTTTATTGATCTGTTGCTCCTGTGTGAAGTGATGGGGCTGCGTTTGAGAGCGATGTCTTTTAGAGTCCGGGTGAAGGTGGGCACTGCTGCCTTGTATAGTTGGACCTGGTCAAAGAGGCTGTTCAAGTCCAGGGTGGAGTGGTGGGCCAGGAAAACATTTGGTTTTGAGGCACAGTCACGGGAAATACTTGTGTTTACCCGCTGTATGGTAGCAGGGTGGAAGTCTTTCCGTGGTAGCAGGTGGAGATAACCACTTGCATTGGGGAAAGAAGAGGAAGCTTTTTCAATCACTCCCTTCAGTGCTGTGGCCACCCTTTCCTGCTGTGTTCTCAGGTTGTTTGTGCCTGTGTGTATTATTATGTGGCTAGGTGAACCTAGTTGGTCCTCAGACAGAAAGTCTAGTACGTGCTGGGTGTTTGGACACCAGATTTTAGACACACTGTGTTTGGGAAAAGTTTTTTTTCTTGTATATATTTCCCATTTGAGTCCATAAGGAGTACAATCTGTGTCCTGTGTATGTCCTCAGTGGGTGTGGGGGGGTTGTCAGGAGGGCTATCAGGGTGGCTGACAGGGGGGGTGCTCAGAGGGGGTGAGATCCCCTGGGCTTGGGGTTCTTCATTTGTCTGTTCTGCTGTGATGTTGACGCTATGGTCAGGGACTGGTGTGGACTGTTCTGCTGTGGTGTCGAGACTTTAGTCGGTAGCTGAGGTGGGCTGTTCTGCTGGCTTCTCTGCGGGGGTGGCCACCTCTCTAGTGAGTTGTTCTGTCACACGCCATCCCCCTCACCCTCTCCTCCAGCAGTCTGATCCTCTCCTCCATCCCCTCACCCTCTCCTCCAGCAGTCTGATCCTCTCCTCCATCCCCCTCACCCTCTCCCCCAGCAGTCTGATCCTCTCCTCCATCCCCCTCACCCTCTCCTCCAGTAGTCTGATCCTCTCCTCTAGTACTCTGTTCTTCTCCTGCTCTTTGTTTTTATATTGTTGAAGTTGCCTGTCCACAGTCCAGAGTGCAGATATGTCTCTCTCCACCTCCAGCTCTCCGGGTCTGGTTAAGGGGGTGTTGTTGTGCTGGACTGTTGTCTGGGTCTGTGCTGACTGGAGTGTAATCACCTGCTGTTCCAGCTCCACCTGCCTTACCTCCAGCTGGGTAAATGTATCCTTCATTTCTTTGAGGGAGTAGTACTCTGTGCTGGGAGGTTGACTTTCCGCTTGGGGTTGCTCGTCTGTGGGGTTATATAATGAAGAGGTCTGGTCTGACCCACTCGGGGTGGGGGTATCTTTCTCAGGGAGAGCTTCTCCTGCTGGGCTAATTCTTTGATTAGGTGAAAGTCCAACTGAAACTGTTTGGGGTTGCCCTGTACCAAATACTGTTCCAGACTTATAGAGATTTATATTAGCTGACTCATAGTCCTCGTTGTCTAGTATCCTGAGTTTCCACCCCTCGTAAACACCCCCTCGCTTAACAGAGGGGTAGTGTGCTAATATAGCACTGTGCCATGCAAGGGGATGGTCTGGTTAATATAGCACTGTGCCATGCCAGGGGATGGTCTGGTTAATATAGCACTGTGCCATGCCAGGGGATGGTTTGTGTGGAAGATGAGGTTGCTGATGTTCCCATTTTTTTAATAGTCAGCAAAAAGTGTCTCTTGATTTTCAATAAGGAGCTTCATTTTGTGATCTTTTCTTGCCTTATCATTCTTTACATACACAGGGTACTGTATTTAATTACCTCTGAACAGCGGGAGGCAGCTTCTATGGCCTCTCCATTTGGTTGGAGTAGACTGTGTGATTCTCCTGCCATTGTTGAGCTAAAGGGCTTTGACACCTCTCACTTGGCACGTCAGTGCTAATTAAAGTTGTATCAAGCTTGGCAGTTTAGCATTCAGTCCTTATAAAGTAATGTCATGTATTTTTCTTCTTGGCTTTTGGAAATAAAATATAGCTTCAGACTAAACATTGCTCACTCAGTTCCAGGTTGGATGGTGTTTTCAGGTTTCTGTTGTTTTCCAGAGCATTTGCTGTATAGCGTTGGAATAATAATCTTTGGTAGGTGATTCCGTAATTCCGTCCAAAATCAGGTTGTGGGTTTCGAGTTTTGATTTGGAGTGAAGGTTATGTTGTAGAGGGTAGTATCCTGTATATGTTCCTGACAAAGTTTATCTAACTCTAAATCTATCTTTTTTTAAGAACATGGTGAAAAATGCAGGAGCTCATCTGATCATGACCTCTCTCTCTGTCAGTCTCTGTATGTCTCTCTGCCTCACAGTATCTCTCTGTCTGTCTGTCTGTCTGTCTGTCTGTCTGTCTGTCTGTCTGTCTCTCTCTCTCTCTCTCTGTCACTCCCATCTCTCTCCCGTCTCTCTCTCTCTTTCTCTCCTCTCACTGTCTCTCTCTCACTCTCTCTCTGCATCTCTCTCTGTCTGTCTCTCTCTGCATCTCTCTCTGTCTCTCAATTCAAGGGGCATATTTGGCATGGGAAACATATGTTAACATTACCAAAGCAAGTGAGGTAGATAATCAACAAAAGTGAAATAAACAATCAAAATTAACAGTAAACATTCCACTCACAGAAGTTCCAAAAGAATAAAGACATTACAAATGTAATATTATGTATATATAGTGTTGTAATGATCTCTCTCTCTCTCTCTCTCTGCATCTCTCACTGTCTCTCTGTCTCACCCATCTCTCTCTCTCTCTCTCTCTCTCTCTCTCTCTCTATCTCACGCTCTCTCTCTCTCTCCCTCTCTCCCTCTCTCTCTCTGTCTCTCCCATCTCTCACCCATTTCTGTCACTTCTCTCCCTGTCTGTCTCTCTCTCTCTGTATCTCTCCCATTCTCTCTCTCTCTCCCTGTCTCTCTCTCTCCCATGTCTGTCTGTCTGTCTGTCTGTCTGTCTGTCTGTCTGTCTGTCTGTCTGTCTGTCTGTCTGTCTGTCTGTCTGTCTGTCTGTCTGTCTCTCTCTTTCTCTCTCTTTGCCTCTCTGTCTCTCTCTCTCTCTGTCTCTCCCATCTCTCTCTCTCTTTCTCTCTGTCTCTCCCATCTCTATCTCTCTCTGTATCTCTGTCTCATCTCTCTGTCTCTCCCATCTCTCTCTCTCTCTGTCTCTCTCTCATCTCTCTCTCTCTCCCATCTCTCTTTCTCTCTGTCTCTCCCATCTCTATCTCTCTCTGTATCTCTGTCTCATCTCTCTGTCTCTCCCATCTCTCTCTCTCTCTCTGTCTCTCTGTCTCTCTCTCATCTCTCTCTCTCACTCTCTCTCTCTGTATCTCTCTCATATGTCTCCCTGTCTCTCCCATCTGTCTCTCGCTCTCTCTTTCTCTCTCTCTATCTCTCTCGCTCTCTCTTCCATCTCTCTCTCTCTCTGTATATCTGTCATCTCTCTCATCTCTCTCTCTCTCTCTCTCTCTCTCTCTGTCTCTCTCTCTCTCTCTCTCTCTCTCTCTCTCTCTCTCTCTCTCTCTCTCTCTCTCTCCCATCTCTAAAGCCACAGAGGACCCGACACATTAACTGTGATTTAACAAGTTTTCCAGAAAAGCATTAGGAGACACTGATCTGAAATGTCACCACTACAAATGCCTTGTCCACATCCCATTATTTGCATCTAAATGTTAAGTGTTTATATTCACACAGTGCTACAGTGACATTTCAGAGCAGGGAAGTGTGGGAC